>NC_082691.1:21127527-21437920 GCF_949987515.2 Delphinus delphis | reverse complement strand
TTATCGTGTCCGGGGACGCAGTTCTCCTCCCACCAGTCCAGCTCGATCACATTCTCACAGCCACATTTCTGCATCCAGTCCAGGAGCCCCAAAGGCACAAACCACCTCAGCTCGTTACCAAATCGCTCGTTCAGAGCAGTGACAGAACTGTAGTCCAGGTGGTCGTAGTGGTTGTGGCTGATGAGGACCGCGTCTATCTGGGGCAGTTCACCGACGGTGCAAGGGGGACGCCGGAACCGCTTGGGACCCACGCGCTGCGACGGGGAGGCCCGGGCGCTAAAGACAGGATCCGTGAGCAAGATGAGCTCATCCATTTCCACCATCACTGTCGCGTGTCCCAGCCACGTGACTCTTAAGCCAGCTTCCTTCACTCCAGCTTCTTCAGGGTCATCGATAAAATACGGCTTAAGCACTGGGAGTTCTTTATCAAGCTCCTACACATATGAAGAAAGAAAGAAAAGCAGCTGTTAAAAAAAAAAGGTATTATGTGTCATCATAAATACATTTTTGACCTAAATTACAGAGAGAAGGGTTATTTGGGGAGAACTGAAGTCGTTCGATAAATCTGTTAATTTTGCTTTTTTCTTGAAAGTGCATACTTCTTTCTGAATCTGACTCAATAATCACTGCATAGTGATGTAAGATGTTACTCCCAGATGCAACCAACAAAGGGAAAATTAAACTTAAAACTTTGAGTACTGCTGACTTTACGAAATATTTTTAAAGGCTCTCTTCTGTAAGTGCCAGAAGTAGACCAACCGAGATGCAGTCCCTTTGCTACTGCTGTTTACTCAGCTGGTGCATTCGCTACTGAAAACTGCCTCAGGAGGTCAGCCCCTAGAAATAGTAAAGAAAACTTTGGACCACATATGTGTAGATCGTGGATCTCACGTGAACCTGACTTCCTGAGGACACAGAATTCAGAGCAGAGTGCTCTGGTCGTTGCTGGGAAAGTCGGGCATAGATGGTTCTCACCGCTTACCTCTGAGGTTTTCTACCACTGATCAAACCAACGCGGAACACGGTCCCTGCCCATGAGAAGATGATCGCTTTTGGGGGCAAACAGGTGTGAAACAAGAACTACAACATAATGTGTTAAGTATTATTCCTTTGTTTATTATTCTTCATTTTATCCTTGGATTAAGCTGGACCAACAAGAAGCTGTGTTCTAGCATCACAGTCCTGGCTTTTATAAAACTTTCATAAACTGTGCTTTGGAGTTAGGCCATACAGCTGCATGGAGGTCTCATCCTTGTGAAACTTGCCGAGCATGTACCGTGGGGCTGGCTGTCTTGGTGACTGGGTACCAGCGCACACCAACCCCACCTTCCCACACACACCCCAGAAACACTGCTCTCGATTCCCTGTAACAGGAAAAGCTCTTCTGCAGAGCAATTGGCTTTACTCCTTTGACTACCATTGGGAAAACTGACAATCCTGCTTTGACTTTTGCTTTGACAGGAAGTTCAGAGTAAAAGCTGAAGACTCCTCCAGCCCATATGCAGAAGGGAACAGGGCAGGGCACATCGCAGGGAACATGGAACAGATTTCTATGCTAACCTTCTTGGCTTTATTTTTCTACCCTAATTGTCCATTTGCTCTTGTATGTTTATCCATCTGGTTTTTTACTGCTACATGTCTTTTTACAAGCTGCTGCAAATCAGTTTTGAAAAACGCATGGTACTGAATAAATAAAATACAAGGCATGCTGTAGCCCAGTAAGAAGGAATGAAGAGCCCAGCTGCGGAAGGCATTACAGACACAGTAACTTGCGTGCGTTCCTGAAGAATGGTGAGAAGTTCCTGATGCAGAGAAAAGGGGGAAGGGCATTTCAGGTGGAGAAAATGCCCAAGCAAAGGCACAGAGCCAAGTAGGAATGTGGTGTTCGGGGGGCAGAAGACAAACTGAAATCTTATAGGATCAGAACCCAGTAAAAGCCTTGAATCCCACGCTTCACCCAGAGACAGTGAGGAAGCATCGATAAGAAAAGAAAAAAAAAGACATGACCCAATTCATGTTTAGAGAAACCACTTTTCAAGTTTAAATGATGACTTAGGGTGTGTCACAATAGCTGCCAGGAGAGACAAAGAGCTGGACAAAGGAGACAGCAAAGGGCAGATGGGGGAGATGCAGGTGAAGGGAAACAGAGAGGTCACTGAGCTGGTCCAAACAGGAAGTGGGCCCAGAAGGTGGAGAATGACAAGATAGCTCTTAGCCAGCCTAAGCCTTAGTTTCCTCATCTGAAAAATGGGTATAATAATTGCACCTACATGTCATTACTGGGGGCTGAATTAGGAGAGGCTGGCACCGTAAGCCCTCTGCAAGTAATGCAAAAGAAGAAGGAAGCACACCCCAACCCCAACAAGCAATCAGGCACCACCCCTATCGATCCCTTACATATTTACTTGTTGCCTCACTCATAGTTAAGAGTTAAGATCCGAGTTAAGATCCTGAGTAACATCCAGGCATGTTCAAGTCCTCCTGATGGCTCAGCCACCTTCCTTCAACTCATTCCACACACTAGAGCCACCTCAAACACTTTTCTTAGGGCGTAACTCTCTCCCCTGCTGAAAAATCGTCACTGGTTCTGTACTGCTTGACAAAGCACGTCTTACCTCCTTAGCCCAGCGGTAAGCCTGTTGGTGGACTGCCGCTCCTCCTTTCTAGCTGTTTCACTCAGTTCCTGCACACGGCTCTGTACTCCCCCCAACACTGGGACTGTACCTCGCTCCCAGCCTGAGCTTGGGAGCCCGGCACGACACTGACCCTCTTCCTTCTCTCTCTCATCCCTTCAAGACCTTAATCAAATCGCACGCCCTTCACGGAGCCATCCCTGAGTCTCCACAGCCCGCATTGCTCACTCTCCCTCTCCACTCCCATGCCACCTGTTTGCACACCATGGATGTTCTGCTCTTTACCCTGGTTGACTGTACACAGGATGCAGCCCGTGTCTTATTCAACTTGGAATCATTCACAGTGCCTGCTTCCATGACTAATACACAGCATGCACGATAAAATTTGTTGAATGGATGAGTGAATGAATTTTTCAACTCAGTTCTCAAAGCTGGTAGTTAGGGTTGGTGAACAAATGCCATACGGTGTGCTTATCAAGAATTATGTTAGAAAGGAGAGGGAATGAGTATCAGTTGAGTCCCTAGCATGCGTTAGGCTTCATACGAGGCACATGATGATGATGCAGCATTATCTAATGTATCAAGTACTTTCGAATAACACAAAATACATGCATGGAGTGCTTACCATGTGCTAGAAACTGTGCTGCTTCATAAAATTTTTTCATTTAATACCACAATGCTGGAGGTAGGTGTTATTAACTCTCTCCATTTTACAGACAAAAAAACAGAAGTTACAGCATTCACACGAGGGCATGCCGCCTGCCTCCACACATTCTGCCTCACGCCACCATACTTACTCCCAAGTATTCTCATTTAATACATATTTTTAAAAAACACAAGTACAGGGCTTCCCTGGTGGCGCAGTGGTTGAGAGTCCGCCTGCCGATGCAGGGGGCACGGGTTCGTGCCCCGGTCCGGGAAGATCCCACATGTCGCGGAGCGGCTAGGCCCGTGAGCCATGGCCGCTGAGCCTGCGCATCCGGAGCCTGGCTCCGCAGTGGAAGAGGCCACAACAGTGAGAGAACCGCGTACCACAAAAAAAAAAAAAAAAAAAAAAAAAGGTACAGGCATACCTTGTTTTATTGCGCTTCACAGATACTGCGGTGTTTTTTTGTTTGGTTTTTTTTTTTTTTTTTTTACAAATTGAAGGTTTGTGGCAACCTTGCATTGTCAGATGATGGTTAGCATGTTTTAGCAATAAAGTATTTTTAATTAGGCAAACATAACTTTCATATGCACTGAGAAACCAAAAAATTAGTATGACTGGCTTTCTTGCAGTGGTCTGGAACTGAACCCGCAATATCTCCAGGGTGAGTCCGTAACAGCCTGGGAATCAGGTGGGGGAGAATCAGATGTAGATTACTGTGGACACAAGGACACTTTTAGAGATGACAGATATGTTCATTTTCTTGATCATGGTGATCATTTTGCAGGTTTATACAGATATGCAAACTCGCCAGATTTTACTTTTTGAATATGTGGTGCTTCTATTATGTTAATAAAACTTTAAAAAAATTTAAGTAGCATCATGTTTAAACAGTGCATCAAAATATCTGAAACAAAACTCCCTGAAAATTGTTGCATTTTTTTTTTGCTGTTAAGTTTAAAAGTCATTTTAAAGTTTAATATCTGGCATTATCCACTGACAACTGAGAGGAAACAAAACCTTGAGCACCTCTGGCAGCCTCAACTTGTTCTCCAAACGCAGTACTAACAGGTAAAGTGTGGAAAGAAGCCCATCACAAAGGATCATACACTGTGCGGTCCTATGTATATGAAGTTTCCAGAATAGGCAAATCCACAGACAAAAAATAGGTTAGTGATTTCCAGGGGCTGGAGAACTGGGGGGTGATGACTCAGGACACAGGGTTTCTTTTTGGGATAATAAAAACGTATTAGGTTGTAGTGACGGTTGCACAACTCTGAATGTACCGAAAAACTGCCACATTGTACACTTTAACCAGGTCAATTGTATAATACGGGAATTATATCTCAACAAAGCTGTTTTTTAAAAAAGGTAAAACGTCTGACGAGATCTGAATTAAGCAGTCACACTTTTCTTCAAGGTCCTTTCCTCTTGCTATATTGTTTCTAAGCCCGTCCATCGCAAAAGAGTAGCTTATTTTAAAGAATTTGATCTCTAACACTACTGGCCCATGAAACTCAAAGAAATAGTGCCTACAATTGAGATTCCAAAAAGAAAAAAATAGTTTTTTACTTTTTATCCTAATCAGAGTTTGATAAAGTACGTAGAATGGGGAAATTCTTGTTTATTTACAGAAATCAAGCACCCACTTGGCATTTTTCTTTACTAGATCAAGATTTTTCTTGGTTGGTCCTCCTTCTTTAAAGCTACAAATGGGAAAATCCCCAAGCCCGTTATTAACCTGTACACTAGTTAATGTTTCACTTTTCTTGGGGAAAGGGAAAAATCCCAACATTTATTCAACCACTACTCTACCAGATGCTTTAAGTACACTGTCATCTAACTCTGTGAAGCAGATATTACTGCCATTTCACAGAAAACCAGACCAAGGCAGAGGGTCACTAAGACACTTGCCAAGGTCATACAACAAGGAAGTGTCCAATCAGGAGTGGAATCAAGGTCTTCTGACTCTCAAGACCCTCTCTCTTCATTAAACCATAACTCTTTCCATGGCATAGATAATGTTAACTTCAAAACAATGAAACCCACATGCTTGTTAATATTAAGTATATGTGTTTCTGTACATGAATGAGACAGAAAGATTTGACAAAAATCTGTTCAAACCATATTTTCTAAAAAAAAATCACTTTTAAAGAGGACTTGAGTTAATCCTTTTCTTCCAACTGAAAGTATCTTTGTGCTGTTTTAGGAAACTTTAATATCTGTACTTCGCAACTCATATTTAAGATTTGAATTAAAAATATTTCTTTTTCATATTTATTTTGACGATATAGGTGAACACTGAATAGAGATTGATTTTACCAAAATACCACCGATTCAATTAAATATGAATGCTAATGTTGTATATTTTTGCCATACTATCCATATTAGGAGTACAAGATGCATCAAAATGGCTTAATATTTTTAAACTCCTCCTTGATTATAAAAGAAAATGTGCTTTATAAAATATTTGGAAAATATAACATAAAGATAAGAAGAGTAGCCATCCATTATATCCATGTGCAGAGATTACAACCACTGTTAAACATTATGCTATTTTTATGCATGGTTAAGATCATAGGATATTCATATTTTCTACTCTTTTTTTAAATTTCATATTATGACATTTTCACCCATCACATAAAAAAGTGAAACACATACTGATTTAAAAATGAAACAAATTCTTGAGGAAACCTGTCAGAAAGCAAAACAAAAAAATAAAAAGAAATGAAATACAGGGGAAATAAAGTTACAGAGGGTTGATCTAGGAGATCCAAAATATAATCAGTAGTTGTTTTACGACGAAAAGATGGAGGGGAGGAAATTTTCAAGGAAATAGACAAGAAAATTTCCTAGAACTGAAGGCAACAGATTTTTACACCTAAAGGGCCCACCAGGCATCGAGCATGATAAATAAAGAACCACACATCCTGGTGAAACTTCAGAACATTGGTGCCAAAGATATGATCCTCAGAGTTTCCACAGAGGAAATCAAGGTCCCACACAAAGGATCAAGAAATGGCACTGAACTTCTCTAAAGCAATACTAAAAAGAAGGTCATGGAGGTAATGCTTTCAAATTCTGAGAGAAAACTGTTTCCAAACTAAAATTCCATTCCCACACTATCAATCAACAATGAGAATAAACTCAGCCTTAAAAAAGAACAAAACAATGCCATGTGCAGCATCATGTATGCAACCAGAGATTATCATACTAAGTGAAGCAAGTCAGAAAGAGAAACACAAATACCATATGATATCCCTGATATGTGGAATCTAAAATATGGCACAAATGAACCTATCTACAAAACAGAAACAGACTCACATACATAGAGAACAGACCTGTGGTTAACAAAGGGTAGGGGGTAGGGGAGGGAAGGACTGGGAGTTTGGGGTTAGCAGATGTAAACTATTATATATAGGATGGATAAACAACAAGGTCCTACTGTAGAGCACAGGGAACTATATTCAGTATCATGTGATAAATCATAATGGAAAAGAATATAAAAAAAGAATGTCTCTTTGTGTATAAATGAGTCACTGCTGTACAGCAGAGATTGGCACAGCATTGTAAACCAACTATAAATTCAATTTAGAATAAAGAGTGAGAATAAAGACATTTTAGACAAGCAAGGTCTCAAAAAACTATCGTCCCGTGTACCCCCTCTCAGGAAGCTCGTTAAGAGTGCGCTCCACCAAAAGGAGAAAATATCCAAGAGGGGGAACAGGTGGGACGCAGGAAACAGGGCCACAGTGAGGAGGGAAAGGGGCCCAGGAGGGCGGTGAGGGAGAGCCCGGAAGGAAGCCACAGAGAGCCTGGAGGGCATCAGCCCAGATTAGAGCCTGGTGCTGAAAACCTCCTGAAGGTCTCCCCCTCGGGAAGATGGTCCTGAGAAGCCATGGGAAGGAGGGAAATGATCAGTCATAAATACATAGAAAGTTCAACAGACGAAAAAGGAGGGATCATTAACCTCAGAGGGAAAAGTATGTGAGACAGGAGACATGGCCATACTACATTGGTTCATCAATGAACGATACTGACATAGTCACAATAATGTAAATAGTAAGGGGAAAGCTCAAGTAGAAGCACGGGAGAGATGGGGAGGGATACAGAGTGGGTTACATCTGATAGTAATGTGAAGGACCACAGAAAAACAAACACTGCGTGATTCCACATATCTGAGGTATCTAAAATAGTCAAACTCATAGAATCAAAGAGTGGAATGGTGGTTGCCAGGGGCTGTGGGGGAGAGGAATGTGGGGAGTTACTATCAGTGGGCGCACAGCTTCACTTAAGCAAGATGGGGAAGCTCCAGGGATCTGCTGTACAACATGGTCCCTGCAGGCAACAATAATGCATTGTACACTGACAAATTTAAGAGGGTAGATCTCATGTTAAGTGTTCATACCACAATAAAAAGAAAAGAAATATGAAGACAAACTCCAAAGGAAATAAAGGGGCCTGGGTGGCAGAGGCTGGTTAGGGGACTGGTATTTGTCTTATAAGCCTGTCGGTAATATGATTTTTTAAAAAAAACCTGTATACATGCTTTTTTTCTTCCCCTCGATAAAAATAAAAAAGCAACCTGCTGGCCTACTACAGTACAAATATAAAATAACTGCTACGTATCATTTTTTCAAAGGGCATCCTATTCTTCAATATCATACATTTAAAGAATGCGTGAGATTTTCAAAGTACTTTCATGTGTCACATTGAATCTCAAAACAATCCTCGTCACCGAAACTCTCTTATCCTAACTTCATAGATCCCTCCCCTCCACCCCCCCCCCAAAAAAAAGAGTTCCTTGAGGGACTGTGATAGAAATAAGGTCACACACGGACAGGATTCCTGAGCCTGAGCCTGGTTCCCAGACTCCTGGTGTCCCACTTTTTCTACCAGGCCATGCTGTGCAGCCTCAGTCCCGTGTCTCTCTCCTACTCCAATATGACTGTCCCTCTCACTTCTACAGCAGTAACTGATAAGGACGGCCTCCTTCCACTAACGAAACTCGGAGGTGCCTGCCTCCCTCCCTCTTTGAAGTTCTCCAACCTCCTTTCTCCTAACTGTTGGAGACTATCATCAACACTAACAATCAGAGAAGGTCACTGAGCCACTGCAAGAGCACAAAGCACATGAACAACTTGAAGCCTGTGAGCGGACCCACTGCTCCAATGACCCAGAAAAGGCAAATATCAGGAACGAAGTACTGTTGTCTAACCAGGCAATGCAATTGTGTAGCTCTGCTAATAACCCATTTTCACTTTGTTGAGAGCTGATCTATTATTTTATACTTTAATCACATGTCTTTTCCAGAACACTTTCATATTCATAAACCTAAACATAACATACTATAATGATGTAAATTCCATTATATAGTCATCATAACCCTACATATATCATATTATCCTCTTCTTCCAAAACAATAATTTGAAGATCTGTATTATTAAACTCTAGCGTCCCAATATCTAATTAAAATAATTTCGAGAAATCTGATTAAATTCTGAACTGGCCTAACGATCTGAAGTAAGTATGCTTTACATAGTCTTTAAATTTTTTTAAATGAATAACTCTATCACACTTAGCAGTTCTTAAAAATTAATAATCTGGGCAACTTAAAGGGATAAAGTATGGACTTATAGTATTCTATGAAAATAAAAGAAGTCAACATGCATTTAATCTAGTTAGTTCTAGGCTTTTATTGGAAACAAGGAGAAAGATGTAGGTAAATGATAAGAAAATAAAAATTGGATTAAGACAAATGAGTCTTCTCTCTTACATGATGCCACATCTGTTTAAATGCATTCATACTGAGCCTTCTTTTTGACGTTTTCTAAAAAACAAACCGCCTTAAAAAAAAAAAAAGCTTAATAACGAACCCAAAACAATTAATAAAATGGGAATAGGAACATACATATCGATAATTACCTTAAATGTAAATGGACTAAATGCTCCCACCAAAAGACACAGATTGGCTGAATGGATACAAAAACAAGACCCATATATTTGCTGTCTACAAGAGACCCACTTCAGACCTAGAGACACATACAGACTGAAAGTAAGGGGATGGAAAAAGATATTCCATGCAAATGGAAACCAAAAGAAAGCTGGAGTAGCAATTCTCATATCAGACAAAACAGACTTTAATATAAAGACTATTAGAAGAGACAAAGAAGGACACTACATAATGACCAAGGGTTCAGTCCAAGAAGAAGATATAACAATTGTAAATATTTATGCACCCAACAAAGGAGCACCTCAGTACATAAGGCAAATACTAACAGCCATAAAAGGGGAAATCGACAGTAACACATTCATAGTAGGGTCCTTTAACACCCCACTTTCACCAATGGACAGATCATCCAAAATGAAAATAAATAAGGAAACCCAAGCTTTAAATGATACATTAAACAAGATGGACTTAATTGATATTTATAGGACATTCCATCCAAAAACAACAGAATACACATTTTTCTCTAGTGCTCATGGAACATTCTCCAGGATAGATCATATTTTGGGTCACAAATCAAGCCTTGGTAAATTTAAGAAAATTGAAATTGTATCAAGTATCTTTTCCGACCACAATGCTATGAGACTAGATATCAATTACAGGAAAAGATCTGTAAAAAATACAAACACATGGAGGCTAAACAATACACTACTTAATAATGAAGTGATCACTGAAGAAATCAAAGAGGAAATCAAAAAATACCTAGAAACAAATGACAATGGAGACACGACGACCCAAAATCTACAGGATGCAGCAAAAGCAGTTCTAAGAGGGAAGTTTATAGCAATACAATCATACCTCAAGAAACAGGAAACATCTCAAATAAACAACCTAACCTTGCACCTAAAGCAATTAGAGAAAAAAGAACAAAAAACCCCCAAAGTTAGCACAAGGAAAGAAATCATAAAAATCAGATCAGAAATAAATGAAAAAGAAATGAAGGAAACGATAGCAAAGATCAATAAAACTAAAAGCTGGTTCTTTGAGAAGATAAACAAAATTGAAAAACCATTAGCCAGACTCATCAAGAGAAAGAGGGAGAGGACTCAAATCAATAGAATTAGAAATGAAAAAGGAGAAGTAACAACTGACACTGCAGAAATACAAAAGATCATGAGATTACTACAAGCAACTCTATGCCAATAAAACGGACAACCTGGAAGAAATGAACAAATTCTTAGAAATGCACAACCTGCCAAGACTGAATCAGGAAGAAATAGAAAATATGAACAGACTAATCACAAGCACTGAAATTGAAACTGTGATTGAAAATCTTCCAACAAACAAAAGCCCAGGACCAGATGGCTTCACAGGCGAATTCTATCAAACATTTAGAGAAGAGCCACCACCTATCCTTCTCAAACTCTTCCAAAATATAGCAGAGGGAGGAACACTCCCAAACTCATTGTACAAGGCCACCATCACCCTGATACCAACACCAGACAAAGATGTCACAAAGAAAGAAAACTACAGGCCAATATCACTGATGAACATAGATGTAAAAATCCTCAACAAAATACTAGCAAACAGAATCTAGCAGCACATTTAAAGGATCATACACCATGACAAGTGGGGTTTATCCCAGAAATGCAAGATTCTTTAATATACAAATCAATCAGTGTGATAAACCATATAAACAAACTGAAGGATAAAAACCATATGATCATCTCAATAGATGCAGAAAAAGCTTTCAACAAAATTCAACACACATTTATGATAAAAACTCTCCAGAATGTAGGCATAGAGGGAAACTACCTCAACACAATACAGGCCATATATGACAAACCCACAGCCAACATCATCCTTAATGGTGAAAAACTGAAAGCATTTCCACTAAGATCAGGAATAAGACAAGGTTGCCCACTCTCACCACTCTTATTCAACATAGTTTTGGAAGTTTTAGCCACAGCAATCGGAGAAGAAAAGGAAATAAAAAGAATCCAAATCAGAAAAGAAGAGGTAAAGCTGTCACTGTTTGCAGATGACATGATACTATACATAGAGAACCCTAAAGATGCTACCAGAAAACTACTAGAGCTAATCAATGAATCTGGTAAAGTAGCAGGATACAAAATTAATGTACAGAAATATCTGGCATTCCTGTACACTAATTATGAAAATCTGAAAGTGAAATCAAGAAAACACTCCCATTTACCATTGCAACAAAAAGAATACAATACCTAGGAATAAACCTACCTAAGGAGACAAAAGACCTGTATGCAGAAAATTATAAGACACTGATGAAAGAAATTAAAGATGATACAAATAGATGGAGAGATATACCATGTTCTTGGATTGGAAGAATCAACATTGTGACAATGACTCTACTACCCAAAGCAATCTACAGATTCAATGCAATCCCTATCAAACTACCACTGGCATTTTTCACAAAACTAGAACAAAAAATTTCACAATTTGTATGGAAACACAAAAGATCCCAAAGAGCCAAAGCAATCTTGAGAACGAAAAATGGAGCTGGAGGAATGAGGCTCCCTGACTTCAGACTATACTACAAAGCTACAGTCATCAAGACAGTATGGTACTGGCACAAAAACAGAAAGATAGATCAATGGAACAGGATAGAAAGCCCAGAAATAAACCCACGCACATATCGTCACCTTATCTTTGATAAAGGAGGCAGGAATGTACAGTGGAGAAAGGACAGCCTCTTCAATAAGTGGTGCTGGGAAAACTGGACAGCTACATGTAAAAGTATGAGATTTGATCACTCCCTAACACCATACACAAAAATAAGCTCAAAATGGATTAAAGACCTAAATGTAAGGCCAGAAACTATCAAACTCTTAGAGGAAAACATAGGCAGAACACTCTATGACATAAATCACAGCAAGATCCTTTCTGACCCACCTCCTAGAGAAATGGAAATAAAAACAAAAATAAACAAATGGGACCTAATGCAACTTCAAAGCTTGTGCACAGCAAAGGAAACCATAAACAAGACGAAAAGACAACCCTCAGAATGGGAGAAAATATTTGCAAATGAAGCAACTGACAAAGGATTAATCTCCAAAATTTACAAGCAGCTCATGCAGCTTAATAACAAAAAAACAAACAACCCAATCCAAAAATGGGCAGAAGACCTAAATAGACATTTCTCCACAGAAGATATACAGACTGCCAACAAACACATGAAAGGATGCTCAACATCACTAATCATTAGAGAAATGCAAATAAAAACTACAATGAGATATCATCTCACACCGGTCAGAATGGCCATCATCAAAAAATCTAGAAACAATAAATGCTGGAGAGGGTGTGGAGAAAAGGGAACCCTCTTGCACTGTTGGTGGGAATGTGAATTGGTTCAGCCACTGTGGAGAACAGTATGGAGGTTCCTTAAAAAACTACAAATAGAACTACCATATGACCCAACAATCCCACTACTGGGCATATACCCTGAGAAAACCATAATTCAAAAACAGGCATGTACCAAAATGTTCATTGCAGCTCTATTTACAATAGCCCGGAGATGGAAACAACCTAAGCGCCCATCATCGGATGAATGGATAAAGAAGATGTGGCACATATATACAATGGAATATTACTCAGCCATAAAAAGAAACGAAATTGAGCTATTTGTAATGAGGTGGATAGACCTAGAGTCTGTCATACAGAGTGAAGTAAGTCAGAAAGAGAAAGACAAACACCGTATGCTAACACATATACCTGGAATTTAAGAAAAAAAAAATGTCATGAAGAACCTAGGGGTAAAACAGGATTAAAGACACAGACCTACTAGAGAATGGACTTGAGGATATGGGGAGCGGGAAGGGTAAGCTGTGACAAAGCGAGAGAGAGGCATGGACATATATACACTACCAAACATAAGGTAGATAGCTAGTGGGAAGCAGCCGCATAGCACAGGGAGATCAGCTCAGTGCTTTGTGACCACCTGGAGGGGTGGGATAGGGAGGGTGGGAGGGAGGGAAACGCAAGCGGGAAGAGATATGGGAACATATGTATATATATAACTGATTCATTTTGTTGTGAAGCAGAAACTAACACACCATTGTAAAGCATTATACTCCAATAAAGATGTTAAAAAAAAACAGAACTTAAGAATTTATCAGTATACTGAATTATTATGATTTCTAGACTAATCATAAAAAAAAAAGATTACGTAGAAAGACTTATCATGTATCTCGATAAAAAATCCCTTTGCAAAAATGTTTCTCCCAGAATATTTATTCAAAAATTTAGCTCAATTTCAATCAAAATAGCAAAAAAAATTTTTTTGAAATAAAAAAAAATTTATAAATTTCATCTGAAGAACTAATAGGAAGGAAGAGCCAGAAGGTTTTTTTAAACCTAAATGAAAATGAGCACAGATATTAAATCAAATATTAAATTTACAAACATTAAAACAGTGTGATCTTGTTGCCAGAAAAGATAGCTCATTGGAACAGGATATTCCAAAACAGGTATACTGGCATATATACAAGTATATGAATACTGAATATAAGGTTGGAATTTCAAATCAAAGAGGAAATAGACGATGATTTAATAAACAGTGTTGGAATTTAATAAATGGTGTTTATATCTGAGCTGGTTGTCTAAGACATACATAGATATGTAAAGCACCCTATATGTACCAAACTAGATTCCATATGGATTAAATAATTAATTTTAAAAAGTGAAAAAAAAACCCAAAATACAGGTGATGATGTATCTGATAGCTAGCAGAAATAGCCTTTTTAGGCACACAAAGGAAAAAATAATAAAGTAAAATATTGGCATATTTGCATAAATATTAAAAACTTTTCTGTGTTAAAAAAAAGTCCCCTTACCCCCTCAAAAAAAAAAAGTGATGAGCTGGAAACAAAACTTTGCAACATCTATGAGAAAGGATTAAAATGGTTAAATATAAATAAATTCCTATACATCTGTAAGGAAAAAAAGTAACACTTCAATGGAAGAAAGGTCCAAGAATACTAGAAGATAATTCACAAAATAAGACCGCATAAGCCTAAGTAACTTAAAAATGGTTTAGCCTGATTAGAAGTAAAAAAGAAATGTAAATTAAAGTGTCATCATCTTTCACCTTTCATCAGCAAAGGTCTTTTTTATTTTAATGACAAAGCTAATTGTTGGTTAGGAGTAGAGAAAAATAGATCCTCTCTCATACTTTTGGGGGGAGTGTAAACTGATGCAATATTTTTGGAGGACAACCTAACAATGAAGTATGAAGTGCCATAAGAAAGAAAAAAGCTTACACTTCATTAAAGAATGCAGTTCTCACCCTTTTCTGCCTTATTATTCCTCAAAGCACTAATCATCTTCCTTTTCTGCATTATTCCTTTTCCTTCCTTTTCTGCCTTATTATTCCTCAAAGCACTAATCATCTTTCAATATTCCACATCATTTACTTGACTACTGTCTCTCTTCCAATAAACCTAACTTCCAAGGAGGCCAGGTTTCCTTTCTGCCTTGTTCATGGCTGTATCTCTTGCACCTACAACAGTGGAATTTAAGAACCACTCATAAGCCACAATCACCCTGATACCAAAACCAGAAAAATATACTACAAAATAGAAAATTACAGGCCAATATCACTGAAAAACATAGTTGCAAAAATCCTCAACAAAATACTATCAAACTGAATCTAACAATCCATTAAAAACATCATTCAATATGATCAAGTGGTATTTATCCCAGGGATGCAAGGATCTTCAGTATCTGCAAATCAATCACTGTGATACACCACATAAACAAACTGAAGAATAAAAACCATATGATCATCTGAGTAGATGCAGAAAACGTTTGACAAAATTCAACACCCATATGTGATAAAAACTCTCCAGAAAGTGGTCATAGAGGGAACCTACCTAAACATAATAAAGGCCATATATGACAAACGCACAGCTAACAGCATTCTCAACAGTAAAAGCTGAAAGCATCTCCCCCAAGATCAGGAAAAAGACAAGGATGTCCACTCTTGCCACTTTTATTCAACATAGTTTTGGAAGTCCTAACAACGGCAATCAGAAAAGAAAAAGAAATAAAAGGAATCCAAACTGGAAAAGAAGAAGTACAACTGCCACTGTTTGCAGATGACATGATATCATACATAGGAAATCCTAAAGATGCTACCAGAAAACTACTAGAGCTCATCTATGAATTCAGTAAACTGCAGGATACAAAATTAATACACAGAAATTTCTTGCATTACTAATACTAAAATGAAAGATCAGAAAGACAAATTAAAGAAACGATCACATTTACCATCACATCAAAAAGAATAAACTACCTAGGAATAAACCAACCTAAGGAGGCTAAAGACCTGTACTCTAAAAACTATAAGATGTTGATGAAAGAAATCAAAAATGACACAAACAGATGGAAAAATATACCATGTTGTTGGATTAGAACCATCAGTAGTGTCAAAATCACTATAATACCAAAGGCAATCTACAGATTCAATGCAATTGCAATCAAATTGCCAATGGCATTTTTCACAGAACTTGAACAAAATTTTTTTTTTAATTTGTATGGAAACAAAAAAGACCGAGAATACAAAAACCAATCCTTAGAAAGAAAAACGGAGATGGATGAATCAGACTCCCTGACTTCAGACTATACTACAAAGTGATAGTCATCAAAAAAGTATGGTACTAGCACAAAAACAGAAACATAAATAAATAGAAAAGAAGAAGAAAACCAGAAGTGAACTCACGCACCAATTAATCTACCAAAGGAGGCAAGACTATACAATGGAGAAAAGACAGTCACTTCAATAAGTGGTGCTGGGAAAACTGAAAAACTACATGTAAAAGAGTAAAACAAGAACATTCTCTAATACCATACATAAAAAAGAACTCAAGGGGCTTCCCTGGTGGCGCAGTGGTTGAGAGTCCACCTGCCGATGCAGGGGACGCAGGTTCATGCCCCGGTCCGGGAGGATCCCACATGCTGTGGAGCGGCTGGGCCCGTGAGCCATGGGCCCTGAGCCTGCGCTCCGCAGCGGGATAGGCCACAACAGTGAGAGGCCCGCGTACCCCAAAAATAAAGAACTCAAAATAGATTGAAGACCTAAATGTGAGAACAGGCACTATAAAACTCTTAGACAAAAACACAGGCAGAATTGTTTGACAAAAATCAGAACAGTATCTTTCCGGATCCACCGCCTAGAGTAACGAAAATAAACACAAAATAAAAAGGGGGATGTAATAAAAGTTAAAAGCTTTTGCATAGCAAAGTAAATCATGAACAAAAAGACAATCCACAGAATGGAAGAAATATTTGCAAATGAAGTATGAACAAAGGATTAATCTCCAAAATATACAAAGAGCTCATGAAGCGCTAAATCAAACGAATAAACAACCCAGTCAAAAACAGGGGAAGGGGCTTCCCTGGTGGCGCAGTGGTTGAGAGTCCGCCTGCCAATGCAGAGGACACGGGTTCGTGCCCTGGTCCGGGAAGATCCCACATGCCACAGAGCGGCTAGGCCCGTGAGCCATGGCCGCTGAGCCTGCACGGCCAGAGCCTGTGCTCCGCAACGGGAGAGGCCACAACAGTGAGAGGCCCGCGTACCGCAAAAAAAAAAAAAGGTTATTACCCATAAAAAGAGTGAAATAATGCCATTTGCAGCAACATGGATGGACCTGAAGGTGACAATACTAAGTGAAATAGGCCAGACAGAAAAAGACAAATAGCATATGATATCACCTACAGATGAGATCTAAAAATTGATACAAATAACCAAATTTACAAAACAGAAACAGAGTCGCGGACTTAGAAAACGAACATATGGTTACCAAAGGGGAAAGGTGGGGCTGGAGGGATACCTTAGGAGGTTGGGATTAACACCTGCATACTAATATCCATAAAATAGATCATCAACAAGGATCTACTGTCTAACACAGGGAACGCTACTCAACAATCTGAAAGAACTTATACAGGAAGGGTCCGAAAAAGAGTAGCTATGTGTCTCTGTTTACCTGAATCAAGCTACTTAAAGCTAAAACACACACAACATTGTAAAGCCACTATACTCCAATATAAACTAAATGTTAAATTAGGAAACAAAAGCAAAAACGAAATTCCTACAACATTCTCCTCGGGCCTTGGGACCCAGAGAGCTTCACATCCCTGGAGCCCCAGCAGCCTTGGTTTCCAAAGGCTGGATGTCATGGGGCTTAGGGAGCTGGGAAGGATGTGCCAGCAAATGAGCTCTCCTTGGACCTGCAGTGCCTGATCCCTTCGGGATGGACCACAATCTCCAGATCCACGATGGACCTCTGACAGCAAGGCCAAGCCTAGTGCAGCCAAAGGATGGTGGACCCTCTGGGCCGGAAGGGCTCTGAAAAGTCACCTGGTCCCCATGTCTCCTGGTGCTGGGGTTCCCACCTCCAGCCTCCTTCCGCAGAGTCACCCCACTTACGGATGCCAGCACCCTCAGCACAGCGCTTTGGCAGAGATTGGGATTTGTCCCGGGGGAAAGGGAAGGGGGTGGAAGTATTGAGACACAAGTCCTTGGTTGTCTGTTCTGGCACATTCCACTCATTTAAAACCCAGCAGCAGGACTTTCCCTAAGCCTCTCATTGCCCGAGTAACCAAAGTTGGGCAACCAGAAATGCTGCTGCCTTGTTTCCTGGAATGACAACTTTAAAACCAGTGCTTACATACGGTCACCTTATCTTTGATAAAGGAGGCAGGAATGTACAGTGGAGAAAGGACAGCCTCTTCAATAAGTGGTGCTGGGAAAACTGGACAGCTACATGTAAAAGTATGAGATTTGATCACTCCCTAACACCATACACAAAAATAAGCTCAAAATGGATTAAAGACCTAAATGTAAGGCCAGAAACTATCAAACTCTTAGAGGAAAACATAGGCAGAACACTCTATGACATAAATCACAGCAAGATCCTTTCTGACCCACCTCCTAGAGAAATGGAAATAAAAACAAAAATAAACAAATGGGACCTAATGCAACTTCAAAGCTTGTGCACAGCAAAGGAAACCATAAACAAGACGAAAAGACAACCCTCAGAATGGGAGAAAATATTTGCAAATGAAGCAACTGACAAAGGATTAATCTCCAAAATTTACAAGCAGCTCATGCAGCTCAATAACAAAAAAACAAACAACCCAATCCAAAAATGGGCAGAAGACCTGAATAGACATTTCTCCAAAGAAGATATACAGATTGCCAACAAACACATGAAAGGATGCTCAACATCATTAATCATTAGAGAAATGCAAATAAAAACTACAATGAGATATCATCTCACACCAGTCAGAATGGCCATCATCAAAAAATCTAGAAACAATAAATGCTGGAGAGGGTGTGGAGAAAGGGGAACCCTCTTGCACTGTTGGTGGGAATGTGAATTGGTTCAGCCACTGTGGAGAACAGTATGGAGGTTCCTTAAAAAACTACAAATAGAACTACCATATGACCCAGCAATCCCACTACTGGGCATATACCCTGAGAAAACCATAATTCAAAAACAGGCATGTACCAAAATGTTCATTGCAGCTCTATTTACAATAGCCCGGAGATGGAAACAACCTAAGCGCCCATCATCGGATGAATGGATAAAGAAGATGTGGCACATATATACAATGGAATATTACTCAGCCATAAAAAGAAACGAAATTGAGTTATTTGTAGTGAGGTGGATAGACCTAGAGTCTGTCATACAGAGTGAAGTAAGTCAGAAAGAGAAAGACAAATACCGTATGCTAACACATATATATGGAATTTAAGAAAAAAAATGTCATGAAGAACCTAGGGGTAAGACAGGAATAAAGACACAGACCTGCTGGAGAACGGACTTGAGGATATGGGGAGGGGGAAGGGTGAGCTGTGACAAAGCGAGAGAGAGGCATGGACATATATACACTACCAAATGTAAAATAGATGGCTAGTGGGAAGCAGTCGCATAGCACAGGGAGATCAGCTCAGTGCTTTGTGACCACCTAGAGGGGTGGGATAGGGAGGGTGGGAGGGAGACGCAAGAGGGAAGAGATATGGGAACATATGTATATGTATAACTGATGCACTTTGTTATAAAGCAGAAACTAACACACCATTGTAAAGCAATTATACCCCAATAAAGACGTTAAAAAAAAACAAAAAGAAACCAGTGCTTATGGGTACTTCACATTCACAAGGCCTGTGAGGCTTAAATGAAAAATGCCCTCTAGAAATGTAGTGTGGTAGGTGATTGAAAGAGAATTGAAAACAGAGCCGACTTTCAATAAGCCCATTTCAGGAGGTAAATTTTATTCACGAGGTTTTTTCTTGTTTTGTTTTGTTTTTTAAAGCACATGAAAAGCTTAACATCGCTCATTATCATAGCACATCAAAACTACAAGGAGGTATTACCTGTACCAGTTACAGTGGCCATCATTAAAAAGTCAACAAACAGCAAATCCTTGAGAGAGTGCGTACGGAAAAGGAACGCTCCTATGCTGTTGGTGGGAACGTAAACTGGTAACAGCCACTATGCAGATCGGTATGAAGGTTCCTTAAAAAAATAAAATAAATCTACCATATGATCCAACAATCCCACTCCTGGGCATATATCCAGAGAAAACCGTACTTTGGAAAGACACATGCACCCCAACGTTCATTGCAGGGCTATTTTCAATAGCCAAGTTGTGGAAGCCACCAAATTGTCCACCAGCAGACGAATGCATAAAGATGTGGTACATATATACAAGGTAATATTAGCCATAAAAAAGAATGAAACAACACCATTTGCAGCAACTGGCTGGACCCGGCAATGATCACATCAAGTGAAGTAGCCAGACACAGAAAGACAAATGTCATCTAATATAGCTCGAAGGTAGGGTCTAAGGTGGAAATGATACAAATGAACTTATTTGCAAAACAGAAACATACGCACAGACTTTGAACGCCAACTTACGGTTGCCGGGGGTGGGTGGAAACATGGCTGGTAGGGATAAATTAGGAGTTCACACTTAACATGTACCCACTTGTATATAAAACAGATAATCAACAAGGACCTTCTGTTTAGCACAGGGAACTGTACTCGTTATTTAGGTAATACCCTAAATGGGAAAAGAATTTGAAAAAGAATAGATACATGTGTATGTACAACTGAATCACTTAGCTGTACATCTGAAACTAACACCACACTGTATATCAACTATACTCCAATATAAAATAAAAATTAAAATAAAAAGCAAAGAAACACAAAGAACTCCTGCCTTTAAAAAAAAAGAAAGCTTACACTTCATTAAAGAATTCAGCTCCCACCCCCCAACTTCCTTTTTCTGCCTCATTATTCCTCAAAGCACCAATCATCTTTCAGTATCCCACATCATTTTCTTATCTGTTTATTGTCTCTCTTCCATTAAACCGAAGGCTCAACGAAGCCCGGCTTTCTGCTTTTTTTTTTTTTTTTTTTTGCGGTACGCGGGCCTCTCACTGTTGTGGCCTCTCCCGTTGCGGAGCAAGGCTCCGGACGTGCAGGCTCAGCGGCCATGGCTCATGGGCCCAGCCGCTCCTGGACCAGGGCACAAACCCGCGTCCCCTGCATCGGCAGGCGGACTCTCAACCACTACGCCACCAGGGAAGCCCTTGTCTTTCTGCTTTTTCATGGCTCTCTCTCTAGTACCTAGAATAGTGGAGTTTAAGAACAACTGGCCTGGTGAGTTCTCAGAAATTGAACCCAGTTTCTTCAATATCTCCAAATCATCAGAGTTCAGAGATGTATTTGGTTCAGAGTTCAGAGATGTATGTGGTCACTCACTTTCCTGTTTGAAATGAAAGAAAACTAAAGACAGCATTACTACTACTGTATTTTTAGAAACCGTGGCCCAAAAACCAGGAAGGAATTTTTACCGAACAGGTAACAGACCCATCTTGGCCCCCTACCCTAAACCCTTCTTCTCACAGCCTGACTCCATGTTTCTCTTCATACCAGGTTCTCCAGAAGACATAAAATTTTCTTGTTCCTCCCATCCACAAAGTTGAAACATACACTAAGGCTTTATCTATTAATATCCTGACTCATTCTTAAACAGTGCTGAGAAAATATTCATGTTACTCAATTCTGTTAACTAGGATTAATACTATGAACATTCTTTAGCATCAAAGTGACAATATGGGTTTTTTGGGTTTTTTTTAAATCTCACATCCTTTAAAGAAAAATAGACACACTTACTAAGGTAAACGATCTAACACCACCGCCACCGACCCACTCCCCAGCCTCCTGCCTTACTGCAGATCAACGCTTCAGGGATACCTCCACTCTTTTCATCCCACCCACTTCCAGTGTCTACTAGTTCCTTATCTCTCAGTTCCCCACAAGGCCTGGCAGGACAGGGGTTGTTGGAAAAGAGAGGCCAAGTGGGGTAGGAGGTGTAGAGGGGCAAGAAACTAAGAAAGGAGAAAAAAGCACTCCTGTCACTGGGAGCCACCGACTCCCTGCTGAAGTGAAATTTCACTCATCTCATAAACCACAGGCCAAAGGTTAATAGTCTCATCCTAAGTATAACTAGCATATCGAAAGCCCAGTAACCTATTCCCAACTTTTAAAGGAGTGGAAGGTTATCTGACGATTTCTTTTACAACTTTAGCAGCTTTTTCCAAGGATGAAGAGCCAAGCGCTCCAGGCTTAACCCTTATAATTCATATTCCAAAACACAGGTTACTATTTTCTAGAACACGCCATGCACTTTCTCTCCTCTGTGACCTTCCCCACGCCCATCATCCACCTGGAAAACCACTGCCAAATAGTTTTTATCTTTCTAGGCCCAGCTCAAGTATCATCTCCTCTGTAAAGCCATTTCCAATCCCACCAGTCAGAATTAATTGCGTCCTTTCCTATAGTTTTAAGACATCCGTTCCTACTTCTGGTTGCCACCACATCAGAGCTGGTTATTCACACATGTACTTTGCTGCTCAACTGTGAACTTGAAGGCACCTTATTCATGTCATCTCCCCAGAACCTTATCGTACAAAAGAGCTCAATTAGCTAACTGGAGTGTCATAATACAATTCACAGCAACGTTAAGTGATACATATATTAAGAGCAAATGTGCAGCACTCAGAAAGCCAGATGCTACCTCTTTGGAGCACGGAACGCTGCTGTGATCTTTTTCCATCATCAGCCATCTGAGAACATTTGGAATAGAGGGATTTTTCCACGTTGGCCAAGGGTTAACAAATCTCCCATCCTTTCCTTTCTTTGATTTAGTTACATCTTCTTCTAGTCTGTAATCCAGTTTGAAACTCTTCCTGGAAAACCTAGAAGAATCACTTCCTCCAGAATTGCGTGAATTTTGGCGCTTTCTTACTGCTTCTTTAGGATATTGGCAAATTGTCCTCAGGGACTGGTTGCTTTCATTTTCATCCATGTCCTTTCGTGAAGAGCTAAAAAAAAGGGGGAGGGGGAATATACTGAGTTTAACATACAGACATTAAAACATACACGTAGTATTATTTCTTAACCAATAAAAATTTCCTCAAACTTATAACAATGTCTCTATTAGGCTCAAACTTTCTTCCTGCAAAATACAATTTTAGAATCCAGTATTACTGCTTGCTAAATAGAAAAGGTGTTTGCTTTACTTATTACTGCCAAACCTTTAAAAAAATTCCTTATGTGGGGCTTCCCTGGTGGCGCAGTGGTTGAGAGTCTGCCTGCCGAGGCAGGGGACACGGGTTCGTGCCCCGGTCTGGGAAGATCTCACATGCCGCGGAGCGGCTGGGCCCGTGAGCCATGGCCGCTGAGCCTGAGCGTCCGGAGCCTGTGCTCCGCAACGGGAGAGGAGAGGCCACAACAGTGAGAGGCCCGCATACCGCAAAAAGCAAAAAACAAACAAACAAAAAAGGAGGTTCAAAACTTGATGAAGATCTTTACGTTATACTGATTTTCAACCAATTTAAGACACCATGAATTTGTAAGGCAGTTATTTTATGTGCCACTAAGTTAAAATGTTATCAACTATAATTATGTCCTGCACTGTATGATTCACCCTGACATGGGTGGTGTTAAAACCGGAATAAAATGTCTTAAAACTGATGAAATACACCATTTTATAGTGTGCTCCTAGGTACTATATATTAAGTTTCTGTTTGCTTTGCTTTCCTTTAGCTTTTTAGCAAAACTGGTTCAGTCAATAAACTCAGTTAAAAATGAAATTCACGGAAAATCAAAGCAGTATTTTCTTTGCCGATGCATGTTGTGCACGTAACTCCCACAGAACATTCTCTCTTTTATTTATTATCCAGTGTACTTCCCATGCTTGGGACATACCTGCCCTCCCATTAGTCTCCTAAACGCCTGTGGGGTTAACACCATTCTCAAGGGAAATCTGTACTGCATGTGAAGGGAGGGGAGGACAGTTTAATTTTAACCTGCAAAGCCCTGTGCAGACATTTCAATGAACTGAAACAGTTTCATTAGCTATGTAATCTAGCAGTGTATTAAAACGACCCTTTTCTTTACTAAAGATAGGAGGGCAAATATAAAATTGTGAATTCATGGGCAGGAGACAAGATGGCGGAGCAGAAGGACTTGAGCTTACCTCCTCTCACGAAAACACCAAAATCACAACTAACTGCTGAACCACCATTGACAAAAAGACTCGAACCTACAAAAAAAGATATTCTACACCCAAAGACAAAGAAGAAGCCACAACAAGACAGTAGGAGGGGTGCTTTCACAATATAATCAAATCCCATACCTGCCAGGTGGGCAACCCACAAACTGGAAAATTACTATATCACAGAGGGTCTTCAACAGAAGAGAGCGCTCTAAGCCCCATGTCAGGCTCCCCAGCCTGGGGGTCTGGCATGGGCAGGAGGAGCCCCCAGAGCATTTGGCTTTGAAGGCCAGTGGGGCTTGAGTGCAGGAGCCACACAGTCCCGGGGGAAACAGAGACTCTACTCTTCGAGGGTGCACACATGGTTTCATGTGCACTGGGACCCAGGGCAAAGCAGTGAGTCCACAGAAGCCTGGGCCAGACCTACCTGCGGGTCTTGGAGGGTCTCCTGGGGAGACGGGGTTGGCTGTGGCTCACTGTGAGGTCAAGGACACTGGTGACAGAGGCCCCAGGAAATATTCAACAGCGTGAGCTCCCGTGGAGGTCGCCATTTTGGCACAGAGACCCGGCCCCAGCAACAGCCTGCAGGATCCAGCGCTGGGACGCCTCAGGCCAAACAACCAATAGGGTGGGAACATAGCCCCACCCATCATTAGACACGCTGCTTAAGGTCGTCCTGACCCCACAGCCGCCTATAAACACACCCCTTGACACGGCCCTGCCCCCCAGAGGGACAAGACCCAGCTCCACCCACCAGCAGGTAGGCAACAGTCTCTCCCACCAGGAAGCCTGCACAAGTCCCTGGACCAACTTCACCCACCGGAGGGCAGACGCCAGAAGCAAGAAGAACTACCATCCAGATCATCCAACAGAAAATCAATAAGGAATCAGAGGGCTTAAATGACACATTCGACCAATGGACTTAATTGATACTTACAGAACATTCCATCTAAATGCAGCAGAATACACATTCTGGAGTGCACATGGAACATTCTCCAGGACTGATCACATGCTGGGCCACAAAGTGAGCCTCAGTAAATCTAAGAAAATTGAAATCATATCAAGCATCTTCTCTGACCACAACGCTATGAGATTAGAAACTAATCACAAAGAAAGAAAACTAAAAAAACACGTGGAGGCTAAACAATAACACGTTTAGTAACACGTTGTTACTGAACAACTAATGGATCACTGAGGAAATCAAAAAATACCTACCTAGAGACAAATGACAGTGAAAACATGATGATTCAAAACCTATGCGACATAGCAAAAGCAGTTCTAAGAGGGAAGTTATAGCAATACAGTCTTACCTCAGGAAACAAGAAAAATCTCAAATAACCTAAACTTACACCTAAAGCAACTAAAGAAAGAAGAATAAAACCCAAAGTTAGTAGAAGGAAAGAAATCATAAAGATCAGAGCAGAAATAAAATAGAGACAAATAAAAGAACAGAAAAGATAAAAGAATTTGAAGCTGGTTCTTTGAAAAGATAAACAAAATAGATAAACCTTTAGCCAGACTCACCAAGAAAAAAAGGGAGAGGGCTCAAATCAATAAAATTAGAAATGAAAAAGGAGGGACTTCCCTGGTGGTCCAGTGGTTAAGACTCCATGCTCCCAATGCAGGGGGCCCGGGTTCAATCCCTGGTCGGGGAACTAAGATCCCACATGCTGCATGGTGCAGCCAAAAAAGAAACAGAAAGAAAAAAAGAAGTGAAAAAGGAGAAGTTACAATGGACACTACAGAAATACAAAGGATCTACTACTGGATGTACTACTGCAAGCAACTATATGCCAACTATAAGCCAAACCAAACAAAAAGGAACCACACTCAGTAATAACTGCCATTGTCTATAATAACCCACAGCAGCCTGTACATCATGAGTGCTCAATAACTATTTATTGACCGAATAAATGAACAGGAGCTTAAATCCTAATCACTCTTCACTGAGACAGAGTTAATTGTTTCTGAGAGAATCTGCTGGGAATAAAATTACAGGAGAAGCAAAAGTAACCAAAGGACAATGAGACAAAATTCAACAAAGGGCATTCCCTCTAAGTCTACTAATTATGGAGATAAAAATCGAAAAATCTTAGGGAATACTTCAGTAGTTGAATTCTATGGTGGTAAAGTGGTGACAAAGTGGTAGAGACCAGAAGATGCCTACCATAAAATCTAATCCCCCTTTTCTCCTCAGTAACAGAACACCAGTTTTACTTAGGGTAGCTATGCACCAGTTAATGACTACATTTCCACACCTTCCAGCTAGGGATGGCCGATGCGATCGAAGTAGAAGTCTTATATAGGAAAGGGAGGCATTCTGGATTCTTCCTGCATCCTGCTGCCTGGAGCCATCTTGAGCCATGAGTATCACGGCCACTTCTAGGAATGGCGTAGACGACTAGGACTTCAGACAGAGGCCACGTACCAAGCCTGGACCTTGCAACTCTGGATCTCCCCAAACTAATCCTAACTGATACAATGACCATAACTTGGAAGTTTAGGGAAGCTATAAAAACACACAAAGTAACTATCCAAAAAGAGCGCCTTCCTAATCCAAACATGGGTACACAGAGCAGCACACATGACTACTATAGGTATATCGTTTATTGAGCACTATATGTGTCAGACATTTTATACACATTCATTATCTCATTTAATCCTCACAACATTCCCTCAAGGTAGATAGATATTACCCTCACGTCACACGTGACATACCAGAAGTTCACAGAGGGTAATAATTTACCTGAAGTCAAAAGGCTGTTAACAGTTGGACCTGGAAATCCAACCCAAGTTGATCAGACTGCAAAATTCATGCTCTTTCCACTAATCATGTTGAATATGCACGGAAAATCCAATAAATTTATCTTAAACAGATACCTAGGTTCTAAAGTTAGTTGCATACAGCCAACAGTATGGTCTCAGTGACAAGGCTAGCCTTTCTTGCTTTCAACAATGTCTTTTTTCTCCAATGTCTCTTTTATCCCCTTTCAAAGTAAAAAGCACTTAGTAGACACTCAATAAATACCAGTTCCCTTATTTTTCTTTTTATAAATGTACTTATTTATTTATATTTTATTTTATTTTTTTTTTGGCTGTGTTGGGTCTTCGTTGCGGCGAGCAGGGGCTACTCTTCTTTGCGGTGCGTGGGCTTCTCATCGCAGTGGCTTCTCTTGTTGCAGAGCACAGGCTCTAGGCACGCGGGATTCAGTAGTTGTGGCTCGTGGGCTTCTAGAGTCAGGCGCAGTAGTTGTGGCACACAGGCTTAGTTGCTCTGGGGCATGTGGGATCTTCCCAGACCAGGGCTCGAACCTGTGTCCCCTGCATTGGCAGGTAGATTCTTAACCACTGCGCCACCAGGGAAGCCCTATAATTGCCCTTTTAATATTACACAGCGATTTCAAATGATGTAACTATCCTATTTAATTGCTAAATTATTTTCATTTAAAATTACACAGAAAAGAATAATAAATTACTCCTATATTTCAGTCATATAAACAGAAAATACACATGGGGCCTTGAAGATATTTTCCTTGCTTTGAAAAGATGCCTTTGAGTTCATCCAGCATATAACCACCTGGCATTTTATCCTTCCAGCTGGAAGAATTTTTAATCAAGTCCAATGAAGAGACTTTCAGGTAAGAGGATCAACACCTCGGGGCTTTCCCAGTTTTAGCACTGAAAGTCCTATATCCTGGGAATGCCCTCAGTTCTGGGAAAACCTGAAAGATTGATCACTCTGCAGCCTCAGGGTACCATATATATGCATAGTAATGCCTTCAACAAAATGTGGGCAGTGTATACTAAATTGGAGATGAGCTTTATTATAAAGTATGATTTTAAGATATTTGGGCAGCTAAGCAAAAAGAAATTATAAAGCTCTACATAATCGTGCTTAACCAAGAGAATGTTGCCGAGAACATCAGACGTTTATGTCAAATTCTTCTGTGATGATATTCGATACACGCTCCAGCATTCACATTCACCCAGTTAAAACATGGGCTCCGAAAGGCACGCATACATTTACACACGATGGACAGTTTGTCTACATATAAAATTGAGACACTATATGAGGAAAGAATAAGAAAGGAATGGACTTTCAAGTAAGAATTTTAAAGTACGAACGGTCCCCGACTTACAATGGTCCAACTTATGATTTTTTGACTTTACAATGGTGCAAAAGCGATATGCATTCAGTAGAAACACTACTTCGAACTGTGAATTTTGATCTTTTCCCGGGCTAGTAATATGTGAACCAAAAGATACTCTCTTCCCTTGCTGGGCAGAGGCAGCAAGTCACAGGTCCCAGTGGGTGACTGGGGTCGCTGGCTAGCAATCACCAGGGTAAACGACCCATACACTTACAAGCATTCTGTTTTTCACTTTTACTATAGTATTCAATAAAGTACATGGGATATACAACACTTTCCTATAAAACAGGCTTTGTGTCAGACTGTAGACTAATGTAAGTGTTCAGAGCATGCTTAAAGTAGGCTAAGCTATGATGTCCGATAGATTAGGTGTATTAAATGCATTTTCAAATTATGATCTTTTCAACTTCAGTCATGTTTATGAAGATGTAACCCCATCGTAAGTCAGGAAGATCTGTACCTCATCTCTGTGAAATGGTGGAAACATTTAATTTTGACGTTTCACTTTTGTGGCAACATGAGAGGCTAAAAACTCTTGCAAGAGTAGAAATACGAGAGACTTCCCTAGTGGCACAGTAGCTAAGAATCTGCCTGCCAGTGCAGGGGACACAGGTTCGAGCCCTCGTCCAGGAAGATCCCACATGCAGCAGAGCAACTAAGCCCCTGTCCCACAACTACTGAGCCTGTGCTCTAGAGCCCGCGAGCCACAACTACTGAAGCCAGCGCGCCCTAGAGCCCGTGCTCCGCAACGAGAAGCCACCGCAATGAGAAGCCCGCGCACCACAATGAAGAGTAGCTCCCGCTCGCCGCAACTAGACAAAGCCTGTGCACAGCAGCAAAGACCCAACGCAGCCAAAAAAAAAAAAAAGTAGAAACAGGAAATCTAAGTTAAGGGGTTGGACCAGCCGCATACGAAGGTCCTTTCTAACTTGAACACTCCATGACCCAAGTCATCATACTGTGACCCCTTTCTTTTACAGGAGAAGCAAGTCAGGGCAGAGAGGTACATGGCACTCCAAGGGTCCAGCTCTGTCTGGTGATGGAGCCTGGACTGCTGATTAGCCATCTTCTCACCTGAATTATGCCTAGAAACACTTAGAACCAACAGAGCTTGTGGTCAGCATGGGGAGATAAATGATATATTTCACCTCATGGTGGGTATTTCACTTAGTTTAGCTCATAAACAGATAAACTAGCCTCAAGTTTAAAAAAGAACTTCGAGCTCAGAAATTCTTTAAACCATCATTAGTTACTTCAACCACAGAATAACACAATACAGATAGTAGTACTTTGCATTAACTCTCTAAAGAAGCCAAAGGAATGAACACAGTAACTTGAAAAGAAAACGAACATCTTTGTAGTTTGAAAGACCTTCAAAATACAGAAAACAACTTTCAAAACAAATTATTCTGTCATCCAGTTTTCCTAGCAACAGGATCTTTTGTAAGCAAATCAAGTGTCTGCCCATTTTAAGGGGTGCCAGAACAATGAGGAAGCTTGGTTTTCCTATATTCTGACCATTTCATTCTTATAACTGAGAGAGATTACAGAGAAGCACAGAAGTCTACAGCCATTTTTTACTGTCCCTTAAATCTGGGAAGGCCCTCAAATTAGATAAACAGGAAAATCTACTGCCCCCGAGGGGAAAGGTGAATTGTTCTAGGTAGCAGGCGTACACTGAGTTGATTTTCAATCATTTCTGAATTTATGCTGATCCATCTAGATGTCAGCCCTGTGCCCCCATAGCCAGTGGTACTTACCATTCACACCCAACAGGTTTAGGGCTGCAACTTATGGCTGTGATGCTGACCAAAGTTTGCTGATCCCAACCACTATGACCTTGGCTTCAGCTGGTACCACCTCCTTTCTAATAAGCAGCAGCTGTGCATACACGTACTGGGCCAAAGGCCAGGGCTGTTGTGCTAAGGAACCCTGGGTAAATTACTAAAATCTCCCAGGCTCTCAGTTTCCTGTTTCCCTCATAGGTGGAAGGGCATTAATAATCTCACATATTGTACGTCTCTAAAACCAAAGTAAATATAAATATATACAAGAATACTTGAAAGAGCTTTGTAAATTATAAAGTTATAATACATTATTTAACCAGCTGAGTTGGCAAAAGACTATCTCTGACATAACAAGACTGCCCCTGGGGATATATGAGTTCATACATAATCTATCACAAAAGTCTGTTAATAAAATATTTACTTTGTTATAAGGTAGAAACTAACAAACCATTGTAAAGCAATTATACTCCAATAAGGATGTTAAAAATAAAGTATTAAAAAATTTAAATACACAATAAATGCTTATTAAATTCAAAAGACAAGTCAATGAAAGCACTATAGATATAGATAGGTAGAATTTTTTGGTATTCTAGCAGTTAGAATAGCACATTACTTGACTCTCATGCTGGAAATCACATGGGTGATTTTTTAATGCCAGTTTTACATATGCCCTCACAGGCCTTCAGGATAAAGGTGCTCGTTAACCATTAATTATGTGCTCAATCCATTTCCCTAGTAATACTTCAACGAAAACATTTTTTATTTGTATGCATTTCAATCTAAAATGCCCAGATCAACACAGTCCTTCAGCTACAGCCATATTCTAATTTACAAAAAAAAGAGCAGAATGGAATGGAAAAACCCACTATATCTGTTAGGTAGTTAGACATTAGCAGCAAGGAGGTGACAGTGGCGAAAAGAGGGGACTAGTGGAATTACACCCCGACCATCTGACGACCCTCCCCTGACTCCACCCAGAACGGGGGAAACTATGGTGTTGTGGCGAGCAATTTATCCTGATAAAGAGGGAGCACAGTAACACAAGGGGACTTCCCCGGGCTGTGCGTGCCCAGACTAGACAGGCGTGTAACCTAGAGTAAACCAAACTCGTTATACCATCATTATAATAAAATCTGCAGGTGGTTTTGCCATCCCCCTTGGGCTTTTCTTAGCGAATCAAGGGTAAGGGCATGCGCAATAAGGAACTTGTTACCTAGCTCGGGGCTGTCAATCAAATAATGACCTCCTGTCACTCACCCACGATTGCGCCCCGCCTCCTCGCAGAGCGCTCCTTATAAACACCCTTAAGCCTGCACAAGAGCTCCTGGCTTCACTTCTTAGAAACAGCCCGCTCTCCCTCTGAGAGTGTGATTATGCTTTAATAAAACTCTGCGTTGTGCTTAAGCCCTAAGTGGTAGTCTGCAATTCTTTGCATGCTATCACAAGGACCGAGATTGCTGGTCCGGGTCTTCCGGTGACCTCCTCGGTTGAAGCTATTTTGACACTACCCACGCCAGCCCGGTAACATAGCTACAGCTATCTACCACTACAATGAAAAAGCGGAATAAAACAACACAATTAAAGGCAAATAGTACTTTGTCAAACACGGACAACATGTTCTTAAAAATTTCCCCAATTTCGCAAGCTCACTAATACTCAAAGTAACATAATACCCTTTTCATACAGGATGATTGTATCATCTAAAGCATAACCAAAACCCAAACCCGATGACGGAATGCTTATATTAAAATATCAGTCAGTTGTAATTGAATAATTTAAAAATTAAATTTTGCAATATGAAATCTGTACAATTTGAAATTGTGAAGGAAGATAAGAGTATGAGAAATACACTATTCTCATCCCTTGGAGACATGAAATTCTTGCAGCAGGAAAGCCTGCAGAATGTAATGAAATAAAACCTGAAAATTGCGACAATATCTTCAGTTAACTAACAGTTTGAATTGAAATCAATATCTCTCTTACATTTTAAACAGGCCCTAAATTTCTTCTCCAGCAGATCTAAATTTTCTTGCAACAAAATCAGACTACTGTGGGAAATAGGTAATCTTTTCAAAGATTACATAACTTCTTTCTAAATGATATCGACGTCTGCAGCTAAATCAAAACCAGTGAAACTGAAAATAGAAATGGAACTGCTAGATATCCATTCTTAACAAAGATGGAAATTATTTCTTAATTTCCAGACAGCTGTATCTCAGGAATGACTTTCTCATTAACTTAATTAGAATTATCAAATAGCAAACACTTGATGCTAATTAGCCAAAATAAACCAGGTGAGTCATATTACAACATATATAGAACAACTGCAGTAAAGACAAGGCCGAAAACCTAGCTACTTTTTGAAGGTTAACTTTTCTCATACTCAATATTTTCCAGGTTCAACTGAGATGTGATGCATCTCAGACTCGGGAGCCTGTATAAGCGTATTTATCTCAACTACCAGAATTACAGCTGAAAAATAAAAAAACTATCTGAATACCTGGTCTGAAAAGCCTGCAATAATATTCAATTTGAGAAACAGAAAACTCAAGAAAGCGCCGGCTTCCACCACCTCGCCGCACCTTGCTCCAATCTTTCGCTCATTTCCATTCCATGGTTAGTTTAAGATAAAACGGGAGAAACCTGGTAGAACGGATTTTTAGAAATAAATACTACAGGTGAAGCAGAAATAAATTGCTCCAAGGAAGTTGTCCACCCACTCATTTACGTACAACCAAAAAATACACCCACATGTATTCCAATCGGTGAAGATGCAACCTCGTGATTTGCAGAGGAGATTGGACTTATAACAAATCCCAGGGACGGCTACTCTCCCAAGCGAAAAAAATCATGTGGCTCTTCATCCAGGCAGCCTCAGAGATGCGGGCTCCGCACCTCGTGAAGTGCGGAAATTCAAACGAATCCCTGCCACTCACAAGTGCAGCATCTCCGAGATGAGGCAGGGCTTGGGAGCAGGGACCCACCCACATTCCGCTCTACTCCCGGAAGAGTCCAAGCAGCCCCAAGCTGGGGAGTGCGGACCGTTCCACCCAGAGACCGAGAGGAAGCAAGCGGAGCCGGGCGAAGGAAAGGCGCTGGAGTGGGGGGGGCGGGGGGCAGGGAGGGGGGGGCAGGGAGGCGGGCGCTAGCGGGGGGGGGCAGGGAGGCAGGGAAGCGGGCACGGAGCGTGGGCTCACCTGACGCGATGGTCGGTCGGGCGCGCGCGCCGCCGCCGCCTCTGCTGCTGCTCTTCGGCCACGGGCCACAGCGCCGCCGGACACAGCGCCCCAGCGCAGCGGAAAGGGCGACGGTGGCCGGCGCCCGGGTTCCTCCGCCCCCGGCCCCGCAGCGCCGGCTCCGCCGAGGGCGTTAACAGCTGCAGGCAGCGCCTCAGCGCTCGCCGCCTCACCATCCTGGGGGCGAGCCGGCGCCGCATCCGAGGCCCACTGGGCGCCCCCACGCCGCGCGGGGCCCTGGCCGAGCTAGATTCCGCTCCACGTTGCCCGGTCACTCACTCATTGTGTCCTTCGAATCTGGCAGCCCCGCCAGCGTCAGCCCCGCGCCGTCCGCCGCTCAGGCCTTTATCAAGATGGCCGCCCACCCCTCCCAGGCCCCGGCTCCGAGGCCTTGTTGGCGGCGCCGCGGCACGTTTCGCCCTTCCTAGCCGGGCCCATGCCTCTCTCGCACTCTGCGCGAGCCCTTCTGACACCAAATTTGCTGTCCTGTCCTAGACCCAGAAGATAAATTTCAGATCGCGTGAACAGCTTCTAGAACACCCTCCCTAATTGCTAAAATTAAATGGGATCTTGGGGGCCTCTCGTAGCCTGCGTGATCGTAGTAGACCAGCACCTGGTAGCAGGATACTTACAACCTATGGTGCCACGAGCCTCGTAGCGAAGAAACCAAACTAAGTTGAAGTCTGTACAGTAGGTATTGAATATTCATGGCAAGTATTGCCTTGTCACGGTCTGTGCTCATTATTAAAAAGATGTCACAGCTTCCTGGTATACACAGTTCTCATCTAAATTTGTTTTAAAAAAATCTCAGGATGATGACAACAGAGCACCAAATTATGATTCCCAGCTTTTCCCAGGTTTTCCTTTTTGAACTACAGGATGAAATTTACTGTTTCAATAAGTAATTTAAGAATAGACAGATGGAAATAGAATTCAATAATGGGTGGCAGGGCAAAGAGATTCCTCTATAAGAGTCCTCCGGGGTGTGTCCACGGGCCAGAAAGAAATGCCCTCTGTCTGGGACTGCGAATGCAGATAGGACTGGTGGAAAATGCAAACCGAACTGTTTTGCAATTTGAAAGTGACCGTGCCAGTGTAATAGCGTAGGAATGTAAAGAAGATTATGCCAGGTATGGACTTTCACCCCCGCAGGGTAGCTTGCAGCCTTATTAAGTGTGATTAAGAGCTGCTTGCTTGCTCGTGGGCTGGGCTGAGACTGCACTCACTCAGTGGTACCTCAGGTGCAACAGGAAAAAAAAGACACAGCGCTACAAACCCAAACTGTACATTGAAGCTACTGTTAGCTAAGGAGGTCTTCACAATGCTCTTGGCTAAGGAACTTTAAAAAGATGCCCTCTGTTCCCCTCACCGCAATTCTTTATGATGATTTTCAAACATACAGAAAATAGAGATGCCTTTTTGTTACACCGTTTGAATAAATTGCAGACAACAAAATCAATCACCCCTAAATATTTCAGCCTGCCTCTTCTAAAGAAAGGACGTTCGCCTCAATCACAATACCGTTAGCACACCTAAGGAAACAATTCCCTTATACCATTTAATGTTCAGTCCAGTTTCAAGTTTGTGCGATTGTCCCAAGAATGACTTTTATAGCCTTTTTTTTCTGAACTAGGCTTATTAACTGCCTAGGCTCATGCATTGCATTCGCTTATTATGTTGTTTAAGAAGCAATTTGAAACGTTCGCTTGATAACTCTTCTCTACAAACTTACAGATAAATGGAGACAAATGTTTACAGCTTGTTTTTCACTGAGACCAGGTGCTTTTGATAAGCACATTTATGTAGACCAGGAAAGTCTAGGAGGAATGAATAGTAACCTTTTAGTACAACACAGAGATTATAATTGAAGCTGTATTAATTAATGTTTATGCTTTCTAAACATAAACTTTTATGTAGTTTACTACATAAACTTTATGGATTGTGTTGTAATTTCTACTTGACTTCCAAAGCTTAATTTTTCTAGACAATGAAAAGCTGTTTAGTAAAACAATTTCTATCACTCCAGGTAAAACCTCTAGCTTGCCCTGCTTCGCAGTACAGAGCAGAATGAACACTGTGCCTTTCACTCATGGTTTAATTTTAGATCCTGACCTGCTGAACTGGGTTTTATTTGTCCTTCCTTCTTACGCCACCCCTAGGAAGTCAGGCATTCAGCATATAACTGTTTGTCTTTTAAACTGTCACTGTTAAAACAACAGGCCTAAAATGGAGTCACTTATGCTAAGCTCCACATCACCAAATGGAGACTCAGAATGTCACCCTCTCCCAGAATAGGAATCTTAAATCAGTCAATCAGGAATCACCTGGTCAGCACTAGTTAATCGGCCTGATAGGCCCGTGCCATCCCCTAAAGGAAAGTGACCTGTCACAACCAATCCACTTTCTGCTATTTTAACTTCCTGGTCCACTCCCTTCTGCCTGTAAAGGTCTTTCATTTTGTACAACTCATTGGAGCTTCTTTCTATCTGCTAAATGAGATGCTGCCCAATTCATGTATCATTGAAAAAAGCCTATAAGATCTTTAAAATTTACTCAGTTGAATTTGTTTTAACATTACTTCATTTTTAAATGTTAATTAATGCTGTAAAGAAGAGGGGCAAATTTACACAGTTCCCTTAAAGTGGCTGGTGGCCAAGGTAACATTTCTGGAGACTAGTATTAAATGAGCTTATTTTATTTATTTTTTTTAAGATTTTTTCGATGTGGACCATTTTTTAAAGTCTTAATTGAATTTGTTACAACATTGCTTCTGTTTTATGTTTTGGGTTTTTCTTTTTTGGGGGGGGCTGCGAGGCATGTGGGATCCCAGCTCCCCAATCAGGCATCGAACCCGCAACCCCTGCATTGGAAGGTGAAATTCCAACCACTGGACTGCCAGGGAAGTCCCAAATGAGCTTATTTTAAATACTTCACAAAATGTTAGTTAAATTACTTCTGGGAAACCACATATAAACCAATTTTAGCACAACAGCTCATCTGTAAAGTGAGTTCTGCAATCAGTACTGTCCTTTCCTCTCCCAGCTCCAGGCCAAAAGGCACAGAGGACTAGAGCACAGCGTGACTACTTACTAGAGGGCTTTAATTCAATGTGTATTTATAGCAGCACCTGTGGAATTCAGTTAACTACTGAGTTCACCTCCAGTTAAATCAAAATTTATTTGCATGATCATTAACAATCTACAGATAACTCCGAAAAGCAATAAGGCAGCTAACTTCTAAATCAGTGCTCTGCCATTAACTACCTCTTCGACCTTGGAAAATACCCTTCCCACCTCACCAGGCCCCCACTCCTACCCTCCAAAATGACTGAGTTTCCGTGGCCACTTGCAGTTGTAACATTTGGTGACTCAAGATTTTGGAGGAAAATATGTGAAGACAGCATGCTGATTACAGGGGGAGTTGGATTACATTAGGCCAATGGTCAGGAAAATCTGACCTGAGGGCCAAATCTCGCCTGCCCCCTGGTTTGTTTTGTTTTTGATTCAAACTATTTTTTTTTTCAGAATATAAAGTCCTCAACATGTATATTATAGTGATACTTTTTCACTTCTTGTATTGGGGTAAAAAACACATAACATAAAAATGGTTAAGGTGGTAAATTTTCAATGCACAGTTCAGTAGCATTAAGTATATTCACATTGTTGGGAAACAGATCTCCAGAATTTTTTCATCTTGCAAATCTAAAACTCTACCCATTAAACAATACCCCTTCTTCCACTACCCCCTGGCCTTGGTAACCACCATTCTATTTTCTGTTTGTGGATTTGACTATTTAAATACCTCATCCAAATGGAATTATCCAGTATTTGTTTTTTTTGTGACTGACTTCTCTTAGCGTAATCTTCTCAAGGTTCATCCATGTTGTATTGCAGCACGTGACAAGATTTTCTTCCTTTCTTTAAGGCTGAATAATATTCCATTTGCCATATTTTATTTATCCATTCATCCATCAATGGACATTTGGGTTGCTTCCACCTCTTAACTACTGTGAATGGTGCTGCTATGAACATGCGTGTGCAAATCTCTCTTCAAGACCCTGCCTCCCATTTTTTCAAACATATACCCAGAGGTGGGATTGCTAGATCATATGGCAATTCTCTTTTTTGAGGAACCTCAATACTGCTTTATTGATCTGAAACAAATAGACTGCCAGATATTTCTCCAGCAAAGATGGACTCGGTATCAGCAGAGAACTGCAGTTCAGGGTCTGCAACCATGGTGAGCCATGTGCAAGTCTCCGTATAGCAAGGGAAGGAGCACACTTTTATAGAGGAGAAAAGGAAGTTGGGAGGGCTCAGTAAACAGAGAGTCCATGACTTCTCATTGGCTGAATCCTTGTCAGGAAAGTAGAAAGTAGAGTCTTCCTTCTTCCTGTTGAGCTCTACTATCATTGCAGGGTGAGAGAGCTCTCCCTTCTGCTCTCCCAACTCTATTTAATTGAGGTTTCCGTTTATTAAATTTTCAATACTTTCCATAGTGGCTACATCATTTTACAATTCCACCAACACCAAACAAGTGTTTCAATGTCTCCATATCCTCATCAACACTTGTCATTTTCTGTTTTCTAGATATTAGCCATCCTAATGGGTATGAGGTGATATCTCATTGTGATTTTGATTTGTATTTCTCTGATGATTAGGAATCTTGAACATCTTTTTGTATACTTGCTGGCCATTTATATATCATCTTTAGAGAAATGTCTATTGAAGTCCTTTGCCCATTTTTAAATTGAGTTATTTGATTTTTTGTTGTTGAGTTATATGATTCTTTTTATATTCTGGGTATGATGTGCAAATATTTTCTTCCATTCCATAGGTTGCCTTTTCACTCCATTAGCTGTGTCCTTGATGCACTGAAGTTTGTTTGATAGAGACCCATTTGTCTATTCTTACTTTTGTTTCCTGTGCTTCTACTCTCATATCTAAGAAATCATTGCCAAGTCAAATGTCATGTTTTTCTTCTGTTTTCTTCAGTAGTTTTATAGTTTTAGGTTGCCACCTGTTTTTGTATGGCCTGTGAGCTAAGAATGACTTTTTTACAGTTTTACATGTTGGGGGAAAAAAATAAAAAATAATATTTTGCAATACCTGAAAATTACGTAAGGTTCAAATTTCAGGGTTCATATAAAAGTTTTATTGACATAAAGCCACATTAACTCATTTACATATCACCTGACTACTTTTGCACTGCAGGGGGCAGAGCTGAGTTGTTGCAACAGAGACATATGACCCACAAAGCCTAAAATATTTACTATCTGACCTTTTACCAAAAGTTTGCTGACCTCTGTGTTAGACTATTTTTAATCATGAAACTTTAGATGCATTTAAAAAGGAAAAGTGAAAGAGGAAACCAAAGTCACCAATACATATGTATTTTGTGATTAAGAAAAATTATTAGATTTCCAGGGGTTTTTTGAACTTTTATATTTGAGTTTATTCTTCATTTAACTTTTAAAACACCAGTTTTAACTTTAAAAACACTGCTTGTGTTGAATATAGACTTCAATTTTTAATCCTTATTAGACTGTCAGGAGGAATCCACTGACAAATTAACCAGAAGAATATGGGAAGACCCGCCGTGGTTTTTTCCAATGAGAGAGGAGCCCTCCTACACCTAAGTGGTTCAAAGAATATGACTTGAGGGAAGTCTTCTGGTCACACTGATTGTGAAATATCACTCATTCTTTGTTCTCATACTTTTTTGCTAATGTTATTTTGGGTTCCCATGCAACTGAACTGCACAGTTACAACAAAAGATTGGAATTTAGAATATAGAATCAAATATTTTCCAAAATCTAAACACCAGAAACTGACTGTTAATGTTGAAGGCATTAAGTCTTATTTATCCTCTTCACCCTAGCTAACTAAATATTCTATCTTATGAAGGTTGGGCCCTAAGATAGATACTTTCCTAATGACTTGTTGGATTAATTGAACTTCTTTTTACATTCAGTTTGCCGCCCAAAGAAACTTGACTTGATTCCTTCACATTATGATGCTTTCATTGCACTGCTTTGTGCAATGTGTGCGGTACCTCTGATTTAGGCGTTGCTATTCATAGCAGTGAGTGTAGCTCTGGCCAGACCTGCCACTAGCATATACAGAGCCCAAGGCAAGAGTATTAACAAGAGACATATTCTACATATCTAATTATTTAAAAGTCATAAATCAAGCTGACACATGGTTAAGTAAAACATTTGATCCTCCTACCCTGACAAAATACACCTTCATAAAGACAAGGAAGCCCAGGTTCTTTGGAGCTCTCAGCCTCCCCAGAGTTCTCCACCAGACCCTGGCCATCCGTCTGGGAGAGCTGGCCTTTGGTCCGTGATATCAGCTCCAGAGCTTTGCTCTGTACCGTGATGGCCTGGAGCTTACCCATATGAACCCTTCCCCATATCTAAGTTCCTTCCATTCCCCAAAGAGCCACCCCTTGGCCACCCATGGGCCTTGCTGCCTGACCTCAGGAGGATGGACATGGGGAAGAGGTTCGTGCATGCCCTGGAAGCAAGCTTGGGAGCATTTTGGCAGGACTCCAAATTCCTGGGTACCTGGAGAGCATTTAGACAGGTCCCTGTGGCACACCCGAGGAGAGGTACAGCCAAAGGAGGCCAGAGTGGGCTCTCAAGCACAGGGCTTTTTACCTGGGTCTAAGGGTAAAAGACTCAGAACAGTCTTCAGCATGTCCCGAACTGTACACACAGCCAATCCAGAATCAAAAACTATGAACCTCCCGCATCTGTATAACAGTTGACTCAGCTAGTCACGTGGCTCTACCATCAGTGATTCAGCGAAAAAATTTTCAGGAGTCCCTTAACCCTTTTTAAATTGCCAACCACATTTCCAGCACAATGTTAATTCAACTTGGATGGCATGTATTATGGGCAGGGAGAGAAAAGACTTCTTCTGGCCTTCTTCCCCCCAAACCCCTCTGGTATCTGATTGTCTAGAGGCTGAGCAACTAATGAGGGTTACTTGTCCCAGTCCTTCCCAGCTACCCCTAAATTCCCAAATCTCCAGCCACAAAGAGGTGTGTGTAATCTGCTTCCAATTCAAGAACAAAGAATACTGCTCTCTGTGGTAAACTGAAGAATCCTCTCTTCCCCAGAAAATATTCACCTCCTAAGCCCCAGAATCTGTGAATGTTACCTATGTGGCAAAAGAGACTTACACATGTCATCAAGGATCTTAAAATGGGGAGATTAGCCTGGATTATCCAGGTGGGCCCTAAATGTAATCACAAGGGTCCTTAGAAGAGGGAGGGTAGAAGGTCAAAGAGAGAAGAAGGCAAGGCACTTCCCTGGTGGTGCAGTGGTTAAGAATCTGCCTGCCAATGCAGGGGACACGGGTTCGATCCCTGGTCCGGGAAGATCCCACATGCCGCGGAGCAGCTAAGCCTGTGCACCACAACTACTGAGCCTGTGCTCTACAGCCCGTGGGCCACAACTACTGAGCCCACACGCTACAACTACTGAAGCCCACATGCCTAGAGTCTGGGAAGAGCCCACATGCCATGGAGCAACTAAGCCCGTGCACCACAATTACTGAGCCTTTGTGCCACAACTACTGAAGCCCACGCACCTAGAGCCCGTGCTCCGCAACAAGAGAAGCCACCGCAATGATTAGAAGCCTGCACACTGCAGCGAAGAGTAGGCCCCTGTTTGCCGCAACTAGAGAAAGCCTACGCACAGCAACAAAGACCCAATGCAGCCAAAAATAAATAAATAAATTTTTTAAAAAAAGAAAAAAGAAGGCAATGTGGCAACAGCAGCAGGGATTGGTGTGATGCAGTCACAGCCAAGGAAGGTGTGCAGCCTCTGGAAGAAACCAGCCTTGCTGACACACTGAGTTTAGCCCAGTGAAAATGATTTTGGCTTTTGGCCTCCAGAACCATAAGAAAATATATAAATGTGTATAAATCACCAAATTTAAGGTACTTTGTTACAGTAGCAATGGAAAACCAACACATTCTCCTTTAAGCAGTCTTTGAACTGTGATAACTATAACTATATATATATATATATATATATAATATTTGTCCATTAACATAACACTCATGAGTAGACACACATGTCTAAACTCTATACTGTGACTTCCAGGTTGAGCTCTGAAAGACCCAATTTCCAGGCTTCAGAGGATCAAATTTCCAGGCTGGTGCTAGGAGTCATGGTTGGAAGATTCAGAGAAAGGAGCAGAAGTCCTAGTGTTGGGAGATATTGGTAGGGAAGCAAAATTTACCAAACCAAAATGTGTCTCTTGGCGTGAGGAAGGAACAGAAGACTCGGGAAGTTTTTCTCTGCAACTCTCACTTAACTGCCTAAAAGGATTTAGATAGAGGGCCTATTCCAGAAAGAACCATCACCAGAGGTATCTATAGTATAATATGAACTAGGTGTGGTAGACAAGGGAGGAACCTAGCAAAGCCTATTAAAATTCCCCTTTGTGTCGCATTGTTGGTTTGGCCCAGCAAACATGTATTTATTGATACTAAACATTTGCTCTCTTCATTCTTCCTATGAATTTACTTTACTTTTGAAGTCCCAGACCCCTACTCCCTTCTCCTTGGTCCAGGATGACATATATACCTCATTTTACTTGGTTCTTTGGAATTTCCTGTGGATTCCCTGTATGTTCATAATTAAATTTCTTTTTTTTTCTCCTGTTAATCTGTCTTATGTCATTTTAATTATTCAACCAGCCAAAAGAACTGAAAGGGGAAAGGGGAAGTGGGAAATTTTTTCCCCTCCTGACAGATTGCTTCTGGTCCTGCCATGAACGTGTCATTAAGCATCCTGAGCCTCTGTGAGGTTAACCTGCACAATCACTAAGATCCCTTCCAATTCTAAAATTCGGAGCTGTAGCAAAACATGGTTTCCCTCCGAATTTCACATTCACATGTTACTGCTGTTACAATCGCTCTCCAGCCAACCTTTCCAGCCTCCCTGTCCACCACGAAGCCTGCATGTCAACCACACACACATCCGAGCTTTTGCACACATTGCTTCTTCTGCTTGAAATTATCTTCCCTGGGACTTCCCTGGTGGCGCAGTGGTTAAGAATTCGCCTGCCAATACAAGGGACACGAGTTCGATCCTTGGTCCGGGAAGATCTCACATGCCCCGGAGCAACTAAGCCCGTGTGCCACAATAACTGAGCCTGCGTGCCACAACTGCTGAAGCCTGCTTGCCTAGAGCCCATGCTCTGCAACAAGAGAAGCCACCACAATGAGAAGCATGTGCACTGCAACGAAGACCCAACATAGCCAAAAATAAATAAAATAAAATAAATAAATTTATTTAAAAAAAAAGAATTTATCTTCCCTGGCTTCACCCCTGAGCACGCAGGCTCATCCCTCAAATCAAGAATCACCACCTTTGAGGAGCTCTCCCACCTTCTCAAAGCAGAATGGTCATCTCTGCCTTGGTGCTGTCAGAGAACTATTAAAGCAGGTAGCAAATTAGAGTATGACTCTTTGTTTCCATTTCTGGTTCCCAAACCAGAATGTGGGCTACTCACATGCAGACACTCTGCCTGATCCATACGTATACCTCTAGCACCTACTCCTGTGCTCGGCACACAGCAGACACTCCTATTGTGTCTGTGGACCGAATAAATGAATGATGATTCCCTGAATTCTGCAGAGCCTACTTGGGACTGGGCAGGAGAGGGATGTGGGGAGAGATGGAAAAGAAGTACAAGAGGACAGGAAATTTATGTTTCTACAAGACTTTCAGAGCCTTGGAGAAAAAGCTGAGTCTGATGTGTGTGATGATTTAGTTCAAGGCTGTCCTCAGATACTCATTGTACATGCAATCTAGCATCTCTCTTGACCTTGCTTCAAAGTCAGTTTTTAAGTGGAGTTATCAGTATGAGCTACCTTGCACAGCAATCTGCTGATTAGAAGCTCTTAACTGGGGCAGATGGCAGGCAGCCATGTATGATCTGTCAGCTTTGCATCCTCGTGTGCCCCTAGGCAGAGGCTACAACTTTAGAATTTGATGGTAGCTAGTTAACAACTCTGGCCTTATAGACCATTCTGAGTAACAACTCATAAAACCGTCTACATTCAGTGTTCTTTCTTAGGCATAAGAAATACCCTCCCCCTACTCCTTGAGTGATCTGGATATGTCTTCCATCTTCTTGATGGAAAGGACAAAGGACAAACGTACTCAGAAAACCTCCTTAAAGTGGAAATGAGGTTATCATTTCCACACACCTTAGAAAACCTATGAAGTCTTTTCACAATATATAGACTGATGATAATTTACAATGTGTCCTTGATCATGCATCTCTTTTTTTGTGTGTGTGTGGTACCCGGGCCTCTCACTGTTGTGGCCTCTCCCGTTGCGGAGCACAGGCTCCGTACGCTCAGCGGCCATGGCTCACGGGCCCAGCTGCTCCGCGGCATGTGGGATCTTCCCAGACCGGGGCACGAACCCGCGTCCCCTGCATCGGCAGGTGGACTCTCAACCACTGCGCCATCAGGGAAGCCCCATTGCCTCTCTCTTTATGATGTAGTCATCTCTGTATGTTCCTTTGCTGTTTCATTCCATATACTTGTGTCATTTTAGAATTTTACATTTGAGATTCAGCTTATTAAAGGCACCACTTACTGTACCTTTTTCATGTACCAGACACTATGCTAAGGGCTTTACAAATCTTATTTAATCCTCATAACAAACTCAGGCACTAAGCATTATTATATTGTTTTTATAGAGGACAAAGCTAAGATTTTGAGAGGCTAATTAACTTTCCTGAGGGCACAAAGCTAGTAAGATGTGGATGTAAGAGCCAGGCCTGTGTCTGTTGGAGAGTTCCTCTTCTGTTTCAATTCTTCTTAAAAAAAATAGTTAATTTATAATTGTATATTAATTTCAGGTGTACAGCATAGTGATTCAGTATTTTTACAGATTGTACTCCATTAAAAGTTATTAGAAAATAATGGCTATAATTTCCTGTGTTGTAAGATATATCCTTGTTACTTACCTACTTTATACACAGTAGTTTTATCAATCCCATACCCCTATTTGCACCTCTCCCCACTGGTAACTCCTAGTTTGTTTGCTGTCTGTGAGTCTGTTTCTGTTTTGCTATATACATTCATCTGTTTTGTTTGTAGATTCCACATATAAGTGATACCATGTAGTATTTGCCTTTCTGTCTGACTTATTTTGCCAACAGGATATTCTCTAGGTCCACCCACATTGCTACAAATGGGAGAATTTTATTCTTTTTTATGGCTGAGTAGTATTTCATTGTATGTGTATATACACACACGCAATGTGTGTGTGTATATATATATATATATATATATATGCGCCACATCTTCTTTATCCATTCATCTCTTGATGGACACTTGGATTGCTTCTACATCTTGGCTATTGTAAAGAGTGCTGTTATGAACACTGAGGTGCATGTATCTCTTCAAATTAGTGTTTTCATTTTTCCAGATATATACCCAGGAATGGACTTGCTGGGTCATACGGTAGTTCTATTTTTTAGATTTTTTTTTTTGGCTTTTTTGTTTGTTTGTTTTCAGTACGCGGGCCTCTCACTGTTGTAGCCTCTCCCGTTGCGGAGCACAGGCTCTGGACGCGCAGGCCCAGCAGCCATGGCTCACAGGCCCAGCCGCTTTGCTGCATGTGGGATCTTCTGGGACCGGGGCATGAACCCGCATCCCCTGCATCGGCAGGCGGACTCTCAACCACTGAGCCACCAGGGAAGCCCTAGTTTTTAGTTTTTGAGGAAACTCCAAACTGTTTTCCATAGTGGCTGCACCAATTTATATTCCCACCAACAGTGTACAAAGGTTTCCTTTTCTCCACATCTTCACCAACATTTGTTATTTGTGGTCTTTTTGATGATGGCCATTCTGACAGATGCGAGGTGATATCTCATTGTGGATTTGATTTGCATTTCTCTAATAATTAGTGATACTGAGCATCTTTTCATGTGCCTGTTAGCCATTCGTATGTCTTCTTTGGAAAAATGTCTATTCAGGTCTTCTGCCCATTTCTTGATTGGGTTGTTTGTTTTCTTGATATTGAGTTGTATGAACTGTTTATGTATTTTGGATATTAAACCCTTATTGGCTATATCATTTGCAAATATTTTCTCCCACTCCAAAGGTTGTCTTTTCATTTTATCAATGGTTTCCTTTGCTGTGCAAAAGGTTTTCAGTTTAATTAGGTCCCATTTGTTTCTTTTTCCTTTTATTTCTTTTGTCTTAGGAGACAGATCCAAAAAAATATTGCTATGATTTATGTGAGAGAGTCCTCTGCCTATGTTCTCTTCTAGGAATTTTACGGTTTCAGATCTTACATTGAGGTCTTTAATCCATTTAGAATTTATTTTTGTATATGGTGAGAGGAAATGTTCTAATCTGTTTTACATGTAGTTGTCCAGTTTTCCCAGCACCACTTATTGAAAAGACTGTCTTTTCTCCATAGTATATTCTGGGCACCTTTTTCATAGATTAATTGACCATAGGCATAGGGGTTTATTTCTGGGCTCTATTCTGTTCCATGATCCATGTGTCTGGTTTCGTGCCAGTACCATGCTGTTTTGATTACTGTAGCTCTGTAGTAGTCTGACGCCAGGCAGTGTGATTGCCCCAGCTCTGTTCTTTTTTTTCATAATTGCTTTGGCAATTCTTGGTCTTTTGTGGTTCCATACGAATTTTAGGATTATTCGTTTTAGTTCTGTGAAAAATGTCACAGGTATTCTGATCGGAATTGACTTAAATCTGTAGACTGCTTTGGGTAGTATGGTCATTTTAACAATTTTGATTCTTCCAGTACAAAAGCGTGGGACATCTTTTTACTTCTTTGTATCATATTCACTTTCCTTCATTAGTGTTTTATAGTTTTCAGAGTATAGGTCTTTCACCTCCTTGGTGAAATTTATTCCTAGGTATTTTACTGTTTTTGATGTGATTTTAAACAGGATTTTAAAAAAACTTTTTCTGATGACTCATTATTAGGGCAGGTGGGGCCCACATGGACTCTCAGTGTGTGAGCTATGGTCGAGCGATTGCCATCAGCGATTTGGGATGCTTCTGACACACGGCTTGAGTTAGCGCTAAGGAGAGCCATCACTGCCCCACCTAGGCTCTGCCCTGGGTCCGGGTCACATCTGTGTCCCATGATCAAGTCTTCTCCCTGGTCGTGGCCACCCCAAATCCAGTGCTGTGCTGTGGCGTGGAGTGAGGTCACAGAAACCTGGGGGCCATTAGAGCAGACTTCTCTCCACCCGAGGGCAAGCCAGCATGCACGCTCCTCATGCGTGGAGTCCAGGCTTCCCACAGACTCTGTTAGTCTTGGCAGTCCTCCAACCAGCCAGAGGGGCTCATCTCCCCTTCGTAGGACCCCAGGACCTGTGCATCCAATCTGCGGCTCTCACCACTCACACCCCAGGGCAGGTGTCTGCCTGTGCAATCTCCCTTTTTTTCTGAGTCCCCTCCCAGGGGCATGGATCCTGACACAATTGCTTTTCTTCCCTTCCTACTGGATTACGTGTGGATCTTCTTACAGCCTTGGTTGTACGGGGGTCCTTCTGTTTCTAGTAAGTTTTCAGTGAGAACTGTTCCACACGTAGATGTATTTTTGACTTGTTCGTGGAGGGAGGTGAAATCTACGCCCTCTTCTCCTCCATCTTCATGGATCTCCTCTTTGTTTTAGTTCTTGAAGTCAGAGAGAGCAAAGCTAGAGCCCTAAGGACTGCCTACATGGATCCAGGCCAGAAATGAAATATAGGTTTATGATGTAAATGAACACTGAGGGGGAGATTAGTGGAAATTACAATGCTTCTTAGAAATTCAGATTAACCTACAGCCCCTGTCATGTTCTGTGCCATCATTAAGGTGAAACTTTGACTGTGGATTAGGTTTTATTTATTCCTTTAAAAAATACAATAAAAACAAGATCTGTATTGTATCCTACAACCTAGTTCTTCTGTGGAAGGATAAGGACTTCTGAGAGGATGTCCAACACAACCGTAGTGAGCTTAGGATTCATGGACTGTCCCCGATTTGCAATGACAGTCTGAGATTCACTCTTGGGTTGGTCTACAGGAAGCTACCCAACTCCCAAAGAGCAAGAATCATAGACTTCAGTGGTTTCCCAGATGTCTATGGATAAGAACAGCTGATTGCATTAAGATCACTGGGAAAGTATGTTTCAAATACAAACAGATAGGCCTCACCCAGGAGAGGTTTTGGTAATAACAACAACAACTAACACTAACAGTGTTTACTATGTTCCATGCACTGTTTTAAGCATTTTACAAGCAGTTACTCATTTAACTTGCTTAACAGTGCTGTGAGGTAAATACTATTATTGTCATCACCAACTATCAACAATGAAACTGAGGCACAGAGAGGTTAAGGAACTTGCCCAAGGTCACCTAGCCATTCGGGGGCTCAGCCAGACTTGAACATAAGCTGTCTGGCTCCAGATCTGCACTTTTAACCTGTATGCTATACTCTCCATAATCTATGTTAACAAGTTGTCCAGGTGATTCTGATGTGCATCAAGGCTTGGAAATCCTGACAAACCTCGATGATATCTGAATCTCCTCTTACAACCCTGTACCCAGCAGTCTCTCAGCTAGGGTTGAAAGCCAACCACCTCAGGAAAGTCTATTTTTGAATGTCCAGTCAGTAGCTATAGCAACCTCTGCTTCATGGAGACTAAGACATATCCTGGGAAGAAGCATATAGGATGGAGAGAGTGTGGAAATAAGGTGATGTACTGTACTGGCTCATACGGCTTGGAAGAGCTGTTTGTGTGCATCTCTTCCCAACACTGTGTTTAATGGCGTTATGTTGGTAGCTTGAAGTCCACCCTGATGGGAGAATTTACACCACAGAAGTCAGCACACACTACAAAACAAGGCTTCTTTTCCCCCAAAGAGCCAATAGTTAAACATTTACCAGCACACCACTGGATTTATGGCCTAATCCCAGCTCAACCACCTATTGGCTACATCACTTCAGGCACATTGTTTAAAACTTTCCAAGCTTCATTTTTCTCATTTGTAAATATGGGAGGAATGACAGCTACGGAAATCAAATGAGGTAAGAAATGTGGAAGCATTGGCACAGTTTTGAAAAGATGAATAAAGAATAGGCACTTTAGGGCTTCCCTGGTGGCGCAGTGGTTGAGGGTCCGCCTGCCAATGCAGGGGACACGGGTTCATGCCCCGGTCCGGGAAGATCCCACGTGCCGCGGAGCGGCTGGGCTCGTGAGCCATGGCTGCTGGGCCTGTGCGTCCGGAGCCTGTGCTCTGCAACGGGAGAGGCCACAACAGTGAGAGGCCCGCATACCGCAAAAAAAAAAAAAAAAAAAAAGGCGCTTTACAATAATATTCCTTTTTCTTCCCATTTCTCAATTGCTCCCCAACAATGAAAGACATCTGTCAAATTCCTCCATGTCTTCTCTTTCCCAAGCTCAAATTTCTTTCAATTGTTACTCACTGTTCAGTGTTTCCAGATCCTTTTTCATATTGGGATACATGAGACAGAGATCACAGCTGTAGCTCCCTTTGGGAAGTGTTTTGGCTATTTCTCTGAGTCCCCAAAGAGCACTTGTGCTCTCAGTGCGGTCAGCTGCCCTTCCTGGTCCAGCTCACTCTGCTTGCAGCCCCTCTGCCTGCAGCTTGGGCCTGTGCCAGACATTCTGTTGCTTTCAGTACTATTAGTGGTGCACTAGAGCCCAAGAAAATCATATTTCTGTGGCAAAGGGGGAAGACCACTCCTATTCCCATATGATTTGATTATCTTTCACAAGTACCAAGGATGTGTTGCTTAGACCCCAAAGGCCCCCAAGTCTTGAAGATTTTATGAAATTGCTGTTTAATTGTTTTACTCCCAATCCTTCTCCATAGGAATCAGGTATGAATTTGAAGGGGAGGGATTGCCTGAATCAAGAGCTAAATTCAAGTGACAAAACTTAAGCCCAGACCACTCCTTGCAACACGTAAGGCTTTGCAACTGGGCCAAGGTTAGCTGCCTGACTCTTCCTTTTGGTTCTGTTCTCTCAAGAGGTTCATTTGTCCATCAACCAGCCAGACAAACCCATGCCAGTCTGACTTCCAGTGGTGAGCTCACATAGACTCAGCTTGGGGGCTCCTACAGAATTCCTCATGAAGCAGGCACCCAGAGCTGAATACCATATTCCAGGCAGTGTGGATATGCAGCATGGAGAAGGAAGATCCCTTCTCCAGGGTGGAACCCTATAGTTTTATAAAAGTTGCCTAAGATGGAATTACTTTTTAAAAAATCATCACACTGTTATTACCTGCTCTATAAAAAATAAAACTAAATTAAAAAAATCATCACACTATTTTTAATATAAACTGAACTTGCCGTTTGCAAAAAGATTGTTTTTAGGTTGTGGCTTACTTATATCTTCCACTCATCTCCTATTTGTATGGTGGATTCTTTGAACATAAATGGAGAGCTTTTAAGTCTATACCTATGAAACCTTAATGTATTGCATTAGGCCCATCACCCCAGCCTATTGAGCCTATCATCTTAGGTTACAGTTTGGTCTCTGTCAAATATCCTTGCATGTGGCAAAAACGTGACTAAGGTGATCGGTTTTTACTGAAAGGTATAAGAAAAAGGCCTCTTGGACAACCAGACAAATGTTTGTCATTTACGACACAGCAGTAACTCTCCTGGCTCAAAACATCTTTGGTAACCTGAGCAATCCAAATGCTAGTGACACTATTTTGGAGGCCCCAAATCTGTCTTTGTTTCTCTCTCTCTGCTTTTTTATTCACTTTGCTTCTACTGCCCCCTGTGCTGCTGCTGATTTCTACTGGCTTCCCTCTATATCTTGGATTCAAAATGCCCTTAACGTGAATCTGATGGGGTCTGATAGTCACCACACAATCCGTGGGGCAGATTTCTCATGCGGACCACTCACAGGCCACTGCTCTGTCGTGACTAGCTTAACCGAGGATTTTCGCTAGAATAGCCATTAGCCCACTCAGATGTGGCTGACACAATGAAGTCACTTGACAAAAATGTGTTCATTCAACAGATATTAATTGGTCACCTACTGTGTGCCAACTGTTGTCATAGTGGCTGGCGGTATACACCAAGTCCCTGCTCTCAGGGAGCACCCATAAAAAGAAAGCCAGTAATTTGACAAAAAATTAGTGGTAAGTGCTATTATATATATACATAGAAGAGGTAATAAGAGAGACTGGGCTGGGGGAAGGGATTAGAGAGAGTTGACAGGGAAGACCTCTTTGAAAAGATAAAATTTAAGCTAAGACTTAAATGATGAAGAGTTACTCTTGTCAAAAATCTCTGTAAGCGTATTCTCACACATTCCAGAGAAGTCTAGCAAAGGTCTGAGTATGGGAATGAGGCTGGTGTCCAGAAACAGAAAGAAGGCCAGTGTGGTCGAACTACGGGGCCTAAGGGGAAGAGAGGCAGAAGATAAAATTGGAAAGGCAGGCAGAGGCCAGATCATTTAGGAGCCACTTAGGAGTTTTAAATACGGAATGTGTGTTGTGGGTGGGAAGATGATCTGGTTTAAAGAAGATCAGAATGTGGCACCATCAGAAGGTACTGCCTGGAGATGCTTATTCAAGGTGTCTGGCCCTGGCAGCCACTTAGCATTTCATATGTTGTTCAGTCCACTCATCCAGAAATTCTTGTCCCTCCATCTTTCTGTCACTTATGACTTTTTTTAAAAAAATAAATTTATTTATTTATTTTTGGCTGTGTTGGGTCTTCATCGCTGCGTGCGGGCTTTCTCTAGTTGCAGCGAGTGGGAGCTACTCTTCATTGTGGTGCACAGGCTTCTCACTGAGGTGGCTTCTCTTGTTGTGGAGCACAGGCTCTAGGTGCGTGGGCTTCAGTAGTTGTGGCACACGGGTTCAGTAGTTGTGGCTCACGGGCTTAGTTGCTCTGTGGCATGTGGGATCTTCCTGGACCAGGGCTCGAACCCGTGTCCCCTGCACTGGCAGGCGGATTCCTAACCACTGCGCCACCAGGGAAGTCCCCGCTTATGATTTTATAAGCGTGCTTTTCAATGTTCTCATCCAGGTTATGATATGAACATTGCTTAAGAGAGCATCTGAAGGTCCCAGCCATCAGCGATAATGGAAAAATCCGAAACCAAGGTCCAGATCACAGTACAGGCGGGTGGGCTGAATGACCAAGGGGATCGCTCAACTTTCCTCCCCATGCTCTCCCCCACCCCACTGAAAGAGTGAAAACCTGTCGGGAGCTAAAACATGAAAAAAAATCAGCTCAAACTGAAAAAGAAAAAAGGGGGGGAAAAAAGCAGCTCTGCTGTCATTCAGGCTGGGAGGATGAACACAGAGCCAGCTGCAGAGTTAACAGGAAGCACTGCTCCCCGCCAGTCTTATGGCAGCTGTAAAACGCCACATCCCTCCTCTTTGAATGGCTGCTTCTTTCCTTCCGAGGGTGTCCCAACCCATCTTATTATTTCCATATCTCACTGGGGATTCCTAATTGCTAAATAGCCCTCCATTCATGGCAGCGCCCACCACCTGGTTTACTTCTCTTAAAGTCACAGCAGAAACAGTATCCAATACAGAGCTGTTCCTTGCTTCCCTTACGCCCCCCTCAGAATCCTTCAGAAGGAACCCTCAGACTTACAAAATGCTTCCCTCCTCCCTCTCTTTAATGCTCTCCCTCACTGCGCGGGGTCAGTAAATCTGGTTTTGTGGGACCACAGGTTTGTGCCTGGGCATCTTAATACCCTGCTCACTCTGACCCCTCCCTGCTTCCTTTCCCCTAGTGACTCTAAAATATAGTCCTGGGGAGGTAGTCATTCAATTTTAAAACTGAGATACTAGAATTTGAAATTATAAATGATAAAGATGCATTCACCTCTCATCTGTGTGCTATTTGATTAGTGGAATAGGCAGTGATATTGCTAGTTTTGCTACAGAAGAGGGGGTAGGGGACTGTGTCTTGATGTGCTCTCAGAAGCCCAAGTCCTCATATCCCACCAGGATTCCTGTTCCTATTGGCAATTTCCTTCAACATACACTCTTTTAAAAACTACTCTAGGGGCTTCCCTGGTGGTGCAGTGGTTAAGAACCTGCCTGCCAGTGCAACGGACATGGGTTCAAGCCCTGGCCCAGGAAGATCCCACATGCCGCGGAGCAACTAAGCCCGTGTGCCACAACTCCTGAGCCCACGTGCCACAACTACTGAAGCCTGCGCGCCTAAAGCCCGTGCTCCGCAACAAAAGAAGCCACCGCAATGAGAAACCTGCACACCGCAACGAAGGGTAGCCCCGCGCGTAGCAACGAAGACCCAACACAGCCAAAAAAAAAAAAAAAAAAAAAAACCCACAAAAACAAAAACTACTCCAATTTTGGGACTTCCTCAGTGGTCCCGTGATTAAGACTCCTGCTTCCACTGCAGGGGGCATGGGTTCAATCCCTGGTAGGTGAACTAAGATCCCACATGCCGCATGGCACAGCCAAAAAAAAACCTACTCTAATTTTGTATAAAAAGGGTTCTAATAGCTACCAGCTGATGTTAATTTTTAGGGTTTCCAGAATTAGCAAAATGGCCAGCAAGAATGCTGAAGCTACTACCAGGAACGTTTATGTTTTCTTAAGGTAATGACAGAGTTCACTGTTACTACAATATGGAATTACAAATATATGTTATTGATACTACTGGCTCCATGCTTGACCTTGCTTTTCCACGAATATAAATTTTACTGTTTTAACGTTAATCATAGGTTGCATATATGATGTTGCCCCTAAGAACAAAAAAACTGGAGTCAACTGTGCTCAGATACAGTGCGGAATAAATATGTTCATGGAGTAGAAAGATGGTGGGTTTGGACTCAGATCGTCTTTTCTTAACTCTATGACCTTGGGCTATCACTTATCCTCTGAGCCGCAGTTTCCTCATTTATCAAAGAGATCATTACACCTACCTCGCAGGGGTGTTTTGAGGTTAGTGAAAGTACGTGCAAAGCCCTAGCACAGTGTCTGACACACAGCAGGTGCCCAGCAAGCAGTTGCTATTCTTATGAATATCAGTCCCATCTAGTCCCCAACTACTGAATTCCTGCTCCGACCACAGGGTGCGAGCTACCTCGCACCCACTCCAGCCTCCACTCCCCACTGGGTGGCTCAGCTCCGCCGGTGTGTAGGCTAATCCTGACTGCAATGTCCAACCATCTTGGCTGTTGGTTTGAGATCTGGACCTCTGCCCTGTTCCCACAGGCCTGACTCTTGGTGCTCTGTCCAGTGCCAGGTCCCTGTCCTTGGGACCCTCTTGTCAAACCTCCCAACTCTCATAATCCTTCCTCTACCAGGAGGATCGAGGATAACAGTCTTGCTCCCAAGGTCAGTCCAGCAATGCGGTCCTACCACCAGCTAACAAGCCTCCCCGATTCCACTGCTTGGAGTTCCAAATATCATTACCTCTTCTGTCCTTCTGAAGGCCTTGCCCCTCACCTGTTGGGGGATTCCAGTTCCTGGGAGCTAGATCTCCCTTCATCTGGCTTGGGTAATACGTCCTACCTTCTGGAATACACCTTTCTCCTAGTACCTGTTCTCTGAATACCTGTCCCAAGCCAACTATCAGGAATCCCAACGCTGATTCCGGGATGCTGTTCGTCTCTCTTGCCTATTCATAGTGGTAGACGGATCAGGATAGTAGAACCATCATACTAAAGCCTTTAACTTTAACCCTAACCCGTTGTCGTACCCTAACCTGTACCCTAAACCGTACCCGTTGCCTAACCCTAATCCTAACCCTAACCTTTACCCTAACCCGTACCCTAATTCTAACCCGTACACTAACACTAACCTGTACCCTATCATGTACCCTAACCCTAATCCTTTTTCGTACCCTAACCTGTACCCTAAACCATACCCGTTCTCTAAGCCTAACCCTAATCCTAACCCGTACACTAACACTAACCCGTACCCTAACACATACGTTAACCCTAAACCGTTGTCGTACCCTAACCTGTACCCTAAACCGAGGGGCACACTAAGGTGTGTAAAATCTGGTTAAGTCTTTGACCTTTTGACCTTGTAAATGGTCAGGAAGACTGCAAATGCCAGGATTGAAGTACTCTGGGGAGGCAGGCAAGTCACTGCCTCTGTGGAGTTTTAAATGAATCTGAAATGATCGTATATTAAAGAGCTGGAGAGTTCGGCTGCTCTTAGCATTAATGTTCACTGGGGACAGAGTTTTAGTTTAGATAGTAGATTAGTGTTGTAATTTCTATCGCCACTTCTTAAAAAACACAGCTGTCAGTTGGTTGTTGAGTGTATTTGGGAGCTAGAAAGTATTAATAAGCAGGCGTAGCTGGTACTATTTTGTCAACATTGTCTCCTAGGTGTGGCCAACTCGGACCAGCAAGTCACTGGGCTCGGTCACCTTTATTTCTGACGAGGCATCTGGGCAAATTTCAAGCATTATGTGTTGTTATGAAGAATTTTTTTTCTATTGCTTCTACCTGCCTGTTGGCAATAATCTAAGTTATAAAGAAGGCAAATAAAAATAGCATTTTATATAAAATAATGCATGTTCACTTTAGAAACTGAGAAAAATACAGTGAAGTACAAAGATGGAGATAAAAATCACTATTCATCCCAGCATCTAGAAATAAATACTGCTAACATTTTTATGCTATCATACTTATAGTTTAAAAATTCAGTCTGCATATGATGTTATGTGTTTATTAGGAAATAACGTTTGGGGGAAAAATAATAACAGTAATGACCATCACTTACTGAGCCCTTATGTGCCAGCTTCTGTACTAAGTGCTTTAATATGTATTAACCGATTTAATTCTTTCAACAGCCCTGAAAGGTAAGCTGGTGAAATAAAAGTGTATTCAAACCAGGCAGCCTGTCTGGAGTGTGTGTTCTTACCCAACACACTATACAAAGAAAACAGAAGCTACTCATAATCCAAAGCGACTCAGAGGACACCTTTAACATGTTACACTTCAAGAAACAATTTTCAAAATTCACCAGAAGTTGTATCTTGTGATTCAAGAAGAGAGATGTTAAACAATGCATCAATATCAATAACATTCAGTAGGTCTTTTATATGGTGCTGCTCCAAACTTTAACATTTTCTCTCACAAGCAAAATGACAGCATAAAAACTAACCTTTTGTCAATTATTTTATTTCATAATGCATTTGATCAATTATATTGAGCATCAGTGACTAAAGGGGAAAAGTCTGAATGAAGAGGGAAATAAAGTAAGGAAAACAGGAGCTTCCCTGGTGGCCCAGTGGTTAAGAAACCACCTGCCAATGCAGGGGACACGGGTTCAAGCCCTCATCCAGGAAGATCCCACATGCCGCAGAGCAGCTAATCCCGTGTGCCACAACTACTGAGCCTGCGCTCTAGAGCCCACGAGCCACAACTACTGAAGCCCACGCACCTAGAGCCCCTGCTCTGCAACGAGAGAAGCCACCGCAATGAGAAGCCCACGCACCACAACGAAGAGTAGCCCCTGCTCGCTGCAACTAGAGAAAGCCCACACACAGCAACGAAGACCCAATGCAGCCAAAATTAAATAAATAAATTTTTTTAAAAAGAGAGGAAAACAGCAGTGCCTGACTACAGTTTAAAATTAGCCTCTTCTGGACTAGATTACTCTTCCATGGACTACTGCAATGGTTCTCTCCCTGGTCTACCAGCATCCACTCTGGCATGCTTCAATCCATTTTCCACAGCAGCTAGAGTTTCCTTGTAAAACACAAATTTGGCCTGCTACCTCTTAGAATGAACACAAGCTCCTTACCTGGTTCACCAGACCCTGCAAACCTCACTACCAAAAGCATTCACAGGCTTCCCTAGGTGCCTAAGACTCCCAGGCCCTCTCCCTCCCAGCAGCCCCTACTGCGCCCTCTGCCTGCATCACCGTCCAGAATACTGCTTCTCCTTCCTCAGCTCAGAGGACGATACCTCAGAGGAGCCTTTCCTGACCTCCCTGAATAGGCCAGATTCCCATCCATTGAGTACTTATGGCACTGGCCACCTCTCCTTCTTAGCATGTCACAATCCCAGTTTTAAATTGGTGCATTTGACCATTTATTGGGTATCTGTCTCCCTGACTAGAGTGTGAACTCCGTGAGAACAGGCTCCATGTCACCAATAGATCCCCAAGGTCTAGCATGGTGCCTGGCACAGAGTAGGCACCCAAAAAGTTAGTAAATGAATGACTAAACAAATATGTACTGAAAAGTTTACTTCCTATTTTTATAATAAGTTGCTATGTGAAATACTGTGTAATTGAAGTGATAACATTAATTTATATAACATTAAGAAAAACAGTCTGATACAGAGTGAACACTAACCTGATTTTACTGTCCAATAGTGAGCAGAAAATTAATCCAACAGGAAGGGATTCAGCTCTGTGGGATGGAGCCTCAAGGAACAGAGGTGATACAGGGTTTTAAAGCCAAATGCATAATGGTCCATGATCTAATGGGCTTGCTGATAGGTTGAATTCAGGAAGTACAAATTTAGTTCAGACAGTACAATTAAGTCACAGACAAAAACTGACTATTTCACCATCAGGGCACTTTGCTGCTGGTGGCAACCAGTATTCTTAGAAAAGCTATTCCAGTTCTTTCTTCTGGAGTCCTGACTGCTTGCTATCTTGAAATTTCTCTTGCCCTCCAAAACTCAGTTCTGCAGATGCTCACTTTGGGGACTCACCCAGAAAGACTATCTTTTCTTTTACCTGGTTGGTACATTGGTGTGCATTCATCTCTAAAACAAGGCCGATGATATCCTTCTCAAAGGATTCTCATATAGATTATTAAGATAACTCAAGAAAGGAAGATAGTAAGTGTGTAATCTACTACCTAATAAAGACCACTTAGATGTTATTGAAAATGGTGTTAGTGATTCAAATGATACAACTGCTTTTGTTTAAGGACCAGCATGCCAAGCCCCACTAAATTTTGCTGTGCTAGTGAAGACTATCCCCATTTCTATATTGGTCTTCTAAAGGAGAACAGGAAAGATATCTTATGGAGAATCTCCCTGAACATGTTTTTCTTCAATATATTGTTGACCAAAAAATTAATAGTCAATGTAAGAAAGAAACAGAAAATTTTATTTGAGCCAACCTGAAGATTATAACCCAGGAGACAGCCTTCCAGAAAGCTCTGAGGACTGTTCCAAACAGTTAAGTATGGGACGATGCAAGCAACTGTGTTCCTAAAATTCTCTCCTGAAAATATTTAACTATTTGAGGGCCAATCTGCCAGTTCTCCCAGAGCCCAAAATGCTTCATCCTGATCTTTGCCCTGAATTCCTTTCAGGGTGTGTCGTAGGTCAGCAACTACAGTGGCTAATGACCGGATCCTTGGAGAACTGGATGGTGGGCTATGTTCTTTATTTTACAATACCCTCTCTTTCAGTCTTAATTTCAACCTAGGTCTCAGACCCATTTCATGACCGGTTTGTCGCACGGTGCTAGGAACACTTATTCTCAGGTCAGCCGAGGATTTCGTTGATAGGCTACTCAATGTGCTATTACGGCACTAGGCCCTACTACCTGTAGCGAAAAGCCTCTGGACCACCTGTCTTACTAGTCTGTCATGGTCCAGGAAATCGTTTCCTCTTCCCAAATCTAGAGTTACACTATTAGAATTATCGATCTTACAGGACTCTATATTTGGTCAATCATTTCAAATCACTTAGTCATCATTATTTTTAATAAGAAGCTGGTCATACATTTGGTAATGCAAGAAACAACAATCTTGTAAAATAGGCAGAAAACAAGTAATATAGCTAGTAACATTAATAAGGTCCTAAGTAATGTTATCTCCTAAGGAGTTACATGGCTGGCACCAGAAGAAAAATAGATCGTCACGGTTGAGCAGGTATTTCTGCCCTGGGGGAGGTCTGGTTAATGCATAATGCAGATGCACAATGCACACCAGAGGGGCAGGAGGAGGCCCAAATGGGCAGAGAAAACTGTTATGTTTAAATTTTTCTTGTCTTGCCTTAAAATATGAATTTCATTTCACCGATATTAAATGAACTCATGCCTTCAGTACCATAAAATTCAAGGCCGCGGTTGTTCTGGGAAATTTCTTAGATGTCTTGTGGAAGTAAAGCCTTAGAAGAGTGGAGGCCATGAAGCATAGAATTCGGTCAGAGCTTCAGGTTCTTTTCAGCATCTCACCTCTATTTCTTGGAAGCTGTGTGACCTTAGCGTCTCAGAGCCTCAATTTTCTCATCCGTAAGGTGATCATATTAACTGATCACCAGGTTATTTTAAGGACTAAAAGTTTTCATGGGAAACTTAACTCCCATATAAACTGAGTAATCATTATTTGTGTATACAATAATATCACTTTTATATACAATAATAATAACTGGGCCTAGTGCTCCATAGAAACACAACCATAGTACCCCATCTATTGGCAGTAAGTTAGTCATATGCACCTAATAAATTAAAACCAAGGTCCCTTACCAAGTTTATGGTTAATCTCTCTAAATCTAAAAGTTTATGTCCCCTCTGACCTCAATCCTGTGCTAATTGAACACTAATCAAGCAGAGTCCGATGACTATAATGACGTTATAGACAACAGCAATGTACATACTAATAATATCTATAATACATGGTATTACAGATATCATCATTAACGTACAAACTCAGATTGTTCCTCCAGGGCGAGATGAGCTTACAGACCCTGGAGCTGTGGACCACCTGGCCAGAGGCTCATAAACCAGAGACATGCTGACTCCCAAAACTACAATTAAGAAAGGTCACAGATAGGTCACAAGACAATGATTAATCCCAGGCTTTGTTCTTCCCCTATAAAAGAACCCCTAGCTCAAAGACCAAGTTGGAATGGATATGAGGCTTGTTTCCCACTCTGTTGCTTGGCACCCTGCAATAAATCCTACTTGGCTGCAAACTCCTGCTGTCAGAGTTTAGCCTTCTGTGCCATGGGCACACGAGCCCTTTTGCTCAGTTACAAAAGCTCAACATACTAAAGGGTTATGGGACCACAAACACAAATGTAGAAAGACGACCAAATGACCATTATGGGGTTTAAAACCTTAACGTCCGCATATGTTTGAAGATAATGTCATATCTCTAGTCAACCAGAGAGGAGTACATTAATATGATGCATAAATGCTATGTCCCCACCTGATTAAAGGCATTATATTATTAGTACATCAATGATATTCTAAATGAAAATTTTAAAGAAAAATATGTAAGATTTGATGTGAGATAAGCAGAAGTAAGCTGCCTGAAAACAAAATAAACATGTTAAATTTAGTCCTACATGATACTGGCTTTAAAGAAAAGTCTCCAGGTAGAGTTGTACATGAGAAAGCATCCACCTTCCCTGTGTGTACATATGTTACCAAACCAAACTTGGGTCTGCTCCCCCCCCCTGTGCAGCAAAGCCAATTTACTCATACAAGGTTGTGGTGAAGGAAAGCACAGCATTTATGTGCAGGGGACCAAAAACAGAATACAGGCATCTCATGTTCGAAAGATTCGAACTCCTTGATGGCTTTCAGGGAAGGTGTTTTAAAGGCAACATTTGGGGTGAGGGCTGAAGGGTGCATGACTTTCTTCTGATTGGTTGGTGGTGAGGTAACAGGGTGAAGTTTCAGAAATCTTAATCATCAGCCTCTGGTTCCAGCCAACCTGGGGTCTAAGTGCTTGTGGTTAGTATGTAGTCACCATCCTCCACCTGGATGAAGTGGGGCTCTTAGTTCCTGCAGAACAACTCAAAGATTTCTGTCAGACTGCTCTGTATACCCTTGAGGAGGAATGAGGACTCTTTTATCACTGAACCATTGCCATTACTTTTCTTGTTTAACTGCTTTGTTGCTGCATTCCCTCACTTCCCTAATTAGTAACTGCTGGAGCCTGCTCTTTGGAACTAAGGGAAGGCCTAAGACACTACCACCTTTTTCTACAAGCAAGAAACGGGGGACATGGAGGGCCTTTTGTACCCGGGAGGGCTCTACAACGTTCTGCTCAGTTTTAATCCCGCGCCCCCTTCTTTGATATTCCTCAATCCTGAAGGGAACAGGGGCAGGACAAGAAACAGAATAACGGGCTTCCGTGGTGGCACAGTGGTTGAGAGCCCGCCTGCCGATGCAGGGGATACGGATTCGTGCCACGTTCCGGGAAGATCCCACATGCCGCGGAACGGCTGGGCCCGTGAGCCATGGCCGCTGAGCCTGCGCGTCCGGAGCCTGTGCTCCGCAACGGGAGAGGCCACAACAGTGAGAGGAAAAAAAGAAACAGAATAACATTTTGAATAGAGAGGTTAATCATAAACCCAGCATGGGAACTTGATTTAAGGGGGACTCGGTTTCCTCTATATATATGTATTTATCTATATACATGTATTTATCTATATACATGTGCATACATATAGCATATGTTTTCCCAAAGAAATTTCCATTTATTTGCTTCAAATAAGTCATTTTATTTGTCATTCCCCTCATTTTATTTTCAAGGTGGAGAAAGGATTTCATGAATTATTCAAACTGTCTTTTTATGGCTGAGAAAGGTCCTGCTATCTTAGAAGCAGTCTGATCTGAGACAATTAAAAACAGGCCTACTTTTTGTGTGACTTTTAAAGTTCTTGGTAGCTAATGTCTAGAAGCAAAAACTGTGTAGACGTTGCAGCCTGATCCTTCCTGAAGGAAAATCCTAAATCACCAATTTCAAAAGCCTTAGCTTTGCTAATAAGGAACATTGAAATCTGCAGCCATTATGTTTCACTTTAAGCAGATTTCCTTACAATTCAAAAGTACAAAGAATCAATCTCAGTGCCCTGAAGGCTCTTCAGGCTATTGCTCAGCTAGTAATCATGGGGGAAAAAAAAAGCTATTTTCAACTTAATTGGTTGGAGAACAACCTATAGATATAAAAAATGCAATTTATGGCCCACTAATGAACAGCTATTTAAGAAATGCTCACATTGAAAACACTATTTATATACATTATAAGAAATAGCATAAAGCAGAATACTGCTTAATTCACATAAAATCTTTCTGGTCTTATTTGCTTGGTCTGTTTTTTCAGTTCCTATCTGCTGCTTCAATGAGTGAAAAGAACCTCTAGGTAGAAGCCATTGAAATACTCTTTAAACTTGTGAGTAGTTTCATTATATATTGCTGGCTGAATCATAAATGCTGATGCTGGCAAAGTAGTCACAGTAGAACAAAGGGGATTTTTAGGTGCTTCATCTTCTCAACACCACTTTATTACTATTGTTATAAAGCTTTGGACAATCAGTTACGGTTTGACCCCCCGTTTAGCCAGCTTTTGTTATAGCTCAAAAATCAGTTGAGAAACTCTCTATCAAGGCTTAGAATGATAGAATTTCAGATTCAGAAGAGATCCTAAATCAGTGAAGCTCCTATCAGAAAACAGAATTCCATGCAAAGGGTTTAATTGAAGATAATTTAATGGCAAGATGATTTACAGGGATGTGGGCAAGGTTAAGGGATCCAAAAAGGGATGAGAAACTGAGGCGGGAGATAGATGGGCCCCAGGCTGAGCAGCTGGAGTTTGTCCCCTGAGGGCAGATACACCAAGATGAAGAGGAGGAGAAGCTGAGCCCCGCCTAGAGACCACATGTTTCTCATTCTCGAAGTCAAGGAGACATTCCCGACTACACATGTGCAGAAAGGCTCCTCAGAGGTCAAAAGGGAGGGGGCGTCACCTCACAGGAAGGGATGTCAACCTACCCATAGATCTCTTTACTAGAATCCATCTTGGCTAAGAGATGTGCGCGACACACACACACACACACACACACACACGGGAGGGTCCTGAGATAAACCAAATACAGACTCAGAACCAGGCAAAGCAAGATGATTGGCCAGAGGAAACCTGGAAGAAATGCCCCATAAAAGTGATTCAAACTACCACGAGGGCACGACCTTCTCTCTGAGCCTGCCTGTGTGTGCCCATTCACACGTACTCTTTTTCCTCCTAATAAGCACTTTACTTGCTTCACTACTTTCCGTCCTTGTGGGAATTCATTTCTATAAAGCCAAAGGGCCAGGGGCCTTGTCACTGGTCACTGGTCCCTGGTGGTCTAGTGGCTAAGATTCAGCACTCTCACTGCCGCAGCCTGACTTAAATCTGGCTGGGAACCGAAATCCTGCTTCAAGCCGCTGCAGGCCAAGCCACCCAAGATCAGAACCACCCAGGACTAACAGTGAGGTTGTTACTACTTTGACCGAGAAGGGCAAGGGCAGAAGACAGTGTCATGAGTGCTGGGAGAGTTGGAACTGTGGAGGGAGACAGCTGCAGTCCTACCCAGAGGAAGACAGAACCACTGCTGGAACTGAAATGCTGAGGCAGGGAAGCAGCAGGAGGAAGGACCTCCATTTCCCGCTCTCCATCCCGTGGCAGTGCCTCCTACTGGATGAACCCCAAGGGAAGCCAAAGGCAGGGAGCCTAGATGATGATGTCTGTAAGGCTCAGCTCCCGCTTGGGTACAGAGATCAGGGTAGAGAGCGACAGAATGGATGAAGGGGCGGAGCAGAGAATAACCCAACAAACCCCTTAGAGGCCCGTAGGTCTAGTGATCCTCAGACATGTGCAGGCAGCAAAGCATGTGGAGATCCACTCAGTCCTTACACAATAACTTGAGTCTACCTAACTTTAACTGCACGCCTACCACATGCCAAGCCCTGCTAAAAGCAGGTAAATTTGGAGATGCCTAAAGCATCTCCAAATTCAATTCAACAGAATCCTATATAATTGTATATTTACCATTACAATTTTTTTTTTTTTTTTGCGATATGCGGGCCTCTCACTGTTGTGGCCTCTCCCGTTGCAGAGCACAGGCTCCGGACACGCAGGCTCAGCGGCCATGGCTCACGGGCCCAGCCGCTCCGCGGGCATGTGGGATCTTCCCAGACTGGGCCACGAACCCGTGTCCCCTGCATTGGCAGGCGGACTCTCAACCACTGCGCCACCAGGGAAGCCCACCATTACAATTTAAAATTGTGTATTAAAAGACCGTTTAAAAATTCAAGACCTTTATGCAGTGCTATAGAATGATCTGAGATATATTGTTTTAAAACACAGGAGCACAATGTTGTATGTAATATGCTGCCATTTATATTTTTAAAAGAGAGAAAAAAGTATATAGACTATAAATACATATGTTTGCTTGTACAGTTGAACAACACAGGTTACTACACGACAATCAAAGATGCTGTGAGGGGTGGTAGGGAGTGCAGAAGACTGACTCTAGGTTATACTGGGGTTTTCAACTGCATGGAGGGTTGACGCCCCAACCCCTGTGCTGTTCAAGGGTCAACTGAATATACTAGTCAGTCTTTCAAACGAGTCATGAGGAAGTAGTAATGTCGATTGTCTCTATGGAAAGGAAATGGGTGGCCAAAATAGAGGGTAAAAAGGCATACTGTTTACTTTCTTGAGCCTTTTGAATTTTGAACCATGTGAATATATTATCAATTTAAAAAAATAATGAAAAGTAAAAATTTTTAAGTCAACATAAAATGGTAACTGCACAGGGTGTATGGCACCCACAGGAGGGATCTATAGGCTGGTCTGGGGGTGGGGATGGGGTCAAGCCAGGCCTCCTAGAGAACGTGACGCCTGAACTGAACACTGAGAGAAGGCAGAGACCGGCAGGAGGGGAAGGCGCTGAGACAGCTGAGATGGTTTAAGCAAGAGCACAGAGGAAACGTGCGAGAAGCTGTGCATGACTGAGCCAAAAGCTGCAGTGGCAAGTGACCGCAGAGGGGACAGGACAGCGGGCAGGGCCAGACTGTGGGAGCCTTGTGGACCCTGCTATAAAGTTTGGATTTCATCCTGAAAACGAAGAGTCATTGCACCAACTTACACTCCCACCAACAGTGCAGGAGGGTTCCCTTTCCTCCACACCCTCTCCAGCATTTATTTGTAGACTTTTTAATGATGGCCATTCTGACCGGTGTGAGGCGATACCTCATTGTAGTTTTGATTTGCATTTCTCTGACAATTAGTGACGTTGAGCATCTTTTCATGTGCCTACTGGGCAGCTGAATGTCTTCTTTGGAGAAATATCTGTCTATTAAGGTCTTCTGCCCGTTTTTGGATTGGGTTGTTCGTTTTTTTGATATTGAGATGCATGAGCTGTTTGTATATTTTGGAGATTAATCCCTTGTTGGTCCCATCACTTGCAAATATTTTCTCCCATTCCATAGCTTGTCTTTTCATTTTGTTTATTGTTTCCTTTGCTGTGCAAAAGCTTGTAAGTTTGATTAGGTCCCATTTGTTTTTTAAGTTGGTGCAGCCACTATGGAAAACAGTATGGAGGTTTCTCAGAAAACTAAAAATAGAATTACCATATGATCCAGCAATCCCACTCCTGGGCATACACACCTGGACAAAACTGTAATTCAAAAAGATACACACACCCCTATGTTCATAGCAGTACTATTCACAATAGCCAAAACATGGAAACAACCTAAGTGTCCATCGACAGATGGATAAAGAAGATGGGGTACATATCTACAATGGAATATTACTCAGCCACAAAAAAGAACGAAATAATGCCCTTTGCAGCAACATGGATGGACCTAGAGATTATCATACTAAGTGAAGTCAGAGAGACAAAGACAGATACCATATGTTATCACTTATATGTGGAATCTAAAATATGGCACAAACGAACCTATCTACAAAACAGAAACAGACTCATAGACATAGAAATCATACTTGTGGTTGCCAAGGGGGAGGCAGGGAGGCAGAGGGATGGACTGAGAGTTTGGGGTTGCATACTATTACATTTAGAATGGATAAACAACAAGGTCCTACTGTATAGCATAAGGAACTATATCCAATCTCCTGGGATTAACCACAGTAGAAAAGAATGTAAAAAAAAGAATGTATACATGTGTACACCTGAGTCGCTTTGCTGTACAGCAGAGATTGGCACAGCACTGTAAATCAACTCTACTTCAATAAGAAAGAAAAAAGTCATTGTAAACTCTGGGATTAAGGATGGCTTTGAGGGAGGTGAAACTGCAGATACAGAAGCTATTGTTCCAGTCCCTGAAACACAGGTACACTTTATTCCATCAGGTGACCCTAGAACAACTAGGCCAGCAAGAAATCCAAAAACAAACTCATCTTGAATTACAAAGATGATGTGGCATATATATACAATGTAATATTACTCAGCCACAAAAAAGAATGAAATATGGCCATTTGCAGCAATATGGATGGACCTAGAGAATATCATACTAAGGGAAGTGAGTCAGATAAAGACAAACATGTGATAATCACATATGACATCACTTATATGTGGAATCTAAAAAGTAACACAAATGAATCTGTATACAAAACAGAAACAGACTTACAGACATAAAAAACAAACTTATGGTTACCAAAGGGGAAAGGGATGGGGAGGGATAATTAGGAGTATAGGATTAACAGACACACACTGCTATAAATAAAACAGATGAACAACAAGGATTTACCATATAGGACAGGGACCTATGTTCAATATCTTGTAATAACCTATAATGGAAAAGAATCTGAAATATATATACATAACTGAATCACTTTTGCTGTAAACCTGAAACACAATACTGTAAATCAACCGTACTTTAATTTTTAAAAATCATCTCCAATCAATTTCCCTTTTTAGTCATGGTGAGATCAAAGTTTAACACATTATAGGTGTTCAATACAATATCACATATTGACTAATGGTAGTTTATAAGACTAACAGTATTTTAAGATTTATATCTAGTTTTGACATTAACTCAAAGAAGTTCATGTATTTAAACTTTTACTTATATTTGCTCCAAGATAATTTAATAAGTTAGTAGGTTGAGAGAGAAGGAAAACCTAGGAGGAGGAAAGCACGGGTTTTAGAGTCAGAAAGCCCTAGATTAGGTTCCCAGTTCAGACTTTGATTCATGTTGTGCCTTGGCAAGTGGCCTAATCCCCTTGAACCTCAGTTTTCTCGCCTCTCCAATGTGAATAAAGAAACACCACCACTTGCCATTCTATTTTCTCCCCCCACCACCCTCCTCCTCATGAGGCAAGAATGTAAATTAATGAAGCCTAGTTTTCTAAGTGCTTCCACTTAGAAACACAAAAAGGAGCACCACAGAACTTCCAAGGCATGGTCTAAGGTACAATGTATGCATTATATCCACTGCCAGCTACACTCACCTTGAAGACAGACACCACAGTCACACATTCATTCAGCTATTCAACAACTTATGAGCTCCCCCACGGTACTGGACATGGTGCTACTGTTGGGGATGGAGAGGTGGGTGAAACAGGCATGGTCTCCACCCTCACAGAGATCATGGCTAACAGGGAAGCAGGTGAAATTACTCAACCCACAAACAAATATAAAATCGCTCTTTGTGAAAAGTGCAGTGAAGGAAAAGAGGAGGTACGTGAGACAGTAACGAATGTCATTTCTATTGCGAGCATCTTGGGGCAAGTTCTCTAGAAGTAGAACCTGAAGTGGGGACACTTGTGCAAATGATTCATTCAGAGAGTGCTCTCTGGAGAGGCCTCTAAGGGACTGACAGCAGCAGAGTGAGGACGGGTGGAGGGGAGAATCTGGGTAAAGATGGGTTTCAGGAGAACTCTAGCCTCAGCCTGACCCTACCAGGAGCTCTGAAGCTTCCTTTCAGAACCAAATTTGTCTCAGAGGCAAGAGGACTGAGCTGTTTTACCCCCATATCACTTAATAATTGGTTAAGGCCGCCCTCTTCGGGGAGAATAACCTCCTAGGCATCTTTCATCCAGGCAGTTCCCATCAGCCAAAGGCAATTCTCTATACAAAGGTGCAGGTGTGAGCAGTTAGCAGCAGCCACACCTGTAGTGGCTAAGGAACGTTCACTACCTGGGTACAGGCGATGAGGCGGGGTTTCAATAGCATCTGCTACAGAGCGTCTGGGGAGGCTTCTCTAAAGAAGTGAGTTTTGAGCTAAGACTTGAAGGACGGGTGAGAATTAGCCAAAAAAGTGTATTCCAGGCTCAAGAGATGACATGCGCCTAATGAAAAACAAAAAGATCACCAGGGCTGGAGAATTGTGCTGTAGAGGAACGCGGATCAAGATTATTTTGGGGAGAACCCGAGTCATTTTGGATTTTATCCTAAGAACAATGAAAAACCATTGAAAGGCTTTAAGTGGGGAAGAGACATAGTCCTCCCCCCAGTATTTTCATAGCTCCTTGGACTGGTCAGGAAAGAGTGAGAAGAGGGAAAGGGAAGATGTTGGGAAACTCGTTAGGAGGCTGGTTTATACTCATCTGGGCTATGAGGGATGGTGGTTTCCACTAGGGTGGAATGGGGATTGAAAGGAAAAAATGGACTCAGGATATATTTTGAACGTAGAACCAACAGAATTTGGTAATGAATTGTCTGCAATGGGGAAAGTTTTATATCTCGATGGAAGATCAAAATAAGAATTTATATTTATACTATTTCCCCTCTTTTTGTCTTTTTTTTTTTTTTGTCTATAGTATGCAAAACACAGGCTCAGAGCCTGGTGTTAAGGGGCGTTTTTTTTTCCTGCCTTCCCCTGTTAGCTGATACGGCATACTGAAAGAGACTGACAATAAAGCAAGGTAACGAAACAGCCACTCTGCAACAGCTAACCAAACATCTAGGGATTAAATTGTGTATGAGCTTTCTACAGCGGCACAACAAGTTGACACAAATTTAGGGGCTTAGAACAACATCTATCATCTCACAGGGTCCATGGGTTACGAGGCCGAGCATGGCTTACCTGTGTTCTCTGCTCCAGGGTCTCACAAGACTACAATCAGCATGTCAGTCAGAGCTGGGGTCTCATCTGGGGCTCGGGGTCCTCTTCCAAGTACACATGGCTGTTGGAAGAATTCATTTCCTTGGGGCTGTAGAGCTACCGACATCTTACTTCTTCAAGGCCAGCAGAGGAATGGCTTACCTCTACACCCTTTTAAAGGGCTCACCTGATTAGGTGAAGTCCCCCCAGGGCTAATTAACTTAAACTCAGCTGATTAGGTGCTTTAATTCCATCTGAAAAAATCCCTTCACCTTTGCCATATAATGTAACCTAATTACAGGAATGAGTTTCCATGGGGAGGGGGTTATATGAGGACAGGGGTCACTGGGGGGTCATCTTAGAATTCTGCCCACTGCCCACTGAAACTAAAAAGAGATCAATAGAAAAGAGTTTGATGCCAGTTTATGGATTTGGTAGGAATTAAAAAAATACCTTTATCATTAAATTCTACTTCAGGATTAGCAATCTCTATACAAATTTGGTGAAATCAGCCAGGGTTAAGAAGAGAGGGCTGCATACAGGAGATCCAGGTAGAGAGATAACCAACTGACGTGACTAGCTTCTCTCCCTGGAAATCTAAAGTACTGAATTGGCAGATCATCATTCCTATAGTTTCTGAATTGCCTATTCTTTTCTCAGATACGAGATAACTGAGCAAATGTTGAAAATAGGTTCAATTCTTACTTCTGTAAGAATCTTACACCCATGTCTGAAGAATAGCATCTTGTGACTCAGGTGATTTCATACTCTTGCAAATCTGTTTTGAGATCTTTATAGAAGCTTTCCGCACATTAAATTAGATCCTAGATGTTGTCTTCTTCATCCCCTCTCTACCAAGCCTGTTGGAGTCTTCTCGTGAAGATTTAGCAAGTTTAAGTCTACCCTAAAGGTAACCCCTGGAGTCATTTAGAGCAGAATATTTGTCTAGAAGGCACTGTAGGTCTTCACTACAGGAAAGACAGTCTGTAGGAAGGTTTGTGGAGTGAATAGAGCCCAGGGGCAGAAACTTTCGGTACGTATCAATCCAGTGTGAGTCAAGGAGCACTGAGTGGATGATCAATGGAGAAGAACAAGATGAGGAGGCAATTAATGATTGAAGAGTCCCAGAAAGACCCCTGGGTGAGCAAAGACCATCGCAATTTGGGGTCATCTAGACCAGAAGGAAATGAAGGTGAGGAAGACAGAAAGTCAAATTTTGCTAACATCATAAATGCTGGACTTAGTCTCCTATAGAAGAGAAATGGTGGCCTGAATGGAGGTAAGTGGCAGTTCAGATTTTTCAGAAATTACTTTTCTTCTACTACACTTGATTACAATTGATTCCTAGCTAATAAACACAAACCAGAAGTTTGAGGAATGTGAAGTTGTTTGTATAAAGTGCCCTACATTTTCTTCTGCCTCTGCCCTCAAGGATAAACCAGGTAACCTATAAGTATTATACACACAGGCATTCACTCAAACTCAGAAGCATTCAAAACATAGGAAAGTGCATAAGAAGGACTTTGACAATAGTGATGTGGGGGCCATGAGCTACATTCCCAGGGATTGATTGTGGCCTCTGTTCCCATGGTGATTATACATTCAACTCGGGACTTCCTTCCCACTCAGTGTAACCTCCATTAAGAAGCAAGAAACAAAAGGAAATAAAGCCAAAGCACTTCAGTGAGTCCAGACTGGGCACAAAGACTGCCGGCACCACAGCCAGACTCAGGGAGCCGCTCAAACTGCCACATTACACATCTCATGGCACACTAATCGCTCCTTCCTCATTAGGGGGCCATTGTACAAAAGGCTGGATCAGGAAAGCTTTATGAAACATGCAAAGATTTTTTGCTCCAATTCATTTGCAGTTCCCTTTATTACCTTATTAGTTATGCCCAGATGAACAATTCTAAATTTCCTTTCCTATGTCCATTTGTAAGAACCTCTGTGACTAATACATCTGTGCGTGTGTGCGTTTGAGTGTGTGATGGTGATACATGATGATCAGTAGATAGAAGCAGTACTCTTCCCACACGGCTCCTCGCGCACAATACAAATTTTCTTTTGGAAATGTAACCTCATTTTTTCCCTTTAATTCAACTTTTTATTTTGAGATAGTTGTAGATTCACATGCAGTTGTAAGAAATAATAGAGATCTCACGTACCCTTCATCTATCTGTCCAATGGTAACATCTTTCATAACTGCAATACAATATCACACCCTGGAAATTGACATTGATGTAATTAACTGACCTTCTTATTTCACCAGTTTTACATGCATTCATTTGTGTGTACTTAATTCTATAAAATGTTATCACGTGTGTAGATTCATGTAACCATCACCATTTCAAGATAGAGAACAGTTTCATCACCTCTGGGATCTCTCATGCTACCCTTTCATAGCCATACTCACCTCTTCTTCTCCCTGTCCTTCTTCCCTCTCTGCCTGAACCCCTGGCAATCACTAATCTCCCCTCCATCTCTATAACTGTGTTGTTTCAAGAATGCTTTATAAATGAGATCATATAGGATATAACCTTTTAAGATTGGCGTAATTCTCTTGAGGTCATCTGTATTGCACTTATCAAGAGTTCATTCCTTTTTAGTGCTGCGTAATAGTCCATAGTATGGATGTACCACAGTTGGTTTAACCATTTACCTATTGAAAGACATTGGGATTGTTCCCAGTTTTGGGGCCATCATGAATAAAGTTGTTACTAATATTCATGCAGATGTTTTCATCTCTCTGGGATAAATGCCCAAGAGTACGATCACTGGGTTGTATAGTAAGCACATATTTTATTTTATTTTTTTAAAAACCTGCCAGACTAGGGATTTTCCTGGTGGCACGGTGGTTAAGAATCTGCCTGCCAATGCAGGGGACATGGGTTTGATCCCTGGTCCAGGAAGATCCCACATGCTACGGAGCAACTAAGCCTGTGCTCCACAACTACTGAGCCTGTGCTCTACAGCCCACTCGCCACAACTACTGAAGCCCACGCACCTAGAGCCCGTGCTCCGCAACAGGAGAAGCCACCGCAATGAGAAGCCTGCACACTGCGATGAAGAGTAGCCCCTGCTCGCCGAAACTGGAGAAATCCCATGCACAGCAATGAAGACCCAACGGAGCCAAAAATAAATAAATTAATTAATTAAACAAACAAACAAAAAACAACCTGCCAGACTATTTTTCAGAGTGACTGTACCACTCTGAAATTTTAGATTCCCACCAACAATGCATGAGAGATCCTGTTTTCTCTGCATCCTCACCAGCATATGGTATTATTAGTATTTTTGATATCTCGTGTTTTTTAAAATTAATTAATTTTTAATTTTATTTTTGGCTGTGTTGAGTCTTCATTGCTGTGCACGGGCTTTCTCTAGTTGCAGTGAGCGAGGGCTACTCTTCATTGCAGTGTGTGGGCTTCTCATTGCAGTGGCTTCTCTTGTTTCGGAGCACGGGCTCTCGGCGTGTGAGCTTCAGTGGTTGTGTGTGGCTCACGGGCTCTAGAGCGCAGGCTCAGTAGTTGTGGCACACGGGCTTAGTTGCTCTATGGCATGTGGGATCTTTTCGGACCAGGACTTGAACCCGTGTCCCCTGCTTTGGCAGGCAGATTCTTAACCACTGCACCACAAGGGAAGCCTGATATCTCGTGGTTTTAACTTGTATTTCTTTAATGGCTAATGATGTTGAATATCTTTTCATGTGCTTATTTGTCATCTGTATTTCCTCTTCAGTGAAATGTCTGTTCCTGTCTTTTGCCCATTTTCTGATTGGATTGTTTATTCTTTACTGTTTTGAGCATATTTACATATTCTAAACACAACTCATTTATTAGATGTGTGGCTTGCAAACATTTTCTCCCAGTCTGTAGCTTGTCTTTTTACTCTCTAATAGTATCTTTCATTGAGCGAAAGTTTTTAATTTTGATGAAGTCTTGTTTAGCAGTTTTTCCTTTTATGGGTTATGCTTTTGATATCAAGTCTAAAAATTCTTCAACTAGCCCTACATCCCAAAGATTTTATGTTACGTGTTTTTCTAAAATTTTATAGTTTTACGTTTAAGTCTATGACTCATTTTGAGTTAATTTTTGTATAAGGTGTGAGGTTTAGGCTGAGGTTCATTGAGGAGCAGGGGGCAGGGGACTCTAGGAATATCCAATTGCTCCAGTACCATTTGTGGGAAAAGGTATCCTTTGACCATTGCATTACTTTTGCATCTTTGCCAAAAATTAGTTGGGCAGATGTGTGTGGGCCTATTTCCGGTTTGAGATAATCACAAAAGACGCAGATGAAAATGACAAAGCTTCAAGAGCCTAGAGAGATGTTAATAAATGTGGAAGACAGATAAATTATTGTAATTCAGCATAAAGATAACTGTTATCCCCAATAAAGAATCCACTGAGTGGAATGTCAGATGATGTAATCAAAGAGAATTTTCCTAAATGAAGGAAGAAGTGAATCTGCAGATTGAAAGAGTATATCGTGTTCCCTGAAATTATGACAAAAATCACTGAACACACGGGAATTCCCTTGCAGCCCGGTGGTTAGGACTACATGCTTTCACTGCGGAGGTCCCGGGTTCAATCCCTGGTCAGGGGAACTAAGATCCTGCAAGCCATGTAGCATGCCCACCACCCACCAAAAAAATCACTGAACACAAAGCTACACAATATTAATATGTATCCTTAGTTAAGTTATTAGACTTCAAGAATAAAATAATTTTTTAGGTTTTCAAACAGACAAAGCAAGCCATATTTAAAAGTGTTAAAAAAGATATGGTTAGCCTCAGACTTCTCCAAAGCAACATTCAATTCAAGAAAATAATAGTGCTATGGGTTTTTTTTGTTTTTTTTTGTTTTCTTGCGGTATGCGGGCCTCTCACTGCTGTGGCCTCTCCCGTTGCGGAGCACAGGCTCCAGACACGCAGGCCCAGCGGCCATGGCTCATGGGCCCACCCGCTCCGCGGCATGTGGGATCTTCCCGGACCAGGGCACGAACCCATGTCCCCTGCATCGGCAGGCGGACTCTCAACCACAGCGCCACCAGGGAAGCCCTTTTCTTCATTTTTGAAGGATCATTTTACTAGATATAGAATTCTTGACTGACAGTCTTTTCCTTTCAGGACTTCGAACATGTTGTCTCAGTGCCTTTTGTCCTCCATGGTTTCTGATGAAAAATTAGCTATTAACCTTGTTGGATCAAGTGTATGTGACAAACTGCTTTTCTCTTGCTGCTTTTAAGATTTTCTCTTTCTGTAGTTTTATTATTATGATGTCTTGGTGTGGATCTCTTTGAGTTTATTCTACTTGGAATTTGTTCAGATGTTTAGACATGTAGATTAGTGTTTTTCATCAAATTTGGGTGTTTTGGATCATTATTTCTTCAAAGATTCTTTCTCTCCCTATCTATCTCTCTGTCCCTTCCTTCTGGAACTCCCATTATGTGTATGTTGGAATGCTTGAAGGTATCGCAAAGGATTCTGAGGCTCTGTTCATTTTCCTTCATTCTTTTTTCTTTTAAACCCACAGACTGTTAATCTCAGTTGATCTAGCTTCACATTTTCTGGTTCTTTCTTCTACCTGTTCATATCTGCTGTTGAGCCCTTTCAGTGAATTTTTCATTTCATTTATTGTACTTTTTAATTCCAGGATTTTGATTTAAAAATAATTACTATCCCTTTATTGATATCCTGTATTTGATGAGACATAATTCTCATACCTTCCTTTAGTTTTTTAGACATTGTTTCCTTTAGTTTTGTGAACATTTTAAAAACAGCTTATTTTAAAAAGTTTTTGTCTTTTAAGTCCAATGTCTTGGCTTCCTCAAGGACATTTTCTATTGATTTTTTTTTTCCTGTGCATGACCATATTTTCTTAGTTCTTTGAATGTCTTGTAATTTGTTTGTTAAGAACTGGACATTTAAAATAATATAATGTGTCAATTCTGAATATCAGATTCCACCCCCTCCCAGACTTTGTTGTTGCTGTTTGCTTTTGTTTGTTTAGTGACTTTTCTAAGTAAATTCCTTAACATCATGTGTTACCACTGAAGTCTCTGCTCAACTAGCTTAATGGTCAGCTAATGATTATACAGATACTTCCATAAGTGCCTAGAACCAATGAACTTCTCAGTTGTTGTTGAGGAGCTCTGTGTATGGTATACCTTCAACACTTAGCCAGACAGTTGACAACTGTGCCTTAGCCTTCACTTCCTGCTTGCACAGAGCCTCAAGGTCAGTGCTGTGGGAGGGTTTAGGGCCTTCTCCTGTCTTTCCTGGGCATGTGTACAGCCCTGGGTATGCACACAGTCATATACATGTGCATGGCCTTCCAGATTCCCAGGAATACATCTGGGCTTTTCAAAGTCTCTATAGGTATACCTCAGATATATTACAGGTTCAGTTCCAGACCACCACAATAAAGTGAATATTACAATAAAGTGAGTTGCATGAATTTTTCAGTTTCTCACTGCATATAAAAGTTACATTTATACTATACTATAGTCTATTAAGTGTGCAGTAGCATTATGTCTAATAAAACAATGTACAGACCTTAATTTAAAAGTTATCTCTTGCTAAAAATTGCTACCCATCATGTGGCCCTTAGTAACATTCAAGATCTCTGACATCACAGATCATCATAACAAATATAATAATAATGAAAAAAGTTTGGACTATTGTCAGAATTACCAAAATGTGACACAGAGACACGGAGTGAGCAAATGCTGTTGGGAAAATGGTTCCAATAGGGTTGCCACAAAACTTCAATTTGTAAAAGACAGAATATCTGTGAAGCACAAAAAAGCAAAGCGCAATAAAACGAGGTATCCTGTATAGACAGCTCAGGCCCTAGCTTTTCCTTTTAAGCTTCTTGGTTTGCCTATTGTTTGCCCTTACTCTTATCTACTACCTCCAGGCAACCACCCAAAGTTAGATAACCGCCTCTAAATATTTTTGACAAACATCCCCAGAAAAAGGCTTTTTGCTTTGAGTCAGGTTAAATAAAGGCAACCTTGCAAGTGAGATCATCCAGGGAAGCATGAGACAGGTCAAATAATTCCAATTCTCTGGATTTGAGGCCTTGAAGGAACTCCAGCCCAATTTTGCCCCCTCTGGTGGCTGCCGATTTTCATCTTGGCTGTGGGATCCTGGTTTTCAAGGCTACCATGGAGTTAGGAGGAAGGGGTTAAGGATAGAGTTAAACACTATAAGTGTTTAACTTTGCTTATTGCAATTTAGGTGTTTTTATGAGGGGGGGGGGGGAAACTCCCCAGATTACTGCAAGACTTGTTTCATTTCCAGAGTTTTGAAAATGTTGATTCTGGCCATTTTTATTTTGGCCACGCCACATGGTACGTGGGATCTTCATTCCCTGACCTGGGATCGAACCCATGCCCCTTGCAGTGGAAGCATGGAGTCTTAACCACTGGACCGCCAGGGAAGTCCCAGATTCTGGCCATTTTTAAAACCAGTTTTCTCATTTATTTTATTAAAAGAAGGGAGGATTTTCAGAGGTTTTATTCTGTCATTTTCCCTGACGTGTTAAACTAAGTTTGAATTAAGATGTGCTAAAATTTCCCAGGTGCTTCCTGTGATTATACCTAAATATTTTTGTATATATGTATGATGTTTGTATTTCTTTATTAATGTTAACACACATGTGTTTTAGAAACCTGAAGGGATAACCTTGGTTGTCCTCATTATATAATAGATCCTGTGGGCTGAACCTGTGGTTCATAGCAGAAGGGAGATGTGGAGAGAGATGAGGCTGGAAAGGTAAGTAGGAGTTAGCTCATGGAGGGACCTATCTTCCATACTAAGGAGGCTTCACTTTATCCTGACCAAGGGAAATTACTGGGGGGTTCTTCATAATGGTACTATCATACTAAAAGCTGCATTCTGAAAAGATCCCTTGGGCTTCCCTGGCGGCGCAGTGGTTGAGAGTCCGCCTGCCGATGCAGGGAACACGGGTTCATGCCCTGGTCCGGGAAGATCCCACATGCCGTGGAGCAGCTGGGCCTGTGAGCCATGGCCGCTGAGCCCGCGCATCCGGAGCCTGTGCTCCGCAACGGGACAGGCCACAACAGTGAGAGGCCCGCGTACAGCAAAAAAAAAAAAAAAAGATCCCTTGGGCCAAAAACTATGACAGTGGGGCTGGAGTGGATTCAAGAGGCAGGAAAGGGGTGTATCAATTGGATGTTGAGAGTGGGGAAAAAGGGAGGAGCTGAGGGTGAAACTGGGTTTCTGGTTTGGATGTCTGCTGAATGGAGGTAACATTTGCTGTTTTGCGTTGAATATACAGGAATAGACTCCTGGGCAAGACAGTGAAACGCATTTTGGACAAGTTGATATTGAGGTGCCAATGGGATACTCAAGTGTAGTTGTCTAGTCACTGAGTGGTTAAGGGGGCCTGGAGCTCAAGAGAGAGGCCTGGTTGGGTAGACAGGAAAGGCCTGAGGTGAAAGTGGAAACCATCAGGGAGAGTGTGCAGTAGAAGAGGCCCAGGCCCAGGTCCAGAACCCTGGGGAACAGCAACGTTCAGGGCAAAATGGTGTGGTGCTTAAGTGCAAAGGCTTTGGAGCCACACCGCCTGTTATTAGTGTCCTGACCTCAGGGAAGTTATTTACCCCAGTTTCTGCATCTGTAAAATGAGCATATTGAATAGCACACTTAGAACAGTGCTTGCGATGTTTAGTTTCACTGAGATCTGTGGATAAAGAGCTGTCCAAGAAGGTGAAGAAGGAACTAGGAGAAGGAGGAGGAGCTCTTAAGGTGCAATGAGGAAAGACAATTTCACAGAGATTTACCAAGTCAAACTCAGCCAAGAGGGCGGTACCAGAAGGTCTATAAAGTGTCCATCTTTCAGCAATTAGTGGTTTCACCAAGAGCAATTTCTATGGAATGGAATGAGCCAGACCGTAAAGTGTTGAAAAGTGAGTAGGGGTCAACACTGATACTTTCTTCCCTCTCCTCACGGCGCCTCTCTCTCCCACTAAGGCTTCCTCTAAGGACAATGAGTTATGGATCATATTCCCCTTTTTCCAATCAATTTCGGCCACCAATGGGATAATATGTTGTACCAGGTTACCTTTCATTCTTCTACTTTTGTGCCTTGCACGTCGTAGGCGATTGAAGTAACTGCTGATACAAGGGCTTCTACAGACTCCTTAATTCGCGTTATTAGATTGCTCGCACCACGTCCAGGTCCATTCCTTCCACGACTGCTTAGAGGAGTGTCATTCCCATCATGGCCACTTGGTGGGGCCCGCCCTCTCGTCTGGGACGTCAGGTCACAATCCCGGAAGCACATCCTTCGCACAGGCCCGAGGGAAGATGATGGCGGCGGCGGCCCGAGCGGTGCTGTTCCCCGCGGTGCGGCGGAGGCTCTGCGGTTTCACCGAGAGGCTCCTGGCCGGAGGTGCTGCCGGGCGGGTGAGCTTCCCTCCACTTGTTTGGGTGCCGCCGGGACCAGGCTAGGCCGGGCCTCTCCCGCAGAACTCCGCGCGGCGAGCCTGAGTCTCGGGCGCGCGGCCGGGCCGCGGGCGTCGGATCCACACACTCCCCCCAACGGCGGGTCGGGCCTTCCCAGCCGGGACCCGTGGGGCATCAGGCGGCCGGGGACGCTTATCTCCCGCCGGCGCTGGTCTGGCTTTGGTACCCCGCAGCGCGTGACCCGCCAGTGACGTGTGGCATGACCCTGGTTTACCGAACCCCTGCCCTAGTCACTCGGGAGTCATCATAAAGAGTGCGTGTTGATCACTAAAATCGCAGTGGTTGCTATTGGGGGAAATTAAAAAGTGAGGACCCCACCCCGCTCGCCCCGAGTTCTCTTTTTTCTTAAAACTGAGCGTCTTCATCATCAACTCTGCTTCCCGTGAACCAAGGGGTAGCTAAAGGAAAAGTTTGTCTGTATATGTATATTTCTCGTGCAAGACTAGCTTTGTCTAGAGGAAAAGAAAAGATGGGGACGGGCGAATAGTCCATAGGCAACAAGTCAGTCAGCCAGAGTATATCTTGAGCACCTGCCCTTCTTCCTGCCTTCTCTTTTTCTGGCTTTTTAAAAACTGCTTTTCTTAAACGGTGGAAACCTTAAGCATTTCTACGTTGTGTATAGGTATTTTTATATTTTTCACTCCCTTTCTTGGCTTCCCCCATTCACCAACCCCCGCTTCTGCCCTCTATGGTGAATATTAAACATTTCTAGGAGAAGTATTGAAATAAAAGTAGTTTCTTTCAGGATAATTATCATGACTGTTTATTTGCTGTAAGGAAAGGGCATATGTAGACATGTTGCTGGCTTTAGGAAAGTGGTTGGTTGAGGAATGTTCTCAACATAGGCCAGCCAAGGGGTGGGTCTCAGTGGAATAAAAGTTAAGGAGGAAAGAGTACTTTATAGAGTCTCTTTGGGATAGATTTGGTTTTCTAATCAACATTTCATATTAGAATAGTGATATGTTTTGCTTCTTCCCTCCACCCCCAACCAGTCACTATATTTTGGAGGAAACAGATTGAGAAGTACACAGGCTGCTACACAAGTTGTTCTGAATGTCCCTGAAACGCACGTAACCTGTTTGGAGAATGGACTCAGAGTGGCCTCTGAAGACTCTGGGCTCTCAACATGCACAGTAAGTGATTTAGTTTGACCCCTCATTAGGCGAGAGAGCAAACTGTTGATTTTAATTTAAGCTTCTCAGTTGGTTGGCAGGTGGTTGAAAGTAGCAGCAATTATTTTGCCTTGACAAGTGACTGTCACTTGTGAATCTCTTCCTGTGATACTTCCATACCACACGAGTGTCTACATCTGGTTCTTGTAGCCTGTTGTGTCATGTAGTGTTGATAATAATGAGAGAGATATATTTGCTGGACTACTCTGTGCCAAATGTTTTTACATATATTGTCTTATTTGATCTTTAAAATAGTTCTTTGTAGCAGGGATCATCATATCCATTTTACAGTTGAAAAACAAGATCAGAGAAGTTAAATGGTTTTGTCCAAGGTCACACAGCTAATACATGACAGAACCAGGATTTGAACCTAGATTTTCTGACAGTCTCTGATGTTCTTTACACTATACTTGTTAATTGACTGTAGTAACACATTGGGCTAAGAATCTGGGTCCTCAGTAAAGCTGGCAAGTAGGTATTTGTGGCACCCAGCAGTAGCCTGATGACCAAAAATTTTAAATCTCAGTTCATAGGACCTTACTGTCAGTCCACACTCAAGAAGACTTTAATGTTAAGGCTGGAAAGCATTTGTCAGAAAAAGGAAGAAGACTGCCCCCTACCCCTACCCCGTCCCCTCAAAAGAAAGAAGATGTTGTCTTATTTAATTCGTACTTGATTGCATTAAGGTTGGGCTGTGGATTGATGCTGGAAGTAGATATGAAAATGAGAAGAATAATGGAACAGCTCACTTTCTGGAGCATATGGCTTTCAAGGCAAGTTGTAAGACTTTTTTTTAATGCATTTTCTTTAAGAGGCAGTAAACACAAAATCTCATTCTCAGGTAAGGAGAACTATAATAGTATAGCATGTTTTACTTTTAAAATCTTTTTTTCAGGATAATTACCTGAAATAATTACTGATAATTGCTCTGTAGAGCGAAACAAGGATTTTCTCTTGGGATGTAAGGGTCATTTGAACGTACGCCACTATTTCTGAAGCCTGATGTACTTTAGAAACCAAATTTGGTCCCTACATAGGCTTATGTCCTCGTATTCATTGTCTGAAGTGTTTAGAACAGATGAGGGATAAAGGAAGAGGTCATAATTTTTTTTTCCCTCTTTTATTTCAGGGCACCAAAAAGAGATCCCAGTTAGATCTGGAACTTGAGATTGAAAACATGGGTGCTCATCTCAACGCCTATACTTCCAGGGAGCAGACTGTATATTATGCCAAAGCATTCTCTAAAGATTTGCCAAGAGGTATTGTTATTATTTATACTGCAGATATGTAATTTCCACAGGAATTCAGAAATGATTTAGTGCTGTTTACATTATGTTTGTTGAGAAAGAAAATGAAAAAAATGAACCAGACTTTGATTGAGGGGGCACCTGTTTTTATTTTTTCCTCCAAATATGAGAAACGATAAAAATATTTGTAGGCTGCAGGACTTGTGCAAACCAGGCCCTAACACTTGATTCAAATATTACTTCCTCCAGAGCCATACCTGTGTAGTGAACTATTTTTAATTGTTTTATTATTTGTTTACTTTTACTGCCTACTTTTTGTTTTGTTTTTTTCTCTATCCTGTTATCTGAATATTTTATTTCGACAAGTCAGAACAGATTTTCTATCTACTGACTGCTGGGCTTTGTTTTTGAACAAAACTTGCTTGCTTCTTTATTGCATTAGCACATTCTGGTTCCTCATCCTGGGGTGCACTTCTTTCTTAATGTCCTTTCCATTAATTTTTTTCAAAATTCAATTTATTTAAACTAAAAAAAACCACAAAAACCCAATACAGATCACCGATCCCCCACCCCCCGCCCCAGCAATGATCAGTCTGTTCTCTGTATCTATGAGCTTGGGTGTTTTTTTGTTTTCGACTTTTTTTTCCCCACATATAAGAGAGATCATATGATATTTGTTATTTCTCTATCTGACTTTTTCGCTTAGCATAATGCCATTGAAATTCATCCATGCCATTGCAAGTGGCAAGATTTCATTCTTTTTTATGGCTGAGTAATAATACTCCTCTTTGTATGTGAGTGTGTATTTGTGTATCACAACTTCTTTATCCATTCACTCATTGATGAACACCTAGGTTGTTTCCATATCTTGGCTGTTGTACATAATGCAGTGAACACGGAGGTAGGTCTTTTCAAGTTAGTGTTTTTGTTTTCTTTGGATAAATGTGCAGAAGTGGAATTGCTGGATTGTATGGTAGTTCTATTTTTAATTTTTTAAGGAAATTCCATGTTGTTTTCTATCGTGGCTGCACCAGTTTACATTCCCACCAACAGTGTAAAAGGGTTTCCTTTTCTCCACATCCTTGCTAACCCTTGTCTCTAGTCTTTTTGATAGTAGCCATTCTAACAGTTATGGGGTGATATCTCATTGTCATTTTGATTTGCACTTTCCTGATGATTAATGATGTTGAGAATCTTTTCATGTACCTGTTGGCCATCTGTGTGTCTTCTTTGGAAAAATGTTTATTTAGATCTTCTGCCCATCTTTTAATCTGATTGTTTGTTTTCTTCCTGTTGGTTTCTGTGGGTTCTTCATATATTTTGTATATTCGCCCCTTATCAGATATATGATTTGCAAATATCATCTTCCATTCAGGAGGTTGCATTTTCATTTTGTTGATGTGCAGAAGCTTTTTAGTTTGATGTAGTTCTACTTGTTCATTTTTGCTTTTGATGTCAGGTTCAAAAAATCATCACCAAGACTTATGTCAAGGAGCTTACTACTTCCTCAGTTTTCTTCTAGCAGTTTTATGGTTTCAGGCCTTCTGTTCAAGCCTTTAATTAATTTTGAGTTAATTTTTGTGTATAATAGGTGTCCAATTTCATTCTTTTCCATGTGGCCGATTTTCCCACACCATTTATTGAAGAGACTATCCTTTCCTTGTATATTTTCGGATCTTTGTTGTAAATTAATTGATCATATATGCTTGGGTTTATTCTGGGCTCTCTGTTGTGTTCCACTGATTCAGTACCTGGTTTTATGTATCATACTGATTTGATTACTGTTCTTTGTAATGTTTGAAATCAGGGAGCATGATGCTTTCAGCTTTGTTCTTCTTTCTCAAGATTGCTTTGGCTATTTGGGGTCTTTTGTGGTTCCATAGAAATTTTAGGATTGTTCATTATATTTCTGTGAAAAATGCCATTGGAATTTTTTTTTTTTTTGGCGGTACGCAGGCCTCTCACTGTTGTGGCCTCTCCCGTTGCGGAGTACAGGCTCCGGACGCGCAGGCTCAGCGGCCATGGCTCACGGGCCTAGCCGCTCCGCGGCATGTGGGATCTTCCCGGACCGGGGCATGAACCCGTGTCCCCTGCATCAGCAGGCGGACTCTCAACCACTGTGCCACCAGGGAAGCCTGCCATTGGAATTTTGATAGGGATTGCATTGAGTCTGTATATTGCTTTTGGTAGCTTGGACATTTTAACAACATTAATTCTTCTAATCCATGAGTGTGGACTATCTTTCCATTTCCTTGTGTTGTTTTCTTTCATTAATGTCTTGTAGTTTTCCTCGATTAAATTTATTCCTAAGTATTTTATTCCTTTTGATGCAATTGTAAATGGGATTACTTCTTATTTTCTCTTGCTGATAGTTCATTATTAGTGTATAGGAACATAACAGATTTTTGCTTATTGACTTTGTATCCTACAGCTTCACTGAATTCGTTTATTAGTCCTAACAGTTTATTTGATGGAGTCTTTAGTGTTTTTTATATGTAATATCATGTCATCTGCAAATAGTGATAGTTTTACTTCTTCCTTTCCAATTTGGATGCCTTTGATTTCTTTTTCTTGCCTAATTGCTCTGACTAGGAGCAATTTTTTTATTCCTTTTTTGTTACAAAAACTCTGAAGCAGAATAAGCAAGTGTTCACTTAAAAGATTATTGATGATTGTTTTCATAGCAATAAAATAAAATAGATTTTATTTTTATTTTGTAGAAGTAAAATAATTATTCTGACAGCATAACTATTTTTTGTAGTTACCATGTTGTAGAGTGTTTTGGATATCTTAAGGGAAAGTTATTACACAAAACATTTTCCCAGTGGGAGAATTAATGAAAAAATGTAGCAGTTTTAGTGCTAATTGGTGAGACTATTAATCTTTAAGGTCCTTGTATAGTTGTAGTTAATTTCATTACTTTGAAATTTTGGATTCCTAATAGGCTTTCATTAATAATGTTTGAATGCCACTTTACACAAGTACCTTTGTATATATGTAATTTGTGTATATATCATCTCATTTGATCAGCATAGTAATCAGATAAGTGTCTCCACTGTGCAGTTGTGGAAATTGAGGCGCAGCCCAGACTGTGACTTTCCCCGGATCACATAACTTAGTGGCTTACTGTGGACTCAAATGCGTGTCTTCTCACTCAGATTCACTGTGTCCGGTTGCTTTGTCAAAACAACAAAACAAAACACCTACCACCTGCAAATAAATAAAGTAAAATTTTCATAACATGGTAGCCTAACTTGTGCATTAAAACCAATGAAAATGAAAACAGTGGAGGGTGTGTTAGTTTGAATTGCAAAAAACATTGGTTAGATTCTTAATGATTTCCGTAGAAATAGATTTTGCCCCAGGACTAGTTAGGCACTAAGAACAAAGGGCTAGGCCAGGCTACTTTAAAGGACTGTTGATTCTAGCCTGTTTCTCTCCTTTATTTACACAGAGAACAGCAAAGAAAGCAAAAAAGAGGACTAGAGAAAGGAAGAGAGAATTTAGAAGACCTTTTTTTTTTTCTTTCTGGCTTCTGGCTGGGAAGGACAGAGTCCCTGTTAGTGGGAGTGGAAATGGAAAAGAGAGGCGCTCTTTGAGGAATCCAAAATGGAAGTGCTCTCTGAGGCAGATCCCACTTTGGGAATTTGCTTGAGGCTTTTATACTCTCAGTTGGGTGAAACCTGGTGTGTGAGGTAATAATTAGATGCTTAGACAAGTGGTCTTCAAACTTTTATGATCATCCATTCTTATCAGTAAGAGACTTGAACATATATCCTCAATATAGGTATATGTATAAATTAAATACATGTACTGCTGTACTAATATATAAAGTGTTACATATACATTAGAAAGAGAGAAGATTCTGAGTAAAACATAAATATTGGGAAATATGAATCCCCACTTCAGAAGGTACCAATCTAGACTACTACTTCCACATAAAGGGGGGTCTTCACACAGGATCCCTTGTCCTCCCACCTGTCTTTGGGCTCTTCCTTACCCACCTGGGCCTTTATTTCTCTTGTCGGGACAGATAGGTTTTTTTTTGTTTGTTTTTGTTTTTAAATTTTATTGGAGCATAGTTGATTTACAACATTGTGTTAGAGGGATGGTTTTACAGATAATTTTTTCTTTTTGCCCAGGATCTCGGTCCCAGCCTATTCTAGCAGTCTGTTTTGTTATGTTGGGTAGTCTGTAGAGGTAATTAATTACAGGAAGTCCTTGGTATTTGAACATTATTGCTTCTGAGACAAGTCACCTTAAAGTGAACTTAAAACAAGGAACAGAAATTTACAGCAGAGTAACAAAATGAACTAAAGTTTATAAATTTGTTTTATATTGACTAAAATTTAGATTGTGATTGCAACTATATACTAATTCTTCAAGGATAGTTTAGGTTTTCCTTTTTTGGAGAAGTATGTACTTTTTCTGATAAAATTGCTTAATAGCATGATAAATCCTTTAGTTCACTTGTGGCTTTTTGCAAATTAGGGTCATTTTTGTATAAATACTTGAGGGTTTTATCAGTTTTTCCAAGGGTCACTTTTAATCCTTTGATAGTCATGTTATCTCTTTTAGGGTACCTATCCTTTTTTTCAAATGTTAACTGCTCCAGCTCTGTTGGATCATTATTTATCAGTGACTTTACTAATTAATGGTCAGAATCTAACCAGCATTGACCAGAATCTAACCAACATTGACCATTAACTGGAGTTAAGTGGGGAAAGATATTTGAGAGGACACTAATTCTGTAAGTGGTTCATTGGGGGTATATATTAGATTACGATGGTTCTTGGCTTCTTAATATAGTAGCCTCGTTGCTGTGGGATCTTGGGTAGTAACTATTTGGGTGATGTCGGCTCTCTGTGTGTACCTGTGTGCTCTGAGTAGATAGATAATTTTCTCCTTACCATTGTCACAGAGAACAATATACAGTTATATGCAGATTTCCATGACCGTTCTGAAGTGGTTGTAGGCAGTCATTTTACAAGTGTTGTGGGGACTTCTGGCAAATTTAGTCTTCTTCAAGTTCATCTGTACCACAGGGGATTGCATTTCTCATTTTAATTTAGTCCTTCTAGGTATATCAAATTATAGAAACATTTATTTCTTCTCAGTTTAATCATTTAGTCAATATTGAGTGATGGTCACTATCATTGTTTCTGATGCTAATTTAATAGGTTTTAAATAGTGAAAATTTAAGATTTTAGTGTTTCTTCTTGTGTTTTATTTTCAATAAGCTGTAGAAATTCTTGCTGATATAATACAAAACAGCACATTGGGAGAAGCAGAGATTGAACGTGAACGTGGAGTAATCCTTAGAGAGATGCAGGAAGTTGAAACCAATTTACAAGAAGTTGTTTTTGATTATCTTCATGCCACAGCTTATCAAAATACTGCACTTGGACGGACAATTTTGGGACCAACTGAAAATATCAAGTAGGTATAATTCTCAGATTTTTTTTTTTTGAGAAAAAATTTGAATTGTGAAAATAAACATTCACATTCAAAAAGTATGTTTCAGAAAGTAATTTTTTACCCCCAATAATCTGAATGAAATTGTACTTAAGCTACACTTTAGCCCCACCTAACTCCCAGGTGTCTGGGTTTGTAGCTACTTCTGGAATAAACAAGTGATGGTATTAAATCTTTTTTTTTTTTTTGATACATACTTTGATACTTGTTGCATATATCCTATTTCTGACTGCATTTAACTTAGAATACCTTTAAGGTCCAATTTAATTTCAGGTATATTATGTGAGGATCTGTGCTTTTAAATTTCCTTTTAATATTGCTTTTCTTACTCCACTTACAGGTCTATAAATCGTAAGGACTTAGTGGATTATATAACCACACATTATAAGGGGCCAAGAATAGTACTTGCTGCTGCTGGAGGTTAGTTTAAGTTTCTGTGACTGTTTTAAACACAGAGTGATGTACTTATCAGTTTGATCCTATTGGCAGATGTCTTTAGAGGTTTTATTTAGAGAGCAGATTGTTAAATGTGCTGGGTAAGGGCAGTATGGAGCCCTGGAACCAGACTTTTCCTCTGTCTTCTCTTTAGTAGAGTTTTTCTTTTCTTTTTTCTTTTAATTTTTATTTATTTTTGGCTGTGTTGGGTCTTTGTTGCTGCATGCGGGCTTCCTCTCATTGCGGCGAGCGGGGGCCACTCTTCGTTGCAGTGTACGGGTTTCTCATTGCGGTGGCTTCTCTTGTTGCAGAGCATGGGCTCTAGGCACGCGGGCTCAGTAGTTGTGGCTCGCGGGCTCCAGAGCGCCGGCTCCGTAGTTGTGGCACACGGGCTTAGTTGCTCTTCAACATACGGGATCTTCCCAGACCAGGGCACAAACCCGTGTCCCCTGTGTTGGCAGGCGGATTCTTAACCACTGGCCACCAGGGAAGCCCAATAGAGTTTTTCAGTGGGAAAATGTAGTGACCCTCCAATATGTAAGTGTGCACACATAATGGAATTTCCTTGTAAGAAAAGGGCAAATGAGTGAACTGGGAGATAATGAGACTTGGAAGATGGTGTTCTACGGTTTGGGAATCTCTTGAGATTTTAAATTTCTTGAGAACCAGCTTCATCCTTGGTCAGGCGTGGTATGAGTATGTTACGTTGTTTATTCATTCTTTGATTTGTTCGTTCTTTCAGTAAGATCTGCTAGTTACTGAAAAGGGGAAGTATATGGGGGATTAGGAGAATATTTAATGGGAATCTGAACATGCAAGTGGCATCTGGACAAGGCTTCCTTGTGAGAACATGTTTGAAGCCAGTGAATGAAAGAAAATTCACATTAGATTTTGCTAGATTTCCTGGTAATCTGAATTTAGGCAAATTGTACATTTTATTGGTTTCCAGTTTTGTGTTCTCTTTCTCTTTTTAGGACAAAGTGAAGATACATGGAATGTTCTTTTGTGTAAATTTTTCTCTCTTTAGAAATGACAATAAATTAAAATTCTAGTTGCCCTGGATAGACTTTAGGCTCATTACTTGGGAATAATGGAGAAGATGAAAATGAGGGTTAAATATCTTAAAACATGTTGCCTTTGTGTGGCAGATAAGTGTGCTCTGAAGTTATCTTGAGTTAGTAACATTGTTTCTAAAATGGCTGGGGTTCAACAATTGAAACTGCCTTGGAAAGGGGAACACTATTGGTTGGATGGGGCCTCAGCAGCTAAGCTGTCAGGAATGTCTCTGCCATTGTTGGTGGCATATGGATGCAGTGGGTTTTATCATAGTTCATTGGTTCATTTTGACATCACCAGAGTTGGGATATCTTACAATTAATTAATGGCCTATCCTACATTAATTAGCATTTTGTCTTATTGGTACATAAGTGATGATATTTCTTATCAACAGTGGCATCTTCAGTGAAACAGGCCAGAGTTAGCTTGATTTAAAAAAATAAAATTTACCGGCTCCCCTGCCTTTTGGATAGAGGTAAGCAGAGGTGGTGCTGGGGCAGGAGCTGAATATCTGGGACATCCAACCAGGAGGGCTATAGGTGAAGGTAGTAAAACAGTGGAAGTGGTTGTTAAGTGCTGAGAACTGTGTGCTTGTTCATGGTTCTGCACTCTCTGCTTGTCATCCTTGTATCACCAGGGTCTTCCTATTGTTTTGTCACCCTCTGGATTGATATCTAAGGCGGCTCTCCTACATAGTGATTGTGAAAACGTGTGTAATCATTCATTGTCTTGTTTTATACCAGAGATTTGTTTGGAAATATGGGTGTAAGTTGTGCTTTTATGTTCTAATAGAATGTTTCATTAAAAAAAAAAATCTTGTGATATTTTTTAAGGCACTTACCCATGTTTAAATTTGTCTTGTAAGTTTAGGAATCTCTCACTGACTGAATCTGTTTGGATCCCAAGTTTGGAAAATAAGGGATATAGAATCTAAGTAACTCTTTAAGTTTTGGATGGCAAGTAGTGAGTGTTTGAATAGCTATGAATTTATTCAGAAATTTGTATGAGGTTATTTTGTTCCTGTATTTTGATAGCAGAGCACAGAGAATGAAGCGTATCTTGTATCCAGCTTTCTTTAAATGATAGTTATTCTTTTCTACTTTAAAAAATTTATTGAAAGGTGACTTTTCCTTGCTAGTTTGCATTCTAGGAGTTTTAATTATTCAATATAACATGATTCTGCATGGAAAATGGTATTTTCAAGCTATCTAATTATCCTTATCTGTGAATCCATTGGTATGTTATGAAAACTGTGATGGTTCTTCAGAATGAGAAAGCTGTGCAGCCCCAAGCCTTATAACAAGGGAAAGAGTGTGCTCTGTGAGCTTACTCTTAAAAAGGCTTTTAGTCAGAGCAAGTAGTCCGTGTGTAACCTGTATCACATTATACCACCTTGAGCTTATTGTAAACAGAAGTATTGGCAGTTCGTTGTGTGCTTTACACTGCACTGCTACTGGATATATAATGTATTTTCCTTCAATTTAGGGGTTTCCCATGATGAACTGCTTGAGTTAGCAAAGTTTCATTTTGGTGACTCTTTGTCCACACACAAAGGAGAAATACCAGCTCTGCCTCCCTGCAAATTCACAGGAAGTGAGGTAGGGCAAGCCTCCTAAGCTAGTGTTTAACCCTTTGGGTTTCTTGTGTTGTATTTATGAATGTGTGTAGCAAATGTGCCTGTTTCTAACAGTAAAATGGAAGAAGCCAAAGGAGTCCAGCCGAGGATGGACTCAGTTGTTTATATTCTTTCCTGTTCCATATATTTAACCACCTATTTTTCTTTCCTAAGGAAGTAAGGTTTTAAGAAAAATATAATTTGGTCTTTTTGTGCTTTTTGTTTGATACTATGCCCATTTTCCTATTGTAGGGCATAAAAGTTAATCTTTTATTTTAAAAACACCTCAAATTTTGACTTTTAATCAGGTTTATTCTTGGCTAAGTTCTGCCCACAGTACATTTCTGGGGGGTAGCTGTTAAAGCCAGAACTTGTAGAGAACCTGCTACATGTCAGCTGTATCTTTAAGCCTCATTAGAAGCTTAGTTTGCCACATTAGGGATGATGCTCATATAGTTGTATCTGGAAAGAAGCCTGATGTTGGCAATTGCATAAGACTGTAGCATTGGCAGTACAAAAATAAGCCTGTTATGTCAAGATTAGCTTAAATTTAGAGAGTCAGAAAAATTCAGACTGACAAAAGATTATCTCTACCAGTGAAATAATGCATCGCTTTTTGACCAGGTAATTATCTGGTGGCTGTGTCTGGATTATTTCAAGTGGAGATCTTTTGGTGAACTTCTTCTAGACTATACAGTGTAATGAGGCCTAATTGTTTAAAAACAAAGGAGTGTCATGGTGAGCATTTTAACTTTGCAGTTAATGGAGCTGGTGAGTTTGTTTCTTGTTAAGCATGTTATATAGTGGTAATCTTAACTAGAGCTTTGTATCCTTTATCCTAACTAGATTCGAGTGAGGGATGACAAGATGCCTTTGGCACATCTTGCAATAGCTGTTGAAGCTGTTGGTTGGGCACATCCAGATACAATCTGTCTCATGGTTGCAAACACACTGATTGGCAACTGGGATCGCTCTTTTGGAGGAGGAATGGTAAGTGATTTTAAAAGTAAATTTCCATAATAAATGAGAAGATGAAACTTCGTAGTATGAATTTTGACTTAAAATATAAACTGATCCTGGATTGCATCCTGGGCCAGAAAAAAACAATTTTTTTCTTTTGCCATATTGGCAAATTTTGAATAAGGATAGAAGGATTTGTTAATAGTAATATATCAGTGTTAATATCCTAATTTTAATAATTGTACTGAGGTAAATTTCCTTGTTTTTCAGAAGTGCACATTAAAAAGTATTCAGGGGTAAAAGGATATCTGCACTGTACTCTCAAACAATTGAAAAATATGTTAAAGAGAATGATAAAGCAAAAAAAAAATGGTAAAGTAACAGGTGTTAAGGAATTTGGATAAAGGAAATTCTTTGTACTATTTATGCTACTAGTCTGTAGTCTGAAATTACTTCAAAATACAAAGTGTATATATTTATACTCAAAGATTTTGAGAAAATACATTTAATATAAGTATCTTAGGCTTCACATGCAATATAATTTCAATTTTTTAAGCAAACAGCCCAAAGCTCTACAAATTGGGTTGATAATAGCTAATTATTTTTATTTTAAATTTTTGTTGTTGTTGGCAAAGCATATTGGCATGGGTTATTCAGTTTTTTGGTTGATATGGTTATAAATGATTATTAAACAAAGCTGGAACACAGAATTAGAAGTCATAACCATATCTCACATCAATCACTGCTAGAAGTGGAATGCTGGGCTGGATTGACCAAGGGACCCTGTAAACATACCTGAACTACAACCTGTGAGGTCAACCCATTTTTAATTTTAATTTTGGCCTGATTGGATTTTTCCTTTTAATTTTAATTTTATATTGGAGTATAGCTGATTTACAATGTTGTGTTATATGTACAGCTAAGTGATTCAGTTATATATACACATATATATCCATTCTTTTTCAAACTCTTTTCCCATTTAGGTTATTACAGAATATTGAGTAGAGTTCCCTGTTCTATACAGTAGGTTCCTTGTCGGTTATTTTATACACAGTAGTGTGTATATGTTAATCCCAAACTCCTAATTTATCCCTCTCCCAACCACATTTCCCCTTTGGTAACCATGAGTTTGTTTTCAAAGTCTGTGAATCTGTTTCTGTTTTGTAAATAAGTTCATTTGTATCTTTTTTTTTTTAGATTCTACATGTAAGTGATATCACTGACTTCACTTAGTATGATAATCTCTAGGTCCATCAATATGTATTATTTTAGAAGTGGGTGCAGCTACTAAATTAATTACAAGGATTCACTGCTTTAACATTATGAATTTCTCTGGGGATGATGCATTGGGCTGGTGAGATTATTATAATTCTTAGTTTCAGTGAATTTTTGCTTTATTATTGAGATACTGCTGGATAAAACTGAGAAACTCAGCCTTTTAAGGCAGTCACGATTTTCACATCTCATTTTTCTTTCTGGTAATTTGGACATGTATACCTACAGTTCTCTTGGACAGTTTTTTTCCCTTACAGAATTTATCTAGCAAGCTGGCCCAGCTCACCTGTCACGGCAACCTCTGCCATAGCTTCCAGTCTTTCAACACTTCCTACACAGATACAGGATTATGGGGAATCTATATGGTTTGTGAACCAGCCACTGTTGCAGACATGCTACATGTTGTTCAAAAAGAATGGTGAGAAAAAATTTAAATCATGCTTAGAATTCCCACTTTAGACTAGTTTCTTTTTACACTGTTGATGCTGATTAATTTTTTATGGTGATGTTATTAGCATTTTATTAAGAGAACAAGACTTAAGTAGTAGCAGTTACTGCTGTGTTTTTGAAGATCACAGATATTTCTTCTAAGTTTCATGTGAAGCTGATTTATAGTATAGAAAATTCTTAATCATTAAGAAGCAGATTACTTCAGAAAGAATATCTTAAAAGTTAAAAATGTTTAAATGCCAACTAGAATTCTAGGAAATATTTCTAAAAGTTACCTGGCTTGGAAAGGCTGTGTTATGAAAATGAACCTGAAGTTGCCATTGCTAAAAGAAAAATGTAGTGTTTTAGTCAAAACTAGTACCTTGAGACAGGCAGAAGGGCCCAAAGCTTCTTGGAAGACTTTTATTTAGCTCTGGTCCCTTTCCTCCACCATTCTTAAATGGCTTACATCTCTCTAAGTCTAGTTGGAGTGTAATCATTAATTATTAGGTTTAAGTTAGACTCAGCTGGATTCTTTTGAGAAACCAATGACCCACTGACCTATCTATCCCTTAACAAGTCAGATCCTATCAGATGGGGATTCATGAATTTTCAAAATGACTGTAGCATTTCTCAAAATGCAGTCAGCCTATTTTTATATTGTATTGAATCTCTCCTAACCATATCATTTTTGAGAAATTAACACTACCAGGAAAATAATCAGTAATATTTTAACTTTTGCTTAACTGTTGGGATCATTAGTAATTTCAACTTTTTACTAAATTGAAATCATAATCACTTGTACATTGTGGTGTAATACATAGAATATAGCATCCTTTCTTTCTTTTAGGTCATTAACTCATGAAACGCATAACATTTTCAAACTACTTTGACATTTGATTTTTCCAAATGGTTTTTAGGATGCGACTCTGTACAAGTGTCACTGAAAGTGAAGTTGCACGAGCCAAGAATCTTCTGAAAACAAACATGTTGCTGCAACTTGATGGTAAAAGAATTAAACACATAAGTCCTATTTTCACATGGTTGACTTACGTTCCAGTACTTAGTTTTCCCTTTTCTTTAAAACAGGTTCCACTCCCATCTGTGAAGATATTGGTAGGCAAATGTTATGCTATAATCGAAGAATTCCCATCCCTGAGCTTGAAGCAAGAATTGATGTAAGTAGTCCTTAGATACTATTGGGTCTTGTGTAAAATGATGCTTGTTACAACACCTGGAGATACACATCATAAATCTTGCTTTAGCTCTAAAATGTCCCAGGTATAGAATGTCTTCACTACTACAAAAAGCTCTGAATGCTTGTGTCTTCAATTTTTCAGGCTGTAAATGCTGAGATAATTCGAGAAGTGTGTACCAAATATATTTATGATAAGAGTCCAGCTGTTGCTGCTGTTGGTAAGCCTGGCTCCTTTTCTCCTATGCAGAAAGTTGGCTAAGGACTTTCCTTCTCTTTAGTTGTAACTGTCCTTTCTTTTAATCCTTAGGTCCCATTGAACAGCTACCAGATTTTAAACAGATTTGCAGTAACATGTGCTGGCTTCATGATTAAAATGCTCCTAATAAACATATTTTGAACATATATATTTATAAAACCGAGACCTGCAAGTCCTAAAGAAAAAAATGAACATCTATACTGGTAAATATGAATGAAATACTATCTCAGACTTTGAAAGAATAAGACCACCACAATGAATGGTAGATCTCTGAGAAATTATACTGGAACAAATCACTTTAAGTATAGTTTTAAGAATAAAATTTTGTACAGTATTTTCAGTTTTATTATAAAAATGCACACACAACAAAGATTGTCATAAGTCATTTCTTGCCTCTACTTGCGTTCAGCACTTGTTCTTGAGCAGCTTTCTTTGCTTTTACCATTTCGACAAGTTCCTAGGAAGGGAAAAAGATGTTACTTACACCGAGAAGTTGTCAGAATCTGCAGACATTTCTAGTGTTTGGTATAAGTATGTAAAACATCCAAACTGGGGTAAATCTACTGAAAAGGTTGATTTTTTTTTTTTTAGTAACTGCCAGAGCTAGAACATTTCTAAGGTTGGTTACTTCTAATATTGGCTCCACGACTACTGTGGTATTGAATAAGCACAAAAACATAATTTAAATGATTGATAATGGAATCTACACACTAAAGATCTACAACCTTATATCGTTTCATGCAGTCCTTCTTTGTCCTGCCAGGCACTGCTTCTGCTATTTTTTCCCATCTTTCAGGTGTATTTACTGGGTACGTTTTCAAAGCTTGTTCCAAAAGCTTCTGTTCTTCTGTTGTCCAAGGGGTGAAATCTGTGCATGGACCTGTTTAAGAAAAAATTTTGTTTGGAAAATTTTATTCTAATTGATAGAAAACTGTCCTGGAACACCTTCCCAGATGCGTCTTTTGGTACACATCTTGGTAAGTGCCCATTTGAATCTGTGATGTGCAATCTTGAACAGACCAAATTAGACGCACATATATACCTCTAGGTATTAATTAAGGAAAAAACTTTAGATAGCTCACATCCCAGAAAAATATGAGACTTTAAAGCACAATATGCTTTGTATTTCTGGTCCATCACAATCTAATCTTATATTCACCAGACTTTTTTAAAAAAAATCAGATTTAACATACACAGTTGGACTTCTGGGTTCGAAACCACAATCACAAGTCATTTAAGATTTCTGATAAATCTAGTTCCTTATAGCATAGTTCAAGAGCTGCCTCCTACTTAAAAACTTTTAGCCCGATGAGAGCCTGGAAACCATTCTCATTTTACACTGGAAGAAACAAGTTTAACAAAGCTAAGCCAAGCTCCCATGGTTTCAATGCTGTACAGCCAAGGTGCCATTTCCAGTGTGTCACTGTCACCACGTCCACTAAAATATTGTGGAGCCTACACTGTGCATCTCTACTAAACCAGACCTTTATGTTTGATAGAACACCTCATACATGTATCAGAAACAAATATATTCCTTCCTAAGATGCAAGAAGTATACATCCCACTTCTGTAGGAAAATGAAAATGTGAAAATGGTTAAAATGATTTGGTTATTCTAAGTTAATGGATAACTGACAGCTTAGTTATTTCAGATCATGCAGTGAAAACACAGTGGCACCTATCCTACCAGCAGTGAGACTACCTCTTGAAATTGTAACCTGTGAGATCAGGTACAAAGTAAAGCCTAGAAATCTAAGTTATTTCCCAATTAAAAACATACTCACAGACACAGTGAACAAGTTGAAAAACAACACACCTTACAACAAGGCAGAGAACTTGTATTTGAAGACAGATTAAAGACTGAAGCTTTTTTTGAAATCAGCTTTTAAAATTCCAGGAACCCCTTAGTGGAATTTCCTTTTATTAGTTTGAAGCCCCATTTAACACCATAGATTTAATTCATTTCCTCTCTCTTGGAAAAAAGATGGAACTGACATATAATTATTATCTGCTGCTTATTATCTGCTGTTATGATCCAGGGACTTCCCAATACCAAAATGAATGAAACATATAAAATTCCTATGAGAAATCACTATTCCAAAAAATGTGGCCAGCTTGCTGTTTACTGGAGCAGTTGAAGAGAGAGGGACCTGCCCATTAAATCCATAAAAAGAGGTAAAGGAGTCAGGCCCAAGTACCGTATCACTCCTGCCCTCACAGGGTCACCCATCTGCCAGAAAGCACAACCATCAGTGTCTGCCTCCAGCACGGAAACTAGTCCCACAAGAAAGGGCTGAGAATAACGCAGTAATATTTGAATGTGTCTGATTTTTGTGGATGGCGTAAGGGGCAAGAGAATTACCTCCCTTAGAAGTGCCTTCCAAGTGTTCTGAAATTTCTTTGTTACTTATCTTTCTGAAAAGAGCCAAAATAATGCCCAGCCTAGACAAAAGTCACCCAATTTTGCAAATGCAACTTGCAAACGCAGAATGATTTTTTCCTCTTTATAGAACATTGTAAGTCTCTCCTAGTATTTTCAAATTGAAATTTTGGGATAATGAACCAGACCAAGAATACAGGAAAAGTGGGACCGTTAAGACAGGGACAGGTCATCATGAGGAGTCAAGGCTGTCAGTTAATCCCAAAACATACATTTGGCACTGTGATCTGGAAAGCATATCCAAGATTAGCTTAGTTTAGGGAGAAAAGGACTGGTGGCTCACAAATGCATGTAGTGAAAGAGAACTTTTCAAAGTTTTGTCAGCAACTCACATTAAGGAAAAAAATGTCACATCTCAGACACTTATAAACATGAACAAAAGTTTCACAAATACCCACTTATGTAATAGGTGTAATGCTCTCTGATATTTTCTATTCATGATCCATTAAACTGATTTCATGACCCACCTCTGAGTCATAATTTGCATTTGAAACATACTGGTCCAGAGTAATCAAATTAACTAGAACACCCAAGACATGTCAGCACAACAAACTGTCTGTATAACTAACTTGTTCTGAGCCACGTAAGCTGCAGGCATGCTGCCCCTTTACTCCTGTCTTCCCTTAAAAACAAGGACCTTTCCTTATAGTGTATTTTTCAAAATCAGGAAATCAACCTTGATAAAAAATTATCTAGTCTACAGACCTTATTCAAATTTCAATTGTCCCAATATCCTTTAATACTGATTTGTAAAATCTGGTGAACAAAACAAACACAACCCCTCCCCTCATGGCATATGAAATGGAAGAACTGTAATTCTCAATGGTGCTGATGTAAAACTGTCCTGAAAACATCCGCTTTATACCTTTCAGTCTGCTAAATGCTTTCCATTCCATTCACTCTGAATGTAGACCGTAGATCTTGTATACTCTCACACAGATACATGGTTAGCATTTTCTACTCATAGAAAAATAAAATTTCATTACCTTCAAATCGTTCTGAAGGTGTTGCATTGTCTGCTTGACACACCACACCGTGTTCTTTTTTAAACTTATCAAAAGCCTTTCTGTTTATGTCATCTTTTTGATGAGGGTCTGAAAAGGGGAAAAAACTTTAATACAGATCATCTCATTTAGTCTTTCATTAAATTGCATAGATTATTTTTAAAATATGTATTCAAGGTAGCAAAAAAATTGATTTGGCAAAACTAACTCACCAAGTTTTTGAAGACTCTTTGCTTTGCCAATAACATCTTTGGCGGTTCTCTTGACTCCAGAAGAAGAATGTATGTTCATGTAATTAGCAATAACTTCCCATCTAGAGCAACCGATACAAAAATAACGAAAAACCCCAAACAAAACCCAGAATGATCCCACATTTTTAATGCAGAAGGGTTAGCTATAACATCTAAAGAATTAGCTCTAAATTGGTGGTCTAATTATTACTATTGCCTGAACTATGTTTTTTGCTTTTCATATGTTTAAATCAACTGTGTATAATCTTGGTTTCAAGTTTGTACAAAACCTTACTGATTCTGTGTAAAAATCAACAGAAATAAAAGCACACATTTGTGTATACTGCCATTTGGACACATACTTAAGGAGACAGATCATTCTGAAAAGAGAACCTTAGTTTCCTCATATACAGAATAAGGGAGGCTGGATCTCTAAGGTTTGAGTTCTCAGCTCAGACTCTGCAGTGAGCTCCAGTTTGAGGTCGGAAGCAACAAAGAAGGATTAAGACTGAAAGAGAAACTATGGAGCACAAAACCTAGTGCCTACTATAAACCACAATGGACTAAGCCAACATGAGAGTCAAGGTTTATGTCTTATGATCCTTAATTTCCTGAGAAATTGATGAAGCATCCTGCTGTATGTATGGATATACATATGTGTGTTGGTATAAGCTGCTAAGACTAGCAGGTTCAAAATGCTTTTCACACTTTGCACAGAACTTAGTGTCCAGGTCCAAGCATATCTCTGGAAGTTTGCTGTAATGTGCTGCTATTTGGGTGTCTACATTATCCCTAGGCTCCAGTATGTGTTGAAGAGAAGTTTCATTAGAACGAGTACCTTGAATTTGTTCCAGCAGGGAAGAGATTCACAGCTTTAATTAGTAATTGCAGATCATCTTCTGACCAGTGTTTACTGCCATTTCCACCTCCGCCAGTTGATTTCTCTGCATTCTTAGATGCCTGTCGCATACGAGCCTCAGCTTCCTCTTTCTCTTTTCTAATTTGCTCATTTATTTCTTCTATCTACACAAATATCATAGGTAAGTCAGGGACTTAAAACATCTTACTACTCTACACTCCCTTGCTGACTTGTGGTTCTCGACGCTCAGCATCATCCAGGCAGGGAGCCTACACCACCCCCCAGGCCAGCCCCAAAACCACAGTCAGCCTTTTCACTCTGGCTTCCAGGCTGCATATCTCTGCTTGAGGAACAAGAACCAGCCTTGGCCTGACCTACCCTGTATTCCTATCATATCTCTATTTGCCTTGGACACTACTTGTCAAGTCTATAGTCATTGGGTTATTCACCCACAAGGCCATTTCAAAGCGCATACCCACTCTTTTGCAGATAATGTCATTTACTCTCTACAAAAAGGTAAAAGCACAGCAAAGTGGCCTTTGGTTTATCTTGAAGTTCTACCTTTTACACTGTCACTTCCAGTGTACCTTCAAACATGCACAAGGGAAAAAAAAATCTTTACTTGATGATGTTGCTCTGTCAGTTGCAATCTTGGAGTCATCTCTGACTCATTTCCCCACTTCAATCCCTTAGAACCAGTCACCAAGTCCCAAAGATTTCAGTGATTCCCATTATCACGCACAGTCCAAGTCCTTCCAGTGAGATTCTTACACTAGTCACACTCATCCAATGCCTCTTGTCTACAAATGCCAGATTAATAGCACAATGTTAACCCTGTGCTACTCAAAGATCTGTGGTAATGGAAACTGTTCATCTTGGTATTCAAAACCTGCTTAATTTGGCTCTACTCTTCTTAACTAACTTAAACTCCCGCTTCTTCTTCCCCTAACTTTCTACTCCTACCTGTATTTTACACTGCTCTCCGACCTTCATTTAACACTGTCGTCCTTCAAAACTGGCTCAAACCCTTCACTAAGCCTCCCTGACCACTCAACCTGGTGTTGGCACTTCCTCTCTAACCTACAGCATTTACTGGGGGCCCTCCATCTTTTGGTCCTTAGGCCTTTTCTCTTTAGCATAACTGTTCCTGAACTCCTTTGTGGCAGCAATAGCAAATCACCTAGGCACGGGGCTATATATGGTAGGTACTAACACTTGTTGCACTGAATTGAATTTCTGGGCCTGTTTCCTCATCTGTAAAATAAAAGGTGTAGACTAGACAGAATAAAAATCTCTTGGTTCTAAATGTTATTATCCAACAAAAATGCTCAAGGAATAGTCAACACAATGATTTTTTTCTAACAGTGATCCTGAAAAATCTATGATTAATGTGCTAGATAACTACAAATCAAACAACTATATATGGTAACAACTATACACACTTAAATCCAATTTAAGTCAACCCAAAGAGAAATGAGACACTCTTTGCCCCTATAGTAACTTACATGTTAGGTGGGGAAACACTGAGGTGAAAGCAATACTAAAGCAGAATTAAATGCTAAATACAGGTAGAAGTGATATGTTTTTCTATTACCTGTTTTTCCAGAGCAGCCTTTCCTACTTCTTTTGTAGACGATGTGAGTGTTTCATTCAAGCACTGTAAACTTAAAGGAAAAAAGGGGATGAAATTTTATCCTAAGCCCAAAAGAAGACTTTAACAGCAGCTCTACAGTTATACCTCGCTAGTTCAAGCCGATCACAAAGTTTTTCCACTTCCTCCATCATTTTAACACGTTCTGCCTCATTGTCAGAAAAGTGATTCCAGGTCTAGAAGTATGAACACAAACATTTTCATCATCTCTACTGGCACTCAAGAGTACATCCATAAACACAACTACCAAGCATGAAGTCCTTGAGAGGTTCTTAAGTTGACTGTATGGCCTCCTGGCCACCGACAAGCACATTCCCCAGGCACCATGCAAGGCTTTCCCTGGCCAGCCAGCAATAAGGAGGCATTACTAAATGGATGGAGGTGCAAAACAGAAGCAAGGTGATGGTGCAGAAGGCCTCTAGATGATATAAGACAATGAGTCCTCAGACAACCACTGAAGAATCAAGAAATTCTATATAACGACAAATTAAAATCCCTTTGTTAGGCTGCCTGTTCTATTTACTGTGTGCCAAACTGTAAAAAAGACAGTGTGTTAAGAAACAGGAAGTTCAGCAAAACCTGATATAACTAGAGATTATGCTTAGAATGGAATATTGTGATGTGCCTGGGTGAACAAGAATTGGAAAGTATCAATACTTCTCATGCTGCTTTCAGCTGCTGCTGACCCATCTCTCATTCCTCACTTTTCCTTGCTTCCTTAATCGATGCAATCTGGTGCTAAGGTTCCAATGCTTCTTTTACTGTGACACCTCCCTCGGCTTCCAAAAGCCTTACTGATTTTCTTCCTACCTGCTTGGGTCACTCCTTCTCAGGCTCCACTTCCTCTGTCAGTGCCATAAGTATTGGTGTTTGCCAGTGTCCCATCTCCACCCTCCTTGCTCTATAGTCTCCCCTGGGGGGATCTCCACTACTTGCCATTGAGATGTAGACGACTCTGTGACAATCCCACTCAACTCCAGACTTTCCATCAAAGTTAAGTCACCTACTGAGTATCTTCATCTGAGTATCTCAATGCACTCAACATGCCCTAAACTGAAATCATTCTTCCCCAGCCTTTTCCTCTTCCTTTGTTTTCTGTTTCACTGAATAATGCCATCACCCATCCAGTATTCCATGCAAGAAACCAGGACATGTATTAACCCTTACTCCTCTTCCACCTCCAACATAAAATCAATACCCAACAGGCAACAGCCAATCTTACCTCCTAAATGTTGGTTCATTTAATCTACCTTCTTTTCCCACCATCTCTTTTAGTTCAAGGCCCATGCTCTCACCTGGATTATGCAAAAGACTCAATTTGTCTCTGCCTCTAGTGTTCTCACAGCATCCTGAGCATAAGTGACTCAGGATCAGAGTCACTTTTAAGCTAGCAAGATATATAATGCTCTTCAAGACCTGGCCCTTCCTTCCTCTGGCTCATTAAACCTCACTTTTCTGGATCTCTACACTCTCTCAATGCTCCCTGATCTCTCTCATCTCTAATCCCATACACACACTGCTTCACCTGGCTGAATCCCACTAGATCCAGAAAGCTTTCCTTGACCACCTGTTCGGTACCTTCTTGTCCTAGTACCCATCTTAAAGTGTTTCACTGGCCTGTTTTCTTGTCATTCTCCATCGTTAACCAGCAGATTCTTGAAGGCAAAGACGGTGTCGTCATAGTATCAACATCAATTATAACTGCTTGACACATAGTTAAGTGCTCATCACATATTTGATGAATGAATACATGAACTCATGCAGGAAAGGAGCTTATAATAAGTTACCAAAGGCCAGAACTTTAACCCTCATTTAGGCACCATCTCTACGAACTATTCAAGTTTTCTATTTTCTAACTGACCTTTTCAAGTTGTTGATCCAGTTCTCATTATGCCAAATCTAACAAGTGCTACATGTGAATGATCTCATTTAATCTTCACAACTCTATTTCTAGGTATTATTTCAGTTACTGTATAGGTGAGGAAATTGAGACATAAATGGGTTGAGGGAACCTCCTGAGGACCAGAGACAGGACATGGGAAGTGGAAAATTACTTTAAATCTGAGTGTATGCTCTCAACAACTATGATATCCTGCATTCTTCTCAGTATAATTTTCTAGGTGAAATCTGAGGAAAATCTTTCATTTTTTTCTATTTAGATTTTCCTCTTACTTACCAAAAGCTTGAAGAGATATCCTGTGCTTGTATTTTTATTAAATGTCTTTCAAAGCCTGCTAAATGGGGCAGGTTAATTTCATTAACTGAAGATTTAGGATGGCATATATTAGAATACATATACTAGTGTCTAGAGCCTCTGGACAGTCACGTGAAAGAGTCTTCTATACACAGTAAACATTTACATACTTGCTGAATTTAACTACAATGGTGTAGTATACTGTGTGGCAATCTCTACTATAGCTTGGAATTTCATTAATTTATTCATTTGATGCTACTTGATATGGAACAATACTGGCCTCTAACTTTACCAGTTTAAAAAGTAAGACCATCTCTTGGACAAAACTATATTTGAAAACTTTTGGGGTTTTTTAGTCAATATTTTTTAGTAAAAACTGTACCTGAACACAAACTACCAGTACTCAACTGAATGATATCCCTTTATTTAGATAAAAATGAAAGCTTTTAGATCCTTAAAAACAACACAAGTTTAACTTCTTAAAGAACTTTTTCTTTGATAAACATTGATTTTACACCATTAAGGAAGTAACCAGTCAAAACCAATTTTGTGGCACATTTTCAGAACAAACGATCCAATTTCTCCAACCAGGGGAAGGGGGAGAGATGGTGATGGTAGGGGACCTGCAACGGACACAACCAGGAGACACACAGCTGAAATCTTTGATCTTATTTAGATAAAAAGACATTGAGATAATCAAGAAGGTGTGAATATGGAACAAGTATTAGAATAATAAACAACTTTTTTTTTAGGTTTGAAAATGGCAAGATGGTTATGTTAAAAAAAAAAACAACAACCAACCCTATCAGAGTTGCATACTGAATATGCATGTGTGAAATTTTTAAAAAGTGAATTTAAAAACGTTTATATTCTGAGATAAAATGTGTACAGTAGTTTATATTTCCATAGTATAAAAATATTTTTAAGCTTAATCAGCAATTTGATTTACTTGTATGTAGTGCTTGTTCAATCACAGTCTGACGTACCTTGCATGAGTTTCGAAGTTTTTGTCTTTCCTTCTTAATGGCTTTTTTCTGGATATCTTTTTCCTTCTTTGCCAATAACGCTTGTTGTCTAACTTCCTCTTCTTCTTTTTCCTTTGCTAACCGAGCAGCTTCTAATTCAGCTTGTCTTTGCTTTAATAATGGAAAATAAAATCATTTAATAAGAAAATTAGAATTCCAAAATGCTCCATAATCTTATTCAAAAAATACAATTTTTAATAACTTAAATTACACAAAGGTAAACATCAACTTATCAAACACCGAAGGAAAAGCAGACGGTAAAGTTCTATAAAAATTTATTAGAAATGTAAAAAGGACATATTAGAAGTGAGTGTAGTATTAAGAAATTTACATGACATTATGTTTTTGCTCAATAAGAATTTGCTGGTAAGGAAGATCATTCTATCAACTGTGCCAAATGTCATGATTCTTTCATAGTAGCACCTAATTCTCTACTACTAGATTACAGTATTTAAAAATAGATCTGAAGATTGAAGATTTTATGAACATTTAAAATCCAACTTTGTCAAATGTCATCTTACTTTCTCTTTAGCTTCTTGCTCCTTCCGTTTTGCCTCTGCTTTTGCTTTCTTTTCTGCTTCTTTCTTGGCTTTTTCTTCTTCCTTAAATTTTTTTATCCTTGGATCACAGCTATATGCATTATCTACCAGAAAAAAAGTTAATCTTTTGAATTTCTAACATTTAATTAAAGAACTTTAAAAAAAACATCAATTATCCTTACCAACTAATGTTCTTATTCTGTTCATTTCTTCTTTTTTCCTTTGGGCCCTTGTTGCTCTGTTCTGCTTTTCAATCCATCTCCTTTCATCACGACTATAAAATAGGAAATATTGGAAATAAACTATTGCTTATGGATGGTATGACAGGAAAATATAATACTTTATAATTTAGCTACAATGCAAGTAATGTCTTGAAAGGTTAAAATGCTATGTCATTATTAACATTAAAGGGTAATAGTACTTACTATTATTTTTGGTTAATTTTTTGGGAACATTCATGTCAAAATAATTTCCCTACACATATAGGGAAAATGAAAATAAAACTGGTTAAGCAACCGGAAGAAAAAGAATTTGCTGACTTGAGCTTTATTGACAATTACATTCCTTGGCAATTTCTTAAGCTTCATAACCAACTATTGATCTGGCACTATCAAGCTTAACTTGTGAGATAGGATCTCAAAATACCAAAAAAACTCATTTAAAACGGATACACAGAGAAAATGCAAAAGAAAATATATGTGGTATATTTTTACATCATCACAAATACCAAAGAACCAAACAAATATCTTCCTTTATTAATGATTTACATACATACCATTCTGCTTTTTCTTTTTCTTCTTCATCTAAATAAGAGAATTCTCTCCAAGAATCAAAATTATACCTAATATAAACAGAAATAAAATAAAATCAAGCCAAAACAAATGAAAAAAAATCTTCCTTTTAAAATTAAGTTAGGTGCATATAATTTTAAGAAACTTTAATGATAAGTGGATGAGTTTGTTTTAATAGATCCCTCCCCTCTCTTTTGATACTGAACTAGCACTATACCCAAGTCTTTTTCTTCTTCTTTTTAAAATGACATTGTATTTGGTATGAAAGTCTAAAATACTCATCACCCCTAAAACAAAATCCCAGCTCCCTGCTATCTCTTCTGACTATTAGGTTTCTCTCTTGCCTGGGACTTGATGAAGTTTTCCCTGCCTTCACCGCCACTAGTCTGTCAAGTTTTAAGGGAACCTAGTAGTGGTCACTTTATCTGGTTTGTAGAGCTAAATTTTGTCATTTTTGTCTTACAGTGACTTTGTGTTTTCATATTTACCAGATACTTAATGAGAAAATATAGCACACATAATATAAAAATGGAAAATTAATACTGCGCATTAAAAATTAATTAATTAGTTATAGAGACAACATCGTCTTCATCATATATTCAAGTACTTAAAGAAATAGCTAAATGAAAAATTATTTTTTAATGATTCAAATAACTCCTTATTTTTCATTTTTTACTGCTACAGTGTGCTTGATATCTAGAAATCTGATAAATAGAAAACAGATTGAAAAAATAATCATAAGAGCCTAAATATTACATAGGAGATAATACAGCATTCTGTGAAAACCTTTTTGATTTCTAAACACAGTGCTTTTGTTCATTGAAGGTTCTGCAATTTTCCCATCCCTCAATTAATTTACAGAAGTCAGTCGAGCACTTATTGAATACTTACCTTCTTAAAAAATGAAAGCATGGGAGAAACAGTGTATTCACTCACCAGAAAGAATAAAATGCATCTACATCTTCAAATGATGAATTCATATCACCGAGTTTAGGGACATTTTTTTTATTTGACCATCTGAAATATTGAAAAAAGAAAAACTCAAAACATTTTGTACAAAAAGTTCAACAAGCTGATTTATTAAAAACAACAGTTTTTACTAAATCCCCTACAATATCCCTCCCCTATGTCCTCCATGACTAAGAGATGGAACTGGGAAATCAGCAGTGCAGTGCTGAAAAATGCAGGTGCAATAAAAGGTAGGGCAAGGGGAGAGGGGGTGTGAGGGGGAGAAACCAATGGAACAGTGTTCTAACCCTCAGGTTATCTTCAGTTCTGTAAATTACAGGGTTGTAGCAGCTGCCAAGCTGGCCAGGAAAAACAGGCTCTAACGCCACTTTTCAAGCTCACTTAGTCCTGCCCCTAAACAGGCAGTACGGAAGTGACCGGTAGGCCTTCCCTTTTAAAAAATGTGAATAATCACAGATGGAATAGATTTCCACCCCCTTATCGCCACCACTTTCCCCCTAAGAGTCAGACTTGTAGGTTCAGCACTTCACCCACCATCTCTAAAAGGACCCTGAGTTTGCTACTGACCCGTGTTTTTCCACTCTGTGAAACCATCCCACAAAAAAACATAATCCACTATATATATATATATATATATATATATATATATTAAAACCACCTTCAGCACTGTTACAAAACAAATGTGAGGAGAAAGGGTAGAGGAAATAATTAGTCTGCATCAAACTGCTAATCAAAGTGCTTCTCAAACTTAGCTGCCCATTAGAATCACCTGGAAGCATTAAAAAAACCTACAGGCATTCCAAACCAATTAAATTAAAATCACAATTTCTCCAGGTGGAACCCAGGCAGCGGGAACTGTTCAGGCTCTCCAACTGATTCCAATACGCAACTAAGATGCACTCTCAGGAAACCTTCCAATGCAGATGGAACCAAAAAATGTAGATTATTGGTTCACACTACTTAAAAACTGATTTTAATGAAATAAATTACATATGCTTTAATCTTAAATATAAATCATCCTTTGTCAGAGAACCTTATGATAATCAGACGCTCAAAAATAGAACAAAAGCTTTCCTAAATGATAATGGGCCAAATGCAGCAGTGTACCCATTAACAAAGGGGAAGGAAAGAATGGGAAATTACTGTCACTTAAGTATCAGCATCACACTACGTAAAGTCAACCATCGTTCCCCCAAAGGAAATTTAAAAGAAAAACATCCCATGAGTTGTAATTTCACTAAGGAAAGGAAGAACTTCCATTTAGAGAGCAAAATAAATTAGTAGAGTAAGTTCACCAGAGGCGCTCAATATTGTAGAGGATGAGGAGGACAAACACAAAACTATTACTAGCTATTACTAGAGGAAAAAACCAGAAACTTGGAACTACAAGAAGCCAACCAACAGAGCATCATAGCACAACCAGCCTCTGCATTCAGTTCAATTAAAGCTCATTTTTCTAAAAAAAAAAAAAAAAAAAAAAAGCCAGCCAATAGAGCATTATGATCACAAGGGGATGCCTTAACGCACCTGGAATTCCTTTCAAACACTGGGGAAAACACTTCAAAGAAATTGTCCTTTGCTTCACTTTTAGAAGGAACTGAGTTATCAAAAGTAGGATCTACACTGTTAAATGCTCGTCTTTTCACTGGATCAGATAACATTTCATAAGCTGAGGAAAAAAATCATAAGGTCACATCACCACAATGCTACATTTTTTTCTTAAAAAAAGTTATTTTTCATATTTAAAAATTTTGTGTGCTTGTGGGGAAGGGAGGATTTAGGTAATACCTCTAGCACAATGGGACTTAAGAACTTCTTTAAGTACCTCTTCTGGAAGGCAAAGGACAAAACAATAAACACTCAACCACTTTTTTTTTTTTTTTTTAACAATCCTGATGTTTATTTATCAAATTTCATCAGTGGAGTCATCGACCGGCTTTTAAAATAAGGGCAGTTTCATTATAATAGCATACTTGGCAAACCATATAAGTCCAGAAACACTCAACCCTTAGGAAAGCATGACTCTGAGGAAAAAGAAATAGCTAGAAGACTAACTGTTAGATCCCAAGGTTATGAAAGATCAAAGGATCTTTGACATCCTGAGCACTATGTATGAGTGGGTCAACAAAGAATAAGTTTGAAAGGTGTGTATACAATTTTTTAAAAATTAGCATCAAACTGTAAAATTACATTTAAGGAAATATTTAGGTATGGTGGCTCCCTCTCTTAATTTGCTTAATGAGGATATGGCTATTTAAATATCCATTGATGGCTGGGGAGGAAGTTGACAGAATCAACTTCTTCATTTAAATAAGCAAAACGTCTGAGGAACAGTTTAGCCCCGCAAAGTGTCTGAAATGGGAAAAGATCTTAGTATTCTCATTATTAAACGTAACAGGTATAAGAATTAACTCTAGGATGCGCTTCTCAAAAGAACCGCCTGGAGAATCTTGTTAAAATGCAGACTCCAATTCAGGAGGTCTGGGGCAGAGCCTGAGCTGCTGCAGTTCTGACAAGCTACCAGGGTTGCTGATGCTGCTGGGTAGGAGAGCCTCACTTTGTGCGGTGAGGCTCTGGGGGAGATTACCAGAAATAACCAGATGTTAACTGAAGATGTTTTAAAATGTTATGGTATAAATGAAGTACAATACGCATAGGACACCTAATCCCAGCAATTAATACATAATCTTCACTAACGGAAATTTCTGACTCTAAAGCGTTTTCTTACCTTTAGTTATGCAAGTGAAGTAGTCATTATCTCCTTCTTTTATTGGTTCACCAGCTGCTTTCCGTTTGTCTGGGTGATGTTTTAAAACCATTGCTTTATCTACAAAATAAGTCAGATTTAGATAATTTGTCCTTTTAGGCATCAAAGCTAAAAATAAAGATGAGCTAAATAGAGCCATTTCTAATAGCATAGTATTAGTTTAAAAAATATTTTCTCCTACAGTAAAATATATGCTTATTAAACAGAAATTAGAGAAATTGAAATAATTATTTTAAGAACTGGCCAAAGTGCCAGCACCCAAAGACAAGTGCCGTTCATATTTTGGTGTATTTCCACACAGACTTTTTCCCCCTTAAGCATATGCTTTCAAAAATGTAGCTATAATCATTTTATATATACCAATTTAAGTTGTGATTTTTTTCAGCTTAACATTACAGCAGTTCCATTTTCCACGCTGTTGCAAACTCTTCAAAAAATTTTAATGACTACTTAATACAGTATTTCAAGTAGATTTACCATAACTTATGTAACTGTTTCTCTACTGCTGGATATTTAGATTGTTTCCAGTTCTTCACTACTGTAAGTTAGTCAATTTGAATCATTTTGTAGAGAAGTATTTTTCCATATTTAGGGCTCTTTCTTCTTAGGATATACTCAGAGAAGTGAATTAGTGACTGAAAATGTAGGAACAAGTCCCGTTCTAAAAGTCATACCACTGCACACCCCTATGGGAACATCCTTTTCACCACAACCTCAACACTGGACCCAATTATTTAAAACATGATTATCACTGGTGCTCAACAAATTTTTTGCTGTTCTTTATTTCTACACTTCATCCTTCATTTATGGAGGAAAGAGAGGCTGTCTCAGTTTTTTCTTCTTAGTTTGTGTGAGTCACTTTACAATGACTAATGGCTGGCTGTCAACATCTACTGAGCATTTAATATGTGCCAGCATATTTTTTTTTTTTTTTTTTTTTTTTTTTTTTTTTTTGCGGTACGCGTGCCTCTCACTGTTGTGGCCTCTCCCGTTGCGGAGCACAGGCTCCGGACGCGCAGGCTCAGCGGCCATGGCTAACGGGCCCAGCCGCTCTGCGGCACGTGGGATCTTCCCAGACCGGGGCACGAACCCGTGTCCCCTGCATCGCCAGGCGGACTCTCAACTACTGCGCCACCAGGGAAGCCCGCCAGCACTATTTTTATCAGTTGATCTTCTCAGTAACCCGCTGAGGAAAGTACTATTAGTTTCTCCCTTTTACAGATGAGGAAAATGAGGCACAGAGAGGTGAAATAACCATTTAACCTCTATGCAACCTGTCCAAAGTCCTGGCCAAGTTGGGCTCCAGTCCAAGCAGCCTGACTCCTAAGCCTGTGCTTGTATGCTGCCTCTCCTAGTCAATCATGTTTGATGCTAATGCTTTCCACAACTGCTGTGATTATTCTTGTTGTCAAAAAACATTCAGTTTAATTTATATTTACTGATCATTTCCTTTATAATTTTATTCTGGTACTTATAAATGTAGGTCTTTCATTCTGCAAAAGTTTGAGATATATGTTTCTATTTTAATATTTTCTACGGTCGGAACTGAAAAGCTTATTTTTTTTTCCAAAGTCCTAATACCATCTGATAATCCTCCCTTCTCTACTAATTTGTGACGCCTCCTTTATCACAGTAAATTTTACCAGGGTCTGTTTCTGGTTACCTATTCCTGTCCCTGGATTATCTTTAAAATGACTATAGCTTTCTAATTTGATGGTAACTTCCAAAAACTGTGTATTATTTTTGTGTATTTTTCTTGCATCTGGCTACCTGACTCAGCTCTTTCAGTTTTTAGGTAGATCCTATATTACCTACAAATAATGTATTTCTTTCTTTCCTTCTAATAGTTCTCTCTCCTTTAATATCGTTAATTCTCTGACCCAAACTCCCAAATAGCATAAAAGTAAGGGGCAGGTAAGCTTCCCCCATGGGTTTTTATGGTAATATCACTAATGTCACACAGTTAAAAGTTTGTTGGCAGTGAGTGTGAAATACTTATCTAAGTAGGGAATTAACTGCATTTCCTTTCAAAGTTGTATTTACCAAAAAGGAGTGGATATTAAATTGTACTATATGTACTTTCACATTCTTCTTAGGACATCACACTGACATATTTCCTAAGAGAAATCTTGTTCATGGGCATTATTCTTTAATATACTGTTGAATTCAATTTGCTATTTTTTTAATTAATTAATTTTGTTTTATTTATTTATATTTTTGGCTGTGTTGGGTCTTCGTTGCTGCACACGGGCTTTTCTCTGGTTGTGACGAGCAGTGCGCGGGCTTCTCATTGCAGTGGCTTCTCTTGCTGTGGAACACGGGCTCTAGGCACGCGGGTTCAGTAGTTGTGGCTTGTGGGCTCTACAGCGCAGGCTCAGTAGTTGTGGTGCATGGGCTTAGTTGCTCTGCGGCACGTGGGATCTTCCCAGGCCAGGGACTGACTATCAGGCTTGGAAGCTAAGTAGCCAGGAACAATAATCACACCATACCAGACAGTTCAGTGGTGTGATGACCCCACCACTGTTGGGCACTGCAGGAACACAGCACAGGCTCCTCCCATGGCCAGTGCTTGGGGAAAGCTATAGCTTCTCAAGGCGCTGCTCTTCCACCCCTGCTGTCAAAACAGATGCTGTTCAGCTCGGCCTAACTCACATCGGTTCTCCTTTGAAATGCTGAGGAGTAAAACCTAAGTCACATGCCTACAAACATTCTCTATCTCAAGTCGTATCTTTTTATAATAATTCAGGCAACTTTTCTTCTTTATTTGCAATTACTGTCTGTTACATTCATTCTGACCTCTTCTTTAGGGAAATCTGACATCTCTTTATTCTTTCCTTCTGAATCTTGGGAGCATTCCTCAAGGCTATCCTCTGCTTTACTTTGTTTTCTAATTGTACGTCAGCCTTTCGAATTCTAAATGCTGCTCTCCTGTTTTTAGTTTCCAGGCAATTCTACTTTTTTCTCGCTAGTCTCTTTCTGCAGTGCCTATGCTGCTCCCACCCCGCCCCCCGCCCCCAAGGCAGTGTCTTCATATCTCACTGACAACATGCAGCAATTAAGTTTTCTTTTGAACCTGATTATAAAGTCTGAGACAGATGATGTATGTCTCAGTTTTCTGTTGGATAGTCTCCTCTTATGCTACAATGTTTTTTTCTTCATTGACTTTTCCACCTAATCACCTCTAGTCATTCATGTACAGTAGGGCATCCTGAGATTCTCCTATATTCTGTTCCAGGGGTGGGGTTGGGAGAGGCAAAAGATGTCACCCAATATTAAAAATAAGGCAATAAAAAAAAAAAAATAAGGCAATGGAGGCCGAAGAACAGCTGTTGTGTATATTTACTGAAATTTCAAAGACCTACCTCTCCGCCCTTCCCCACCAAAGACAGTTTCTGGGATGTTTTGAGGGTACATTAGCAAATGGGCTTTTATTGTACATTCATATTTCTATTATTATAAAAAGTCTCTGATTTTTTTTAAATATTATAGTTGATTTACAATATTGTGTTAGTTTCAGGTGTACAGCAAAGTGATTCAGTTATATATATATATATATATATATATATATGTATTTTTTCTGATTCTCTTCCATTACAGATTATTACAAAAAGTCTCTGATTTCAAATTTTTAAGAAGCATAATATGAAACAGTTTTCAGTTTAAAACATGGGAAGTATTTTAAGCTAAAATGATTAAGTTTAGAAAGTTCAAATCAAAGATTTTACTTCCATGTAAAGAACAGCAAACCTACATGCATCATATGCCAGTGTGGCAGTTTTTCTTCAAGAAAAACATTGAAATACCACTGTTAGTACTCAAGTACTTTCTCTTAGCCCATCATTCAACTTTTCTAGTATATTCTTTTCAGATCATGCAGAAAAGGAAGAAAAGACCACTTACTTTATCCACACATAATTGAATCCCTAATTTTCATTATAGCAATTCAAAATATCAATAAACAAAATTAAAACTTTTTACAAACTATTATGTATAAAATAAGCTGTAAGGATATATTGTACAACACAACAATATTTTATAGTAACTATAAACGGAGTATAACCTTTAAAAATTGTGAATTGCTACATTGTACACCTGGAACTTATGATACTGTACATCAACTATACTTCAATTAAAAAAATAAATTAATTAAATAAATAAAATGTAAAAAAAAACCCACCAACCTCCTTTATGTGTGTGTTTGTGATAGGATTCAAGAACTAGAAGGATCTCAACTGTCATCAGTCTTACATTATTATTAGGTTTGTCTGTGCTAATGATTATAAATTTGCAAAGAATAACTTTGTATTTTTACTTTTGGACAAGATTTCAGAGAGCAGTAAGTAGCAACTGTCTATTTTACAGTGACAGAGGAAAGAGAACAACAGTCTGCTTCTGAATAAATACTGAGAATATTCAGCAAGGTGGCAGAGAGTGAATCGCAAACCCACATAACGTTAATAATCTGTACAGTCAGGGTGCAAAACTTCTGGCAACAGAATATTCAAAAATTAATCTCGGGGCTTCCCTGGTGGCGCGGTGGTTGACACTCCACCTGCCGACGCAGGGGACACGGGTTCATGCCCCGGTCCGGGAAGATCCCACATGCCACGGAGCGGCTGGGCCCATGAGCCATGGCCGCTGAGCCTGCGCGTCCGGAGCCTGTGCTCCGCAATGGGAGAGGCCACAACAGTGAGAGGCCCGTGTACCACAAAAACAAAACAAAACAAAACAAAAAAAACTCTATTATCCCAATAAAACAAATGGACTTAACAGAAGCAAATGGATGTTTCTTTTACAATTATTATACATTTTTTATCTTTAGAGAAAGAAACAATTCCTTCACCTTAAAACACCAACTGCTTTCCTAGCTCTCAATCACTTCTGGTTCTTTCACAAATTATATGTGTCAAGAAATATTTGGTATCTGTATGCTATTGCAAATACTTTTCCAGGGCAAATGAATTTTCCTGGCATTATGTATATTGCAATGACTATTCATACACACTAACATATGCTTAATCTAAAATCATGCCAGCTTTTAAAGAAATCCAATCATAGGTCTAAAATAATCTCATCAATTCCTTCACCTTGTTAAAAAGTATTTCCTGTGACTTTCCTAAATACAAGCATTAATGAGAAAATTTTGAGTTTATCTACTAAGGCTCAACTAGCATTTTTCAGCGTGAAGTAGGTCTCATTCAGTCATCTTCCTCCAAGTGCAAGACTTTCTCTGTCCCTGATTCCCTCCTCCTTTTCCATATGGCCACAATCTTACCTCCTCTGACCTCAATATCCATTCTCTAGAGTAGAGGGCAGAACTCTGTCCTAAGACAAAACAGAAAACTCATCACCTTCACCTCTTTCATGAAACTTTACTAATCAGGTGAACCGAATGGTGTGTAAGGAATTACGTCCACAGGACTGCAAAGGACAGGACAGTTCGACAGTTCACACCACTAAGGGGATGGTGTTTCATAAGGCCTATAAAGACTGGGTTGCCAACAATTCCTGCCCCCGTTCCCCCGCCCCAATTTTTAACCTTGTCAATGAAAAGAACAATGAAACATCAGATAACTCTTTCTTCCACAGAAGACACAGGGTGGTATCAACAAAGATGTGACCTAAGATCACAAAAGAATATTGAAAAATCTAAGTAACAAGGCAACTTCCACTAAGTACAGCTGGCCATACTTCCAAGGGGAGGTGAAATATTATTTTTTAAAAGCTTGTTATTGGAATAGTGTTCTTTATCCTGACACACACACACACACACACACACACACACACACACACACACACACACACACACACACACACCTGATTTCTTGTTCCTAATGAGAAAGTCCATTCATGAGACTGCATTTTTCTGGTTTTGAAGGTAAGAGACTGTGGTTACACATCATTATACCATAGAACACATGTTAAATCTAGAGTTATGGCTATAGACTATGATCTTGCATATCTTTTCAAGAGGATAACATTTCCTATACCAGATATTTGATTATTTCAAAATAACTAAGTACTTACGAGCTGCTTTAATCTGTCTCTGTGTAGCTTTGTATCTTACATGGCCGAGTCCAAGTACTGCATAATGATCTTGGTTCTGATAAAGACACAAAATGGGAGTCAAGTTTGAAATGAAGCCATATATCATATTCCTTGTGTTGGTACCCTAAAACAGTTTCCCAAAGTGAGACTCTCATAACAGAAGTCTAGTGAGATGTTCCATATAAAATGGGTTCTGGGACTTCCCTGGTGGTGCAGTGGTTAAGAATCCGCCTGCCAGTCCAGGACACATGGATTCCAGCCCTGGCCCGAGGAGATCCCACATGGTACAGAGCAACTAAGTCCGTGCGCCACAACTACTGAGCCTGTGCTCTAGAGCCCATGAGCCACAACTACTGAGCCTGTGTGCCACAACTACTGAAGCCCACACACCTAGAGCCCGTGCTCCTCAAGAAGAGAAGCCACCGCAATGAGAAGCCCATGCACCGCAATGGAGAGTAGCCCCAGCTCGCTGCAACTAGAGAAAGCCCATGCGCAGCAACAAAGACCCAATGCAACCAAAAAATAAGTAAATAAATGAATAAAAAAAAAAATAACAGGTTCTGAGGTCATGGAAGTTTGGGAAATGTGGACCATTGTATACAGCCTTCTTAATAATCTGTACGCACAGAAACCAAACAAAGGCTCTGAGAAGTCCTGCAATTAAAAAAAAACAAAAACAAGCAGACGGAAACCTATATAGCCCAGCATTTTCCAAAACTTGACCAAAGAACTCTTGGTCTTGTATTTCTCTTAATACATATTAATATGCTATGGGCATCCTTAAATCAAGGTACAGCCAGGAAGATTTCAGAACTGAGGGGAGCATTACAGTAGTCCCAGTAGGTTGGGCCAGTGGCAATGACAGGACAGGAGCCGTGGAGCAAAGAAGGCTGGATGGAAATTTTGAGAAACTGGGGATGAGGCTTCTCTGGATAGGAAGCACCTGCTTTCATTTCTGCTTTGGTTAACATCCTTACAAATCTAGAGATTGAGGTAGCACCTGAGTGAAGGCTCCTTACCCAAAGGGTGTATCTAGTATTGGAGAATGAGTGGGGAGAAAGAGGGCTTGAGGGCATAAAACACAGGAGAAAAAAGTCAAATAGGGTTGACTGGTTTTCCTTTAAATTCAGGACTGCAAACTCCCTAAGGATGTGCTCCTTTATTATGTCTGGCACTCACACTTTGTTCCAGTTGGTTTGCTTTTCCACTCCCTAAGACTATTATTACGTATTACTACATACTTCAGTCCTCTAGTCTTTCCTTAAACCTCACAGACCCTGCTCCACCCTCTCATCAATGGCCTTGCCTCCTGCTTAATGAAAAAATTTAAATTATCCTACTCAAATTCCAGCATCTTTCTGCCATCTTACCTGCACCCATGCATCTTTCCCTTTCCCTCACCATTGAGAAAGCCTATCCTACTGAGACAAATTACTCCATCCCTCCTGGTTCTGAACCACCTTCTCTATGTCTCTCAAATGCTAGCATCTTTCAATTGTGTTCTAAATTTCAACTGGATTATTTTCATCATTGTACGAAGAAGCTCTGTTATCTCTCATCTTTAAGACCCTCCCATGACCCCACTTCCATTTCTTTGCTGCCCATCAAAATTAAACTTCTTGAAAAAGCCATCCACAGAACATTTTTACCCCCTCTAGCATTCATTTTCAAACCACTCCAATCTAGTTCTGCTCTGTCCATTCTCACCCCAGGGGCTATGAAGCTGCTCTCTTCAGTATCAATTTCCAGCTGTCAAACACAAGATGACCCAGCTGCCTTCACTTGCCTTCAACTCTCAGTGGCAGCACAGCTGACTCTTTTCTTGAAACGTTATTTTCCTTTAGTTTCTGTGAATCCACTGTTTTCCTCCCATCTTCCAGTAGCGTTTTTCAGCCATTTTGACTGGCTTCTCGAAGCCCTGCCAAGCTCAGTCCTCGGGCTTCTTTCTCTCTATATACTTTGGTCCAAGGTGCCGTGACCCATGCCAGGGCTAGAAGACGGTAGGTGCCCTGTAAATGCTCGCAACTCCCCAGTTCATTCTAGTGTGGACTCCTGAGCTCCAGATGCAGAGACACGACGCTCCCCACAAACTTCCTTTTCCTGCAACCCTGTGCTGGTGACTGACACCACAGTCTAGCCGGTGACTCAAGCTGGGATGATCACGGGTCTTCCCAGTATGTTCCCTTCTCTTGGGCGGCACAGCCCAGGTCTCCAAGACCTGTCAAGTCTATCTCCCCGAAAAACAAATCCGTCCCTTTGTCCTCAAAACTTGGCTACCAATTTAGTTCAAGCATCAAGCACTCATTCGCAGGCTTGGATTACGGCACTAGCCCCATAAAGGCAAACTGTTCCCTTCCCCTCTGGTCCTGCCCTCCCTTTTCAAGCAAGTTTCTGTACTGCCAGGAGAACTACTATTCTAAAATTAACTCAGAAACTTTTGATGACTTCTTACTACCCCCAAAATAAAATATAAATTCCTTCCTTGGCATGGCATGAAAAGGACACAACAGAGTTTCATCTAGACTCTGTTTTCAGTCTAATTTCTCACTGCCACCCCTCAATATGCTACTCTACCCTTCACCAATCCCTGAAGAGGCAGTGCATATTCTTTTACTCCTTTGTGTCTTTGCATATCTATTCCTTCTGCCCGTAACACCTTTTTTCCCTTCTTGTTTCATAAACTGTCACTTAATCTTTTAAGACCAACTCAGACATGGCTTTTTCTGGATTTCTCCATCAGAGATAGTATCCTAGGGCTACTGCTGTCCCACTCAGGGCTTAACAATAAACAGGTGCTCAATCATGATTATTTTGTTGAAGCATCTTAAAACATGGCTTAATAATGGAAAACTGCCATCTGACCGAACAAGATTCAGATATTAAGTACCTTCCAGTCTTTGGGATCAAGTGTTTTCAGCATGGGAAACTCTTCTAACTGCAATTCTTCATCTTCTGATTCCTCTGATAATTCTTTCTTATCCTCCAGTTCCTGAAAAGAGGCAGAAGCATTTCTGTTTCTCCTCTTAACAAAAGCTTCAAACCATCTTCCCACAGGTTCAACTTGACAGAGTGTTGAGGCTGTGATTGAAAGCGTTAAGAGAGGCTTCAATGTATTGCATGGAATAAATCTGTTCCAAGGCAATAAATAAGATCAAAACAGCGACTGCATCAGAATATAATTTTAAAACCATCAACTGAGAAAATAACTGCAGTAATCCAGTTAACATGAGGGTTATCAATAAATAATCATTTCCTAGTATTTACAGAGAGAGATTCAATCAACCTCTTCCAGTTATCTGACAAAACAAGACATTGGGCAATGTCAACAATAAATCAATACTTTTCTGGGGATATGAAAGGAAGATGAGGAAAAGGGAGAGATGTTGCAAACTGCTTTCCTTTTAGACTTGTAATAAAGCAATAAATAATTATAAACTGTCAAGAGCCAGCCTCATCAACAAAAATCTAAAAATAACTCAAAATATCTTAATTATTAATACCTGAATTTAGATAGCTTTCAAAAATTTTAAGAATCCACTAGCAATGATTTTTTCTGAAAGACGATTTTCAAGCAGCTAACAGGAATTTACTAATGAAACTGTGCTTTAGTGGAACAGCTTTGAATCTGAAATCAGAAGCTCTGGATTTCAGTGCAGGTTTGACAATTAGTAGCTATATGAAATGAGTCAACGATGCCTTCAACTGTAAAATGGGAACAATACGTATCTTATCTGGTTCCTTGGAAGGATTGAATGACAAATGATAAAAGCACTTTGAAAGTCACAAACTGTTAAATAAATGTAAGTCTTTATCATTATTCCTGGAAAGTGGGGTAAGTCACTATATATGTGTACATTAACAATTCAAAAAAGGTAGTTTGGGTCAGGAAAAAAGTGAACATCTTAATTTTAATTTCATATTTCAAATGAAAGCAAAAAGCTTTACTGTCTGGCAAAAACTCAGATTTAAGTCTTCCCTTGTACCTAATGGCCACAATTTTGTAAAAATAGCTGACTTTTCATGTTTTGTGTTGGGAAATTAAGATTTCTTCTATCATTCACAGGAGAGCATTCAAAAACACTATATTCAAGAAATACTACCTGTGTAGTGTGGGTGTGGCTTTCAAGAACATGACCTTTCAAGCCTTTCCCTCTACTTGTAAGATTACACAGAAACTTCTGTAAGCAGGAACACAACACGTGCCATGAGATACGTCCAATATCACATACAAGCGTCTGTATACGTGGCTATGGTAATCAATGAAATCACTGAAATTAGAGATCCTTTAAGTTTACAATACCATGACTGTCCTGGGCTATAAATCTAAGAACCTACAGCAGCAGGACAAATTTCACCCCCCCCCCCTTTTTTTTAAAACTGAAGATAGTTGACTTCCACAGAACAAGTTTCACTTAATGACTGCCTTTAAAAGTCTGTTTACACGGGTCTTACCACCAGCATACAGTGGTGTTTTCATATTGAATATGAGGAGCAGTGTCTGAGTCGGGACATTTAAAAAACGAAGCCGGAGCAAACGTAAAAGGGGAGAGAGGTGTTTGAGCTCCAGCTGTAAGGCTTTGTAGGGCCCCCGGCACGTGGGGTGCTCGCTGTGGGCAGTCTCCTGCCGTAGGCAAGATGCTTATGAGAACCTTTTTAGGGTACTGGAGGGTTCGGTCCCTAACTCCTCCGCCCAATCCATGAGTCAGCAGCCGCGAGACAAGGAAGAAACTGCGGGGGCAGAAGGAAGACGCCCCCCTTCCTCCTTCCTTCCAGTCTGGGGAAGGACTTCTGTATAGCAGGGAGCAAAAAGACACTTGTCACGGCCCCACACTCTATAAGCTACTTGCCAGGAGCAAGGGTAGAGAGGTTTCGGGGTCGCCAAGGTGGAGGCCCGAGGCAGGGGCTGCTGAGGCTAGACTGAGCAGGGGTTGAGTGGGCACGTACCAGAGGTCAGAGCATGGGTGATGGCGGTGCCCCGGCCTTCTGCAGCGCTTGGCAGGAGCAGCATGATGACGCCAGAGCCAGCCCCGCGGGCGCAGCAGTTCCCGTCCCAGGCGGAGGGCTCTTAGAGTCCCGCCAGCTCTACCTCCCCGTCCGAGCCTCGCGCCTTGGCTCTACGATGTCCAGGAACCGGCGCATGGAGACGACCAATAACTACTTCCGGGATGAATCTTTCGTGGTGCGTAGGCCAATCCCACCCCCGCCAACGTATGCGGCTGTCTAGGTCCTACTGACTCAGATCCGGGTGGGGACCAAGATTCACGAATGAAAGGTTCCTAGGTTTATCAGTTCCCTGGTAAAAAGGATTATTTGCCTCGTCCAGGTAGAATATGGAATACGTAGGACATGATTTTCCATAGCAGCTCTTACTATATTCTTTTCCTTTTTTTTTTTTTTTTTGCGGTACGCGGGCCTCTCACTGTTGTGGCCTCTCCCGTTGCGGGGCACAGGCTCCGGACGCGCAGGCTCAGCAGCCATGGCTCACGGGCCCAGCCGCTCCGCGGCATGTGGGATCTTCCGGACCGGGGCACGAACCCGTGTCGCCTGCATCGGCAGGCGGACTCTCAACCACTGCGCCACTAGGGAAGCCCTTCTTTTCCTTTTTAAGTTAACTACTACTTTATTAGTTTGAATTGAACCGTTGATTTTAGTAGTAGCTGTACTTGTATAAATAGAAAGTGAGATGTGTATGAATTAGTATTGACAATAACAGTCTATACATTCATAGAGAATTCTGTACATAAACCTGTAATGCGTTTGTGTTTACCTAAATAATAATAGGAGCTAATGTTTGTGCTATTACTAATTTACCTGGGCTATCGCATTTAATACCCATATCATTTGCAGAAGTAACCCCTCTGTAGTATTAGATTATAATCCAAGGCCAGCAATCATTTTACCCTGCTCTAGCAGCATGAAGTTTTCTTTCAAGATATTCCCAATTACAGGACTCTATTGTTTAATGTTTAATTGTTTAATAAAATTAATTATACTTCTCCTGTATGATTCCTTCTAGGACTGAGGTCAAATGCAAGAATTAGCAAAAAGAAATCAGTGGGTGGAAATTCACAGACTCCACCTCCCATCCTCCACCCCACACACAGTTATCTGGAATAGGTTGTGCAAAAGAGAAGAACTGATGTGCCACTCTTCTGCAAAGAGACCCAAAAATTAGTAAATTATTATCTAGGAATTACATTTTCACTGTTAAATACATTGAATTGGCCTGTGTATCTGCCGCATGACAAAATTGTTACTTCAAAACTGACATTTCAAAAACTAAACTAATTATCTCACCCTAAAACTCTTCCTGGCCTGTAGCCACTGTTAAAACAAGCTTTAAGGGTCAAGGTTACCTGACACCACTTTCTTAATTTTTTCTCACACCTATCCCATTCTCACCATAACCTCTAAGAGCATGAAGCTTATTTTTTTTAATTGTAGTAAAATACTCATAACATAAAATTCTCATCATAACCACTTGAAACTGTGCAGTTCAGTGGTGCTAAGTACATTCACTCTGTTGTGCAACCAATATCCAGAACTCTTTTCATCTTGCAAAACTGAAACTCTTACATGCGTTAAACAACTCCCCATTTCCACCGCCCCTCAGTCCCTAGCAACCATCATTCAACTTTCTATCTCTGTGAATTTGACTACTATAGGTACCTCATATAAGTGGAATCATACACTGTTTGTCTTCTTGTCACTGACTTATTCCCTTAGCATAATGTCTTCACAATTGCAGTGTGTGCCAGAATTCTTCTTTTTAAGGCTGAATAATATTCCATTGTATGTACATTTTATTTATCCATTCATCTGTTGACTGGGTTGCTTCCACCTTTCGGCCATAGTGAATAATGTTGCTATGAACATGGAGGTACAAATTTCTCTTTGAGACCCTGCTTTCAATTCTGTGTGTATATACCCAGAACTGGAATTGCTGGGTTATTTGATAATTCTATTTTTAATTTTTTGAGGTACTGCCATACTGTTTTCCACAGTGGTTGCATCGTTTTACATTTCCACCAGCAGTGCACAAGGTTTCCATTTTCTCCACGTCCTCACCAACACTTTTTTTTTTTTTTTGATAATAGCCATTCTAACAAGTATGAGGTGGTATTTCATGGTTTTGATGTGCATTTCCCCAGGGCTTAGTGAAGCTGAGCGTCTTTCCATGTGCTTCTTGACCATTTGTATAACTTCTTGGGACAGATGTCCATTCAAGTACATTGTCCAGTTAAAAAATTGGGTTGTGTTTTGTTATTGAGTTTTAGTTCTTTCTTTCTTGGCGGCTCCACAGGCTTGTGGGATCTTAGCTCCCCATCCAGGGATTGAACCTGGGCCCGTGCAGTGAAAGCTCTGAGTTCTAACCTCTGGACCGCCAGGGAATTCCCGTTTTAGTTTTTATATATTCTGGATATTAGCCCCTTATCAGATATATGACTTACAAATATTTTCTCTCATTCTGTAGGTTGCCTTTTCACTGCTGACTGGGTACAGAAAGGTCAGGCTTTTTTTTTTTTTTTTTTTTTTTTCATTTCTAACTTCTACAATTGTCTAACTGCTCTCTTCCATTCCTCATCTCCCGAATTCATTTCTTTCAAAACCTTCTCTCTTCTCTGGCTCTCCTGTATCTGAAGATGGTACCATTCTTCGGCAGCAGGGTCAAACATGGAAACCATTTACCTCCTCATCCCTTGTTAGTGTCAAATTAGTGAACAACTTCTATTTACCTTCACTCTATGTATAAATCTAGTCACTACTCATTGCGTATCGAATAAGCCAGGTACTTTACAAACATTGTTATTTAATGCATCCACAGTGCTGTGAGGTCAAGGGGAAAATTAAAGCACAGGGATTAAAGAAGTTACCCAAGAATACAGAGTTTAAATGACTAAAGCAGGATTTAAACTCAGCGACCTCAGCCTGAGTTGATCTTGCAATCTGTTGCTCTGGGAACTCGCCACGGTGAGGGGCTAAGGGAGAGCGACGTTCCCTCTTAACAGCGAAACCTTCTCACTCCCCTTCGCTGCTCTCCCGCCGCAGGGCCTGTCCTCCGTGGCGTTCTTCCGCCCGTTTCTGGGGCAAAAGGGCCCGCGGAGCCGGCCTTACTTCCGGTGAGGAAGGGAAAGGCAGGAGCGCCACCGGAAGCGAGGAAGGTGCTGTGTAATCACCCAACAAGCTGAGGTTCTTGGATCTCCTAAAATGCCGGATTACCTCGGTGCAGATCAGCGGAAAACCAAAGAAGAGGAGAAAGAAGACAAGCCCATCCGAGGTCAGTTGACGTACGCAGGAGCTCCGGGCTGGGGCAGGACCATCGTGGCCCAGGGTCCGGGATGGGGGGGTTGGATTCCTGCTCGGCGCTCTGTCGCTTTTGTGCCGCTAGCGATTTGAGTCTGGTGCTGCAGACGGGTTGACCGGCCTGTCCTCTTCGTCTCCCCTCTACCAGCCCCGCGTCCTGTGTTCATCTCTCGCTGATCGAAATTTTTATTCACATTCAGCTCTCAGGTCTTGAAGGAGTCACGCGCCCCGCTTGGCCTTGCAGGCCTTGGAAAGTTCCCCGCGTGGCGGTGCTTGGTCGCCTGGACCCTCTTTGCTGTCCCTCCTCCCCCTCAAATGACAGCTTGCTGTTATCACTGTATAGCCAGGATCCTGAGACGTAATTTTCTTTTTTAAAAAACATTCCTTTGACTAGATAATTCATTCACGTGATTCAAAACACGAAAGCGGAAAAGATAAATGGAAAAGTGTCTCATCCTTGACCCCGGCCACCTCTTACCCACGGAGGCAACTGATGTTGCCGTTTTGCCTCATCTTTCTAGGCATTTTCTTTGTACATTCAAGCAAGTTTGTTTGTAGATTCCTTTTTTTTTTTTACATAAATGTAACATGCTGTACATCTTGCTTTTTAAAAATTTTAATGATATAAGTTCATATCATTATGTAGAGTCAGTGTGGTCTGTATAGTATCCCAAATGATTGGGTGTTCAGTAATAATCATTATTGATGGACATTATACGAATGAATAACCTTGTTAATATAACTCTTTACTACATGCACAAACACAAGCTGTAGGGTAAATTTTAGAAATGAAGTTGTAATTTTTATAGACACTGCTGGGTTACTCTCCTTAGAGACTATACCACTTGACCCTTTCCCCGCAGCACGTTCGTTCATGATTTCTTCCCAGTAGCCCCTTTTGTAAAAGCCTCATCTTTATGCTGTTTTCTTTTGTTCCTTATAGGCTATTTTAACACATTCTTATGGTGGATTTTTGTTGTCTTTCCTTCCTAAGCAACTTCAACCTCTCCTAGCACCCTTTCTTCTTAATATCCACCCACCCCTCAGAGAAGGAGCATTTCCTCTCCACTTTCATCTCACTCTTTTCCCTTGAAAGAGGTACTCAGTCACCTAGTGTAAAATTTAGTCACAGAGATGTAACATTTCATCTGGGTATTTCTCTGGGTAAGTTATAATTCTATAAATATATTAACAAATGTATCCCTTGGATACAGTTATGACTAATGTGTGTAGCATTTTTCTGCGCTTCTTCATCCATGTCTTACTTGATCTTTAGAGCAACACTGAGGCTAACAATTTTCCAGGTGAGAAGACTGATGCTCACAGAACTTAAATGGTTTTTCCAAGGTTACTTAGCAAATGCATGATGTTGCTGGGACTAGTGCTCAGGTTGTTTTGAATCTCAAAGTCTGTTCTTTGGGCTCCGTGTTCTTGTTATGTCATATCACTTTGAAGCTATGTTATGTACTTTTTAAAATCTGCCTTCACCCAGTTAGATAAAAGTTCCTTGAGTCCAGGAACTATTTGATGGTTGTGTTTATATCATTACAACTTTTCACAGTTTTTCTCACTCAATGCAATCTGAATTGAACAGGAAAGAATTGTAAGCTCTAGTTTCTTTTGTTTGAATTCATATATTATCTCTTTTCTTGTAGCTCTGGATGAGGGGGATATTGCCTTGCTGAAAACTTATGTAAGTCCTTTCAATGTCTACAAAATATAGATGTTTTGTGTTGAAATAAGGACTCTTGTTGGTATTGGCCTTCCAGAATAGCTGGAAGAGACTGTCCAGCTGTTTAATCTTCACTGATAAAAAGTTATCTACCTACAGTCTCTATTTAGAATAGATCAAAGAGTAAATACTCAGTGTGTCTAAGCTTATACATTATCTCTGTACTATTTGTAATTAAAGTGCGGTACTATATTGAAAGATTTGAAATAATTTATTATATTTAGAAATATTTACTATATTTAAAATGTATAAAAATGAATTAGATCTGAAATGGTAAGTTTTAATGCATAGAAATGGACTTGAATTTTAGATAATTTTAGTCATGATTTTCATTTGTTACCTTGCATAATGGTTTGCTGCCTGTTTAGGGGAATATATTGGTTCAGGAATAGTTCTGAAAATGATAGATTCCCTCTCTCTACTCTCATTTCACAAGCTTTAGGACAATAATAGCTATTACAAGTGTAACTGTTAAAAGTTTTTGTTTATAGTTTAATACATTGTTGGTATCCTGATATTCTAATTAAACTGACTTTAACTCCTAGGGTCAGAGCACTTACTCTAGGCAAATCAAACAGGTTGAAGATGACATTCAACAACTTCTCAAGAAAATTAATGAGCTCACGGGTATGTATATTTTTTATTTCTGTTTCCCCTCTTTATGGGTAATGGTTTGATTATATCAAAGGAGCTGAAATACCAATGTCACTCTTCCATGAATCACAGATTTAAAAAAATTATTATCCTTCCTATCTGTTAAGAAATTGGATCTCATTTAATAATCTGTTTTCATTACCTTTTACAAGAAAGTTTAATGCTTAAGCAATTAAGAAACATCATCCTTTAAGCAAGTATTGTTTCTGTTGGTCAAAGCCAAGTTCAGTTGACTATAATAAACAAGTCAGAATTTCTTCTTGAATAAAAATATGATCTCACATGGTACTGCTTGAAGTAAGCGGGCTATGGCCTAGTAGTCGGAAACTTCTTTTTGGGAACTTGAGTGGTGAAATTTTATATTGATAGTATTTGACTTGCACAAAAAAATGTCAAATATGACATCGCATCACATTTTTGGCCTGTGACTACTTTAGGGCCATGGTTTTCAACTGATGTCATCCCCCTAGGACATTTGGCAGCATCTAAACTCATTCTTGATTCTCCCAACCTAAGGGGGAGGTGGTGCTAGTGATTAGTGGCTAGAGGCCGGGGACGCTCCTAACCATCCTGGAATGCACAGGATGCCCCCCACAGCAAATTATTCAGTCCAGAATGGCAGTGGTGCTGGGGTGAGAAAGCTTGCGTTACAGTCCAGTGAATTTTGTAATCTTTCTTTACGTAGGTATTAAAGAGTCTGACACTGGCCTGGCCCCACCAGCACTCTGGGATTTGGCTGCAGATAAGCAAACACTCCAGAGTGAACAGCCTTTGCAGGTTGCGAGGTATGCATAGTGCTCTGTGGAAATTTATTTTTATCTGTACTTTCAGGTACTTTTTCAAGCCTTGGGTATAATGTAAGAGTTCGTAAAGAATTTTTATGCCATATTCCAAGTAAATGCAGCTTTCTCCAAAAGTATCTGGGGTTAAAACTTTATACTTTAAACAATTATTTAAGAAATAGGTGAAGACGTAATCATATAAAAGATTCAAATGATACAGGAAGATACAGAGCAAAATATGAAAACCTTCCTTCCCATCTAACTACTGAAAATAATTTGGTCCTCTTAATCCTCCAGTGCGTCTTCACGTATATATTTACATACAAAGAAACATCCTGTTTTCATTTTAGATATAACTACATATTTTAGAAATCTTTCATTGTCTTTGTTATAGATGTACCTTTTTTTTTTTAATTTATTTTTGGCTGCTCTGGGTCTTCATTGCTGTGTGCGGGCTTTCTCTAGTTGTGGTGAGTGGGAGCTACTCTTCGATGCGGCGCGTGGGCTTCTCACTGCGGTGGCTTCTCTTGTTGCAGAGCACGGGCGCTAGGCGCACGGGCTTCAGTAGTTGCAGCACATGGGCTTCAGTAGTTGTGGCACGCGGGCTTTAGAGCGCAGGCTCAGTAGTTGTGGCACACGGGCTTAGTTGCGCCTCAGCATGTGGGACCTTCCCGGACCAGGGCTTAAACCCGTGTCCCCTGCATTGGCAGGCGGATTCTTAACCACTGCGCCACCAGGGAAGGCCAGATGTACCTTTTTTATTTCTTGTTTCTCTTGTTTTTTAAAAATTACATAATATTCTATAGGTGTTGGGTTGTTTGCAATTTCTGTTATGATAACAGTGCTGGACTGAACACGCATGTTAAATATTTCTCTACATACGTGCATACATTTCTGTAGTATAGCTTACTAGAAGTGGAATTATGGGGACAGAGGCATTTACCATTTTGAAAATGTATGAAAAAAAGTGGTTTGGCCAGTCTACATTCTTACCCAAAGGTTTTGAGGGAAATGCGTATTTGCCTGATCAATGTAAGATATCTGATTATTGATTTTTAAACTTTTGCCATTTGGGCAAAAAAATTAAAAAAAGAACAATTCACTTTAATTTGTGTCATGCTGATTAGTAGTATGATAGCTACTTCTTATACTTATTAAACATTTGTATTTTTTTGACCATTCATGTTTTGTTCCATTGGATTGTTTCTTGTTAATTTTTAGGAATGCTTCATATATTGTACATATTAATCTTTTCTTAAATACGTTACAAATATTTTTTCTCAGTCTCTCACTTGACTTTTAACTTCTCAGTACTTTTTGTTGTACTGTTTTAACTTTTTAGGAGGTAAATATATTAGCTTTTTCATTATACCTTTTGGGTTTTAATGTTGCTTAGAAAGGCCTAGCCCAGTCCAAGATTATAAACATGTTCTCCTGTGTTTTATTCTAATTATTGAAAGTTTTGTTTTAATTTTGCCTCTTTAATACAGGTACAGGTTATTTTTCTTTCATCTTATCCTCCTTTCCTTTTTCTGTCTTTCCATGCTTTCATTTATTTGCTTTTTAGTTTTATCATGGTTTTAAAGAGTTAAATAGTTCTATGACAACAGTTTCTCCTAATTCCTCTTTACTAGAGGCACCTATTTTCAAAACTTTTAGGTGGTTATTTTGGTTTCTGCCTTTCTATTTCTAATGGATAGAGTCAAGTTTTGTATATTGTAGATCACTTCTTGATGTTTTAGTTTCAGGTGGTGTTTATTGGTTTTCCCACCATGAAAGATGAGGATTTTGTTTTGCTTTGTTTCCTCTGCCTTCATCCCAAAGACATGCCCTTCTCATCCTTACGGCCTCATAATGTAATTATATTAAAATTTTGGTTAGATCCATATTTAGTGTTTTCATAATTATGGCTGAGTAAACCCTATTCACAAAGAGCCATTAGTAAACTGTGATTACTTTTCCTTTCTTCTACCACTTTTTGTTTTCCTTGCCCTAACTGTCTCGTTTTTTCATTTGCCTTGTTGTCTATGTATATTACTAACTCAGCCCCCCGCCCCGCCCTCGGTTTTTCGCGATCATCAGTTATTCTTCAGATGCCTTAGGTCCGTCAGGTTTTCTCACGTGTACCTCAGGTGCATCAGCTGCATCAGGTATTCTCTCAGGTTCATCTTCCTGAGCAAGCCTTTCCCAGCACTTTCTGACCTGCTTCAGTCTGGACTGGTTGCCTGAATGCCTGCTGAATCACGAGCATCCTGTGACTTCTTACCCTGGAGGTTCCCTTTGACTCTCTCCTGTTGCTCGTGTATCACGAGTTTCTCTTTCTGATTTAATTACACCCTCACTAGGTGGCCTGTATTCTCTGGTAGCTTCCTGAAAGGGTCATTTGGGAGGTACCATATGAGACCACATATGTCTGGAAATATCTTGGCTGATAGAAAATTCTTCTCCTTCAGAATTTTGAAGGCATCGTTACATTGTCCTCTGCCTCCCGGTGGTGTTAGTCTGAAGCCATTCCGATTCCCAGTCCTACGTATGTGACCTTTTCTTCCTCTGAAAGTTGTAGGCTCTTCCCTTGTTCTCAGTGTTCTGAAATTCCATGGCTTCGTGCCTTGGTGTTGGTGTGTTTTCAGCAGTGGTGCTGCGCTCTCATGTCCTTCAGTGTGCACATTTTCTTGAAGCTATTTATTTGTAAATAGTTTCTTTCCATTTTCTTGGTCCTCTGTTCTGGACTTGTGTTACAGGAATATTGGACCTCCTGGAAATGCTAATCTTTCTCTCCTTCTTTTCTCATTTTGTCTTTTTGTTCTACTTTTTTGTTAGATTTTCTTAACTTTGAGTCTATGTATTGATTTTTTTCCCTCTCACTTAAGTTTTTAATTTCCAAGAGCTTTTCTTTCTTTCAGTGTATATGTTGTGTTGTCCTGTTCTCATATCATGGTTGTAATATGCTGTCAACGTCTAAGGAAGTTAAGGATAACTGGAAGGTTTCTGTTTCCTCTAAGATGCTTTTTTCCTCTTTGCTTGCTTGGTGTCTGTCTTTTATGTTAGATGTCTGGTAATCTTACTTTGTGCTTTTGTTTAGTGGGAGACCAAAAAGCTGATAGAAGCTCTAGATTCAATAGTGAGGCATGTCTATCTCAGGCTTCACTGTAACTTATACAGTTGAATGTTTAGTTGGGGAGCCTTCAGGGTCAGTGTCTTTAGATCTTTCATTTGGATGGTCACTCTTCCCAGAGAAGTTGTCTTCAGTCTCACGTTGTCTCCAATCTCCAATATTTTGGAAGAACAGTGGAGATAGAGGGCTAGGGAATGTCAGTGGCAGGTTCACTTACGTTTAATCACCCTTCCCCTCTCACCTCCACACTCTCATTTTCAGTGAAGTTACCACCACCCTACCCCTTGCCCCAGCATTTCTTGACACTTTGTTTTTTACTCTCCAGAATATTGTCATCACCTCCAAAAGAAACCCTGTACCTATTAACTGTCCCTGTTCCCCTCTCTCACTGGCTCCTGGCAACCACTCATCTACTTCCTGTCTCTATGGATTTGCCTATCCTGGACATTTCATATAAATGTAATCATACAAGGCATGACCTTTTTCTGGCTTCTTTAGCTTAGCGTAGTGTTTTAAGCTTCATTCATGTTGTAGCTTGTATCAGAACATCTTTTTTTTTTAATAGCCTAATTATATTCCAGTCTAATTTCTCTCTTCGTTGATACTCTCTGGTGAGACATTGTTCTCATACCTCCCATTAATTCTTTAGACATGGTTTCCTTTGGTTTTTAAAAAAAATATTTATGACACTGATGAAAGTTTTTGTTTAGTAAGACCAATGTCTAGGCTTTCTCAAGGACAGTTTCTATGGACTTTTTTCCCTATGTATGGGCCATATTTTATTTCTTTTTGTGTCTCATAATTTTTTGATAGAAACTGGACATTTTAAATAACGTCAGTTCTGGAACTCAGATTTCCCCTATCCCCAGGGTTTGTTACTGTTGCTGTTCCTTGCTGTTTTTTCTTTGAAGTTTTTTTGGTCAGCCTCGTTAGCCCCAACTGGTAAATGCCACCTCAGAGAGTTGATGTTAAACAGTTGCCACCGATTATTTCCAGTAAATGTCCTGTGGGCAGGGGGTGTGTAGACAGCGAGCTCTGAGTCCGGTCAAATAAAAGCAAGTCCTGAGAATGGAGCTTTTCAGCTAGCTGCCCGACAGGTCAAATAGTTCTCTGGGGTTGGGCTTTTGGGGAGCTCCAGTTCTTTGTCCCTGCCTTCCCCCAGGAAGGCTGCTTGTCTTCACATCTATCACGGCTGTGAGGCCGTTGGCTTTCAAGTCTTGTGCAGAGCTGGGGAGAGGGCTATGGGATGAAGGCGAATTTAAACGCAAAATGCTCGCTGTTCTTACCAGGATTCAGCCCTTTTCTTTTTTTTTGAATAAACATTCTTTGGATTGTTACAGACCTATAGTTTTAGTTCTGAAAATGTTGATTTTCAATGTTTTTGCCAGTGTTCTCTTTGCTTTTAAGGATGAGCAGGTTTTCAAAGGTCCTTATTTAACGTTTTGCAAGTTGAGGTCCCTGTATATATACTTTTTCAGCTGAGAATTAAAAAAATCCCTATCTGTGCAACACTGTTGGCAGGGTCTGTCAGATAAAGTAGTGATAGATACTTTCTATATATAAAATTCTACTTCCCTGGTAGACCTTTTCCAATAACAGAAAATGGAATCCTGTCCACAATTTATGCTGCAAGGACAAAGAATTCTTTACCTTACTCTTAGCTCTACCTATATGCACACGCCAGAGACTATTTTGTATTTCCCTGTATTTGTTGCTACAGCTTATGATATAAGCTCTTTCCAATATGAGTTGTTTTTTGTTTTTGGGTTTCTTCTGTAGGAAGATAGTATAGAAAGTAGGCAGTAGACTACCTTCTACTGTGATGTATGTGGGGTTTCAGATTCGCCTTCACCACAACCCACAGGAAAAGAATATATTTAAGTTAAAAACAGCAACAGTAATAATGGATTTGAAGTATAAACTCAGGAAAGAATAAACATATTTATTACTTGACGTAAGACAAGATGACTGTCTTTTTATAGGAAAAATAAAAAGGAGAATACCTGAAGATATAGAGGAGTATTACTAATAAAGCCATATAGTTATAAAAATCAAGAAAGAACTTTTTTTTTGTAGTTGAGCATTTGTTTTTGTTTTTTTATACAGCAGGTTCTTATTAGTTATCTGTTTTATACATATTAGTGTATATATGTCAATCCCAATCTCCCAATTCATCACACCACCATCCCGCCTCCCCGCCACTTTTCCCCCTTGGTGAAGAGAACTTCCTAATGATGAAATATTTGGGTTTAATTTTCCAGGGGAATGTATCTTTTGAAATTTTTATGGCTTGGCTAAAGTTGAGCAGACCCTTGGGATTGAGCATATTCTGTAGAGAAGGATCCTTAACAGTGGCCCAGTTTCTGCAGTTCTAGTTTACACCTGCTTATTCGTGTACTGCATACCCAGGGGAGAATCTAGTTACTTGAATTCATTATTAGTGGTTCAGGTTCCTTACTCTAATCAAGTCTTTTGCCATGTTAGATGCACAAAGATAATCAATGCTGATTCGGAGGACCCGAAGTACATCATCAATGTGAAGCAGTTTGCCAAGTTTGTGGTGGACCTCAGTGATCAGGTTGCACCTACTGACATTGAAGAAGGGATGAGAGTTGGGTAAGATTTCTATTTGCAGTAAATACTCGTCTTTCATTGAAGATGCCATGTCACATTCACACCCTTGGCTTGCTTTTGAATGGGTGAACTGGGCGCCACGGAATACCGGGGTAACCTAGGAGAGGGCTGCAGTTGGACAGCCTTGCTGCTGCTGCATCTGTTTCCTGACCTCCCCACCCCCACTTGGCCTTTTATGGCCTCAAATGTCATGATCAAACTAAGTACAGAATTGTAGAGTTGAGTTTGCCAGTCTATTTAAGGTAACATGGTGTAGGTGGAGGAAGCACTTGCTCTAGGATGGTTATGAGGATTAAGTGAGTTAATGTAAATAATGTATATAGAACACATGATAATTCACTCGGTAAATTTTTTGAATGTATTGGTGAGGCTCTTTTTTACCTCCTCAGTGTGGACAGAAATAAGTATCAGATTCACATTCCACTGCCTCCTAAGATTGACCCAACAGTTACCATGATGCAGGTAAGAAACCACGAGAGGGAAAAGGAATGGCATGACTGATTGCATCCATCTCAAAAAAACGTTGAAACTTTTTAACTAATAAAATATTAATATGTGGGTATGTATTGAAGAGTTGCCAAAATTTTTAAAACAATTTTTCAGATGAGAAAGTCTTTATCGGTCTTTATTTTAGTAGTTTGTCTCTCACTTAGTGTCATAACAAGTAATATAGCAAGTGGGTCTAGGACACTGGGCAGTGTATTCCATTTTTATTAAAATTCTTACTTGTATAAATCTGATTTTTCTTTTAGGGTATTGGGTCTGCTCTACTGGATAGAACAATTGGATTAGTATGCAAAAGCGTGTGGCTCTATGTTGTACATTTTCATCCCTCTCTTAGGTGGAGGAAAAACCTGATGTTACATATAGTGATGTGGGTGGCTGTAAAGAACAGATTGAGAAACTTCGAGAAGTAGTTGAAACCCCACTACTTCATGTAAGTGGTTGAGTCTGTTGCCTTTTAAATTTCTTTGTACAAAGATGTGAGAGCCTTTTGTGTACTGTGCACTAAAATTATGCCTATATATTAGTTTTAAAATTTTATGTTTTCCTAAATGAAAATTTTTGATGGGGTAGAGGGTAAAGGTGTGGAGAACTGGTAAGTTCCAGAAGAGAAAGTAAAAGGATTGAGTCGTCAAGCCTATTCAAAAAAAGAAGAATCTGCTATCTAGAGTGACAAGGGAGGTTGAGGCGTAACCTTTAGAATAGGTTGTTGTAGAAGAAACAATGTGTTTTAATGCTATCAAGAAGAAATGGGCTTTAATTGAATCAAATTAAGCCTGGGGGGATAATGGAAAAAACTAGAATATTAGATATGAGATAATACTTTTGTTCTTTAAACACTGTAATTTTTTAAAATTAGGGGAAAAAAATGTTTTGTTAACCCTGGGTAATAGAAATACCTTTAAAAGCCATTCAGCCTTGTGTATTAATGAGTCTAGTTTAGATCTTATGTCTTATAAGTAAAATTCTTATTTAGATTAAGTATGTAAATTGTGGACTGAATAATTTTGGTTTAAATATATTGATGTAGAAGTAGTCTTGTTTTTATTATAGAGAATTGATAAGTGTAAAAATCGTGTCTCCATCACAGCCAGAGAGGTTTGTTAACCTTGGCATTGAGCCTCCTAAGGGTGTGCTGCTCTTTGGTCCACCGGGTACAGGCAAGACACTCTGTGCTCGGGCAGTTGCTAATAGGACCGATGCTTGCTTCATTCGAGTTATTGGATCTGAACTTGTGCAGAAGTACGTCGGTGAGGTAAAGTAAATTGATAATAATCAAAGAATATGTAGCTCTATGAAAGATTTATAAAGCATAGATGAAATTAAAATGGGAATTCCACATTGAAGATTGAGACCTGAAACTTTTTGATTGATGGATTGTAATTAGTAGGTCAGAAGCCCAGAAGCCACCAGCATTCCCGTGCGGTCATTTGGAAATAAACTGCTGAACATTTTTAATCAGTATGCTCCCTACTCAGAAGGGTGACATTTTCTACACATTTGGTTTGTAAGATCAATAACCCAGTAATGCCCAGTGAATGCATTCGAAAGTGTATTCACTTCAGGGGCAGTGTTTTATGTTGTTCTGAGAAAGAGAACAGAGGTTGTCTATGTGTATGTGCGTGGGTGTATGTACACACAGGTATGTACACACACACACGTTTTTTTCATTAGAGAGTAAGTCTAGGGCTGAATATATTATATCTGAAACATTAATGATTAGTATACTTAGAAAAAGGATCTGCATGAGTTGAGATACACTTTTATTCCGTTATCAAAACTTACAAATCAAATTCATTGATTAGAAATGCCAAGTGATGGATCAAATGCTTTTATTTCCTCAAGTTTTATTGATTGAAATGGTGCCTTTATTTAATCATGTTAATTTGACCTCTTCAGGTCTTAAAGTTATTGGCTATTTAATAGGTACAGAATCATGAAATTACTTAATATTGTTTTAAAGCTAATAAGATTAATTTGACGGAATAGGTAACAAACTTCAGTCTTTCTGAAAAAGCTTTAGGTAATGTTGAGAATACTGTTAGGAATATTAAAAAGTTTGAAGTATAACTTATTATATTTTAAAAGATTTTAAAACCAACTCTGAATTAACACTTTTTTTCATCAGGGGGCTCGAATGGTTCGAGAGCTCTTTGAAATGGCCAGAACAAAGAAAGCCTGCCTTATCTTCTTTGATGAAATTGATGCTATTGGAGGTATGAATGGTATCTCAGAGAGCTTTACAACTGCGTTTCACGAGAATTCTGTAGTAGTATGTGTAGAGTTCCCCTGATACATTAATCTTGTACAGAATTTTAAATTCCAACTCTTTTATGAGCTTTAGCACATCAGAGTCACGGATCTAATAAACTTTAGGGCCACACCATAAAGGAAAGATGAAGCATTATGTATATAGCATTGGTATTTCTCAAAGTCTTTATCTTTGAACTTTCCCAGTTTCTTTCCTAGGGCACATATTTTCACTTTAGCAACTCCTAACTTGGGATACAGCTTCACTTAATCGGATCAGAAAGCACTGGGGCATAATTTAATTGGTGGTAGTTTTTCATAAAGTGTACATAAAATAACATTATTGGCTTCATAGATTTGATGAAATACAGTATTAGCTGTGCAATCTAGACAAGTTATTTTAACTACCTCTGAGCCCCAGTTTGCTCCTCTTATAAAAGAAATGATAATTCCAGCCTTGTTTATTTCATGGGTTTTTGAGAGGTTTGAAGTCAGTCATAAATGTGATTGACTTTGAAAACTGTATACTGTTCTATAGGCCTTGGCTTTTGTTACAGTCTATAAGAGTAATAGTTCCTATTAGCTGCAGATACCAGACAGTTGTTATTTAATGAACTCAGTGACAAAAAAAGTCTTAAAAAATATAGTGGATGCTGTAACACTGTTTGGGGACTGTGGTTAGGATACCTAAAGTCTTGCTTTTAGACTGGATGGATGTTGTGGGCTTTGGACATTCTGTAGGTAGTGTTCAAGGGCCATAATTTGACCACAGTCTGTAGATGCCATGTTGTGACCCTGAAGTCATATTTGTAGTATCATTGGAATAAGCCTTATGATGTCAGGATGCTCTGAAACTGTGGCTTCCAAAACGGATTTTGTATAAAACAGTATTAGGGTGAAGGAAGAAAATACTGGTACTTTCCTTCATATTTAATTTTAATCTCATTTTTAAAATTTCTATTTTTTGTATTTTATAATGTACATAATGCATTACTACAACAGTATGTATTTATACAATTTTAAAATGAAAAAGTGTATATGGAGGCCTCTTCTTGTGCTATTTTGGTTGAAATGAAGAAGAGTATTGACATTAACCTAGAGTATTCTAATATATCCAAATCAGTGTGATAGTAAGCTGTTACAGTTCTACTGTATTATGGATTTAGCCATAGTTTTAAGGACAGTTTTGAGAAATTTAGAAGAGTATGGCATTTTCTTACATATACTCAAATACCACTATAGTGCTAATTTTGCATGTATTCTTTTACCTAGTCCAGGTGTATACTGTGTTGAATGGAGGTGTTCTTCAGTGACTTAAACCAAAATCCTTAAAGAGGATTTAAAAAAATACTTTAAAGGAACCTATGTTAAATCAACCTATGATGCGTCCTTTTCTCGTTAGTTTTCTAGTTAGTTTTGTGTAAATCAGGCTGTTCTTACAGGATTTGCTTAAAACTGAGAGGTTCCCTTGGGCTGGAGGGTGTGATCTGAGCTGAGATTTACTGAGCAGAGTGCTGCTTTGAGTAGATGTGAAGAGTGTCTTTCCTCCTGTCTTCTCAGGGGCTCGTTTTGATGATGGTGCTGGAGGTGACAATGAAGTACAGAGGACCATGTTGGAACTGATCAATCAGCTGGATGGGTTTGATCCTCGAGGCAACATTAAAGTTCTGATGGCCACAAACAGACCTGACACTCTGGACCCCGCGCTGATGAGGCCCGGGAGACTGGACAGGAAGATTGAGTTTAGCTTACCTGATCTAGAGGTGGGAACATCATTTCACGGTAGAAAAGGGATTCTTGAAATTTTTTCTTCCTGTGCTGTTTTCCAGTTTAATATTTGTCAATTCCCCTATTTTTAGGGCCGGACTCACATTTTTAAGATTCATGCCCGTTCAATGAGTGTTGAAAGAGATATCAGATTTGAATTGTTAGCACGACTGTGTCCAAATAGCACTGGTAGGTAGAAAGGTCTTGCTTCTATTTGCTGGTGTGTCTATTTGGGCTGCTTTAATTAAGCCTGTTATTTTCTTTTTGTTTGAAAGGTGCTGAGATCAGAAGCGTCTGCACAGAAGCTGGTATGTTTGCCATCCGAGCACGGCGAAAAATTGCTACTGAGAAGGACTTCTTGGAAGCTGTAAATAAGGTCATCAAGTCCTATGCCAAATTCAGTGCTACTCCGCGCTATATGACATACAACTGAGCCCTGGAGGTGTTCGTGAAAACACTTTTCATTGGAATCCTAACCTTATACAGACTTCTTAATAACCATTTCACACACAAAATAAGTGGTTTTCAAAATTGTATGCTTTTTTTCAGATGTCGTTTCTCTGTGGTACAATAAAGGGTGATATCTAATGCCGTTAGGCAGAAAAGCTGTTTTTTGACTTGCTACCATTTTTAAAGGTTCCAAATTGTGAAGTGCTTGCTTTGACCACATATGTTCTAGGCATATGCTGGTTGAGTGCTGTACATACATTATCTCATTTTATCTTCCCATCTGCCCAGTGACGTGGATTTAACAGATGCAGAATTTTCCTACCTCGTTTCCTTGTAGCAGAGCTGGGATTCAAGTCCAAGTTTGACAGCTCCATCGCCGATGTCCCCATCCATTATGCTCTTCTGCCCTCATCACAATGGCCCATCCAGGCATATGATCACATGTGTTTCGACAGGTTTTTTCCTACAACGTTGAATAAAGCAGCTTTGGCTAAACTATGTTTAAAGTGTAGGAAGCATCTGATGTAATGTGTTTTGCTCTGCCATTTGAGTTGATTTCAAATTAATCAAGAAGAACTGTTGATTTTAATGACTAGCGAAGTAGTAAAGCAAAAAGAAAAACATACACATAAATAATCTCATTTAGAAAATCCGGAATTGGCTTTATACAGAAAAGTACTTATTTTCATTTTATAAATTAATGGTTTAATGGTTTATTAAACCATTATAATTTAATGGTTTAAAATTTCAGTAAAGCTCCCGTTAGACTTCAGGTCTATAGTGAGGTACTTCTAAAATAAAAGTTTTTATTAGAATCTTAAACAAAGCTCTTTAAAATGATTTCTTGTACAGCCACCACCAAATTCCCTCCCCTCTTCCACAATTACCCCTTCCAGGCCCCTGCCAAACACTGAGACCCAAACACAATAAAGAATATTTTTATTGTAGTTCAGTATTCACAAGTAATGCAAAATAGTGAGAGATGGATACATTTTAACTCACAAAAGAAAAAGTTGACAACATAGAAAATGCTGTGTTCCACTGAAATATTTAAAATATGAAAATTTTAAAGCAGAATAAAGCTGTTCACTCAAAATCCAACCAACATCCTTTCTTTCTCTTCATTTTTGTGAACTTGATGAGAAGATTTTTTTTCTAATCCTGCCCTAGTCTTTCATGAGGTATGAAAGCGAACCATTTCCAGGTTATGCTGATAAGTGAATGACTAAAGATGTATGTTTTTGTGCTGTTTTGATCAATGTAAGCATTTAGAACACACTCCTTCAAGTCTTACCACTTGTTCATATTGCCACATACATCAGATGCACCAACGTGAGACAACTCAAGTTGGTTATGTGGTGCTCACTCAGGCCTAACGTGTCATAGGCTGTGAATAATCTTGACATCTCAGTTTCATGATGAAAATCTAACTGGCCACACATCAAATCAATGCACAATGAATTATCTGAAAAATCGGGGTGTTTCTACCCAGGCATATGTATGCAGATAGCATCAATGCTATCTAGATTAGCATGTTTGTACCCCATTTAAAAAGAAAATATACACATTCACTGGTAACTCCCTCCACCTAAAATATGTATGTGTGCATAAACACGTGTATATGTGTGTGTACAGACATACATGTTTACACATATTAGCGTGCTGATAAATCAATACAAAGGGTTTATGACTTCAGAAAAATACTGTAGCGATCTTTTAAAAAAAACTTTTAAAAAACATTTTAAAAATGTGATTAGATTTATAAAATTTAATTTTCACAAAGCTCAGGTTCATCTGTTACATAAAGCTGAAATGCTATACACCAGTACAATGAAAACCCTGGTAAGCCTTTTTTAAAGGCAAAGTGGGTTTTTGAGATGCTCAAACTTGTTTAAATCCAAGTCAGTAAGCAGGCAGGTTACCTGGTGCAGTCCTGGCTTTTGAACGTTTTGCTGCTGGGATTTGAGGGGTTTCAAAACCACCGCACACATTTTGGTTAGCTATATGTTTGGAGAATTAGATAACACTTTTATCAGTCCTCAAACCAACTTTTATCAGCACTCAATCCATGTTATCAAGAATCTACACACTGAATCCTAAAAGCATTGCTGAAAAAAGACCAAAAGCATTTCTGCACTCACTAAAGCACACAGGCTCATACCAAGGAACTTGTGTTTGATTTTAGAATTTGAATTAATTAAAGGGGCAGACATAATAAAGTCGTCTTCACCACATACACTTCCTTCCCTCAGCCCCACACAAAGGTGCCCCCTCGCCCCCCACTCCCCAAACAGGACAACACACCCACCCACTCTGGGGCAGATTCTCTGGGTTTGCTACCCTCTCCACACACTGGAGGGCAGTCTCATTTTCTCAACATGTACCTTGGGAGGCAGACACCTCCTTTCTCTGTTAAACAGGTAAGGATACAGGATCAAACCACATGGATATTTTAGATGTTACCTGAAAACTACAAAATGCTTCTCCCAGAGCCTGCAGAGGATTCATACCCTTCACTGTTTCTCTGAGTCCCACTGCAGATGAGATTGGCATTGGGATCCCTCTCAGCTGCCGTATGATTGTACAGTCAGCGTCTATGACCTGAATGAGGAGTTTCCTGGGCCCTGGTTCAAAACTGTTTGCAAACATATTCCATCCAGTCATGAGACACAGAACAACCATGGTCATGTTGCACAGGATTTGAGAAAGACAACATCACTATAGGGGGCCTTCCTGGAAATAGGGCTTTCCCATATTTCCATAAAATAAGCCTAGTCTAGTCCCTATATCCATCAGTGTGGATTATGCCCTTTTGGATAGGGCAGTTAAGAATCTGAATTTGAACCAGGGCTGAAAAACATAGAAAGGTATATACTAGCAGATTTTAAGGTCCGGAAAGAAGGAGGTAGAGACAAAACTTGATTGTAAGTAAAAGAATTCAGGAAATTTCCCACCGTATGAAATAACTCTAAGTAAAACATTCCAAAATATTTACATATAGATAGAATACATTTTGAAATACATTCTTATGATATCAGAGGCATGCCAAAACAAAAACATATTACCCCTCAGTAAGACTTAAATGCTTTTTATGTACATGGTAGAATTCTATTCAAAATAGGTTAAAAATTAAAGGACAGAAAAGTTAAATACAAATTTGTAAGCTACAGACAAGTACTTTTTTTGTATACTGCTTTCAATCTATCAATAACCAGGACTTGAATATCTGCTGTGTGTAAAGCATTTATTGAAGACTGGTGCTAAAGATTATGCAATAAAATATTTTATAATATTGTTTAAAATCCTTAAGTTCTACTTTAATGGCTGAAACGATACAAGCCCTTTTATAAAAGTTTCTAGTACAAGCTGAGGTCCTATAACTACATGCTCTTTCAGAAGGCAGTCTGTATCAGAATGCAGATGTATCTGATGATTGCAAAGGAAATAACTGACTGCAAATCTAATTTCACTCTAGATCTAGATAAAGTATTGATTAGAAAGGGGCGGGGGTCTACTCTGAATTAAATTAGTAAAGTCACTTGATAAGACTTAAAGCAAACAAGCCATAGGGTTTGGTTTGGACTAGACCCATGCTAACCTACTTCTTCCCTGATGCACTTTTCCCCTGGAAGTGTTTTCTTCATGAAAACTAAAACAAGGAGTCAATAAGGAAACATGTAAAACAAAAACAAAAACAACTATTAGCAGGAAATCTTAGCAGATGAGGCTTTAGGCAGGTTGGCTAATACTTGTGCTGTGATTTGGAGTGAGCAGGTGGTTAGAATTACAGGAGCAGGAACTTCTGATGACAAACTGGCTTAAAGGTCTCCCTACTCCTTTTGAACAACTGTAGAGAAAATGCTTCAAACAGCATTTTACTCACTCATCGGCTTAAAACTGAGTTTGATGAAGAATTAACTAACTCTGTGGATTCAGAAGGAAGGTATTAAATTATACCCAGGAGTCAGTTTTCTAAAATATGTGGTAAATCAGTTTTAGCAACAACAAAACTTCTAGGGCTTCCTACTGGCCACAGGTGTGACAATTTGAACACCAAAAAGAATAACTATAATGCACTGAAACACATTAAAACTACAACAATTCATGAGTGTATAATTACACGAAAAAGGAAAAATCAAAAAGAACCTAATTCGTCACCATCTATTAAACCAACTCCTTACTTTGAAGTTGATAACTAAATGGAAAAAAAAAATTTAACCTGCCCTTCCAGTAAGAACTATATTTAAGGATGACTAAATAATTCAAGTTGAGGGAAAGCTGTAGTTTACACGGAAACACCAATTGATAAATGCAGAAGAAATGAAAGAATTGGAAAAGAAAATTCACACACCTTAATAAAATTGATGCTTTAGGCAAGGATTAACACTAGACGTTAAAACCTCTGGGTGAACGGCTAATGGAGAACTGGGCATTCATTCAGTGCCAAAGGAACACCATACAGATAACTCACTAGTCACAAAGGAGAAAATATAATTGGGGGATTGGTTGTCATATTAATCCAAGTGATTTATTTTAGCATCATTAATGGTAGGTCAACTAGATATTACTTGTTTTCTGTTGTGATGCGATTTGAAGCACGTGCCTCATCTATGCACGTATCTCATCTATGCACGTATCTCATCTAGCAAGAAATGTTTTATTCAAATTCATGAAGCCTTTAGTTAGACATAACTTCTAGATCACAGGTAGTTCAGGAAATAAAGGGACAAACTAAATAACACCTTGAAAAAGCGAGTGGACACACTCACAAGATGGGATTCTACAGGACAACTGCCCCAACTCCCTTTAACAAGTTAATGTCATCAAAAAAGGGACAGTGCTAGATTAAGAGGGGACATGACCATTTGTAGTGTAAGGTCACAGAATGAATACTAGTTTGGATAAACCAACTACAGCTGTGGAGACAATTGGGGAAGTTTGAATATGGTCTGAGGTAAACATGTTCTAGAATGAGAAAGCAAAGATGGATGACTGAAAAGAACAGGTCACAGAACACTATGTAGAGTATGATCTTATTTTGGTTAAAAGATGTAAATATATATGGATAGAAAAAGATCTGGAAGGACATGCATTAAGGTGTTAGCAATAATCTTTGCTGGTAATGTAATGTTTTTCTTATTTTTGCTTGTCTATATTTTCTAATTTTCTGCAATGTACCTACATTGCTTCTGTAACAATAAATGGTTATTTTAAAAGAAGAACTTCTAGAAAATTGTGGGTTTGCCTCCTCTGTGAGATAACTGATTACAGAAAGTCTGTAGATCAACAAGTACAAAAGCAAAGAACTACTACCCATCTGGTGACAGGGTATCTGATTTGTGGATAAAGTACTTAAATAAATTCTTTAAGTTCACAAAGATAATACTAAAGAGTAACAGAAATGTCACTACACAATAAATGCAGGCAAGAGGCTAATAATATCTTTGAAATAGTCAATTAAAAAAATACAAGTAAGATACATCTTGCTATGCGTCATTCACCCTCCAAATCAAGCCTTGTATTTACTAGTATTTACCTACTACTAGTATTTACCCTTAGGAAAAAAACGTTTAGTGTCTACTATTTAAAGTGTGTAGGTTAGTAATTTCACGAGAAGCTCATACCCCATCGCAGGCTGAGCTCCTCGTCTAAGCTTCCGGAGTGGCGTTGGGCTCAGAGTCCTCCTGGGGAGGAGCAGCCGTGGCCTCCTGTTCGGCAAGTGCCTCTCGAACTTGGCTGCCTAAGACTGCATCGTGAATGCTGTGGAACAGCAGATCCAGTAAGGCAGGATTTTCAAAGAATTGATTTTGAGTGAGGTCACTCACGACTTGTGCTATAAAAGAAGAAGGGAAAATTAGCCCAGGGACTTCCCTGGTGGTCCAGTGGTAAAGACTCCACCTTCCAATACAGGGGACGTGGTTCAATCCCTGGTCGGGGAACTAAGATCCCACATGCCGTGGGGTAACTAAGCCCGCCCACCAGAACTACTGAGCTGGCGCGCCTCAGCTAGAGAGCCCGGGTGCCACAAACTACGGAGCCCACGTGCCCTGGAGCCTGCACGCCACAACTAGAGAGAAAACCTGCACGCCACAACTAGAGAGAAGCCTGTGCGCCGCAATGAAAGATCCTGCATGCCTCAATAAAGATCCTGCAACTAAGACCTGATGCAGCCAAGAAAAAATAAAATAAATCAGTAAATAATAAATAAGAAAAAAGAAAATTAGCCCACACTCTGGGTGTCAGTCTTAAACATTAAAAAAGTAATACTTTCATATAGTTTAAATATTAAAATGATATAATAAAAATTATTTTTTACCATACATGGTATTATTCTATGGTGTAAATGTACCCTAGTTTATTTAACTGGTCCCTTTTGACAATTAAATATTTTCTAGTGTTTTGTTCTTAGAGACAGTACTATGATCATTAACCATGTACATGTGTTATTTTGAATGTGTGTAGCATACTGTTGGATTTGCTGGGTTAAAGGTAAATGCATTTGCAATTTTGAAAGAAAATGCCTGTCTGCCCTCCACAGAGGCTGCTCCAGTTTGCACTCCCACCAGCAATGTCTGAGGGCTCCTGTTGTCCCACAGTGAGCCTACAGAGCCTGCTGTCAAACATTTTCAGTTTTTGCTATTTTGGTAGGTGAAAAGTGATGCCTTTATGTGAATTTCATTTTCAAGCACTGTTTTAGCCAAAATTTATATTAAAACAAAAAGAGCAGGCATTGTCTGGAAAAATCTAAATGATTTTATATAACTATGTTTATGGCAGCCATTACACAAATAATTACTAAAAAATATACCAGCCCTGAACAATGGTTTATTAGCTCCTTTCCTCCAACTCCCGTGCAGGAGGCCTACCACCAAGTAACCCAGGGATGTGAGTGCTGTAAGTGGCAAATTTCAAAGCTAGCTTTAGATTTTCGGAATAATTTTCATTTTCACCTAAAACTAAAATTAAGGGAAAATACTTCCAAATGCAGTTATTTAAAAAACAGAAACAAAACCAAAATGTTAAAACTTCTCCCATTCTAAAAGTGTACTCACCACTGCATCCTGCTAAATACACATAAATGCCGACATCTCCATATTCCTTTACAATCTGTAATAATGTTGAAATAAAGTTTAATTTCTCTTGACTCTGTGAAGTGCAAGTTTCTTTCTACCAATACGTATTTAGTGATATAAGATGCTCTGGTTCATTCACTTGAGCTACTCCACTTCAATAATTATGCATTTTGAACTAATCATTTAAAAATCTGTATTTTGTTTGATTTTTATATCAACAGTGATAATCTGGAACATCAAAGAATTCTTATCAAATTTTATTCAAGTGTAATAAAGGTATTATGGTAATGGTTTTTAAAAGAATCTTCTCGAAGAGGTATATACTGTAATGTTTACAGATTATATGATGAGCGGGATGTGCTTCAAAATAAGAGAAGGGGAAAATGGGTGTGGGGATAAATGAAACAAAATTGACCATGAACTGATAATAGTTGAATCTGAGTGATAGTTACACGGGGGTTCATTACACTCTGCTCTTTATTTTGTATGTTTTCGATATATTCCACAATCAAAAGTTGAAAAACAAAAACAACAACAAAATTTTGAGAGTTGAAAAAGGACCCTAGTTCAATTCTCTGATTTTACTGATGGTGATACTGGGCACAGAGATACTAAAAGACTTGTTAAAGATGATGCTTACCCCTGCCAGAGTTTTTACACCAACGGAATCCATAAAATTGACTTGAGTAAAATCCAGAATGATGGTGTGGACGTTATCCCCTGGGGGCATAAATCTTTGCAGTTCCTCAGGAAGTGTGCTCTTGGTGACTATTGGGGGATATTTTATTTCATCCTCCTCTTCCTCAGGCTTGGTGCCATCTTCTGCATCTACTTCTGCATCCTATGTTAAAAATCAAACCAAACCAGAGCGCTATGAACAACTCATATTTTGGTTCTGAGAAAGATTTATGAGGGACAAATTAGTCCTCATATGCTCAAGTTTCTGACTATACCAGACCATTTCCAAAATATTTGCTATATCCTAGCCCTGTAATATGACAAAAAAGGATATATACACAATATTCAGTTTTAGCTGTTTCTTTTTTTCTTCCTCCTCTTCCTCTTTTTCTTTTGTCCAATGAAATCCACTCTCTTTAGTCATCATATACATTTTCCCCTAACTTCTAAAATAGTCCCATTAACTTCAACATGACAGACCACAGACCACAGACAAAAACCAGTCTTTGAGGTTTTTTTACTAACAGCTGAATGAATCTCTGACAAAGTAATAATGGTAACATTTATTAAGGTACTGTGTGATTTCTATTTTTTAAAACCATGTTTTCCTGGGCTCCTATCACTACTTATTTCAGAAGCATTCTCATAACTGACCTTACCATGTATCTTTAATATACAAAGGATACTTAGCTTGTTTCTAAGCTTTCCTACTTTAGGGACTTGATGCTGTGTTAAAACTTCAATCATGGGGCTTCCCTGGTGGCACAGTGGTTGGGAGTCCGCCTGCCCATGCAGGGGACACAGGTTCATGCCCCGGCCCGGGAAGGTCCCACATGCCGCAGAGCGGCTGGGCCCGTGAGCCATGGCCGCTGGGCCTGCGCGTCCGGAGCCTGTGCTCCGCAACGGGAGAGGCCACAACAGCGAGAGGCCCGCGTACCGCAAAAACAAAACAAAACAAAAAAAACCTTCAATCATGAATAAAGGTGGGGGGCACTGCAGATCAAGAGACAAGGGAAAGTTACAATGAAGGGATCACTCACCACTTTGACGACGGTTGCATTGGCCATGTTGGCATTTCCAACTTCCTTAGCATACTTCTTCATGGCCTTTCTTCTTGCTCCCAATATGAAGGCTGGGTTCACTCCAGTCTTTACAGAAAGGCAATATATGCAAAAATAACTTCTTGGCTCCCAGAAACCCACCCAAAGCAATTAATCTTCAAATCTCTCCATCTGACTGTTTTCTATGCCTAATTATCACCATAACCCTTGCTCTATCTTTCCCTCAGATGCCCTGAACTGGGTTATCCCTCGTTAAAAGAACAGTAGTAACTTTTCTTATTCTTGGTCTTGATTCAAGACAACCAGAAGCTAAATATTAAAGAGAATTTTAAAGTAGTATTTTTCAAACTTAGATCTCTCAGAGACTCTGTGGGTTGACTGGAAGGTTTTCCTCCTTGCTGGAGAGTGTGGGGTGGAGTTCTAATCATGATCAAAGGAACCCAAGAATAAGAAATTTAAAATTAGTTCTTCGTTTTTTTTAAAAAAATTATTTTTGAATAGGTAATACATGCATATGATAAAAGAGAATGAATAGCGGTGTTGGTTACACAACAATGCGAATGTACTTAATTCCATCCACTGACTTGTATAGTTCCAAATGGTTAAAATGATAAATTTTAAGTTATGTAAAGAAAAATAAAACAAAAAAGATAAATTTTATGTTATGTATATTATACCACAATTTAAAAAATAGAGGCGGAGAAAAACAAATAGTATAAAAGGTATACCAAGACATTTAAGTGACCCCCCCCATGCCTATCAATCCTCAGATTCCCTGCTCAGAAATAATCACCCTTAGTTTCTTGTGACTCACCTTTCTTTTTAATGCACTGCTATATAAGTCACTATTTGCATAATAAATTGGGGCATTTATTTGGAATATTTTTATTCCAGGAACTTCTTTCACCTGAGAAATAAAATGTTAGTGAATTTAATATATGGAAATATTTCAGAATCGAAACAGCAACTGCCTCCCTCTTCTAACTTGAGAATTAATACAGAAGTTGCTAAGGGCCCTCTGACAGTGTTTAAATAAAATAATGTCACTCTAGCTGACCTACTCATGCTCTGGAGAAATGCATGCTGAGCAGAACGCCTTCAAGAATGCACACCTTTTCATTTCTTTTAAAAGTCTTTCTTTGTTTCATTTTTACCATAAAGTACAAAGAAGAAACTGAAATATTAAAAAAAAAAAGAAGTGGGTAGGAAAGGCGAAGCTGCCACTCAGACTGTGACAAGCAGCCGAATAAAATGAACAGCGGCTGATACTGGTTGATTCACAGAACGTAGGCAGGAGTGAAAATGGACCCAAGTGAAACAGAGTGAAAATTTTATCAAGAAGCCTCATGGGGCTTCCCTGGTGGCACAGTGGTGGAGAGTCTGCCTGCCGATGCAGGGGACACGGGTTCGTGCCCCGGTCCGGGAAGATCCCACATGCCGCGGAGTGGCTGGGCCCGTGAGCCATGGCCGCTGAGCCTGCGCGTCCGGAGCCTGTGCTCCGCAACGGGAGAGGCCACAAACAGTGAGAGGCCCGCGTACTACCAAAAAAAAAAAAAGAAGAAGCAGGAGGGCTTCCCTGGTGGTGCAGTGGTTAAGAATTCGCCTGCCAATGCAGGGGACATGGGTTGGATTCCCGGTCCGGGAAGATCCCACATGCCGCAGAGCAACTAAGCCCGTGTGCCGCAACTATTGAGCCTGCGCTCTAGAACCCGTGAGCCACAACTACTGAAGCCCGTGCGCCTAGAGCCCGTGCTCTGCGACAAGAAGCCACCACAATGAGAAGCCCGTGCACTGCCAACAAAGACCCAATGTGGCCAAAAATAAATAAAATAGAACAGAAAAATTTATATATTAAGAAAGTGAAGCAGGAAAAAAAATGAAGCGGGAGAATTCCACAGCCCCACCACCTACATTTTACACTGCTAATACTAGTATTTTACCACCAGTTTACACTCATCAGAAGGAAATCATGCCCATACAGACCACCCTGGCAAACAGTCTCAGTATTTTGTAAACATATACTTTAAGTCCAAGAATATATGTTTATCCTCATTAAAAAAGGAGGAAAAATAAATATTAGGAGGTTGTGTAACTGATGTGTAGTATAAACTGTAAAACTGAATCCAGACAGTAAACTGAAGTTCAGGCTTTTCGCTTTGACCACCACACCTCCCTGCTCTCCACCCCACTCTTTGTCCTAAGTAAAAATAATATCTAGTTGGCCAGTCACATCACATGCTTACAACCATTTAAAATGATAGAAAAAGGTCCTACCTCCTCATACGCATCTATGTCAATGTACACATCAGTGTCAGGAAGCTGCCCAAGGACTATGTAGCTCGGACTGAAGACAGAGAAGGAGCGTGTTAAAATACCAACGTGCTGATGCACAGGACTTGACGGAAACACGAGGTTCTGCACGTGGGATTTGCTAGTGACTTCAGGGATACTTGATCCTTTTATGGTGCCTTTTCAGAAGGGCTCCACATATATTCACATTCCCAGTGCCATTCCAAGCCTAACACACCCCACACACATCCCCAAGACGTACGCTATATACACACACAACACATACACCTCACAACACACAGAGCCCCCCCACACAGCACATACGCACACCACGTACATACCCACACCACGTACATACCCACTACATAACACTACACACACATCCTGTACATACCATCCAGATAGCACACACACAACCTGATCAAGACAAAAGACTCAGGCATCTAAAGATGGGGGCAAAAATGAATTGTGCAGAGTTCAAACCATGCCAGGGACATGTGTAACTCAATCTCATGTTACTGGGTAGATAGAATTACCTTCCTGTTTTAATTCTAAAGCAGGAGAGGGGATTTTCATTTTGTCTCTAATAAGAGTCTCTGACTCATGGAGCAGTGGGCGGGGGGTTAGTCAACAGAAGGTGTGGGGAGAAAAAAATCTCAAATCAGCATAGAAAGTTTTCTGAAGGCTGGTGTGAATAGATTTTAAACATTATTTTTTAAAAGCACAAATTCCGAATTCTTTTTATAGGACAGTCTGGCTCAAATTAGATACTGAAATGATGACAGGTACTACTTCTTAAGCACCTGATATTACCTTATTATAGCCCATGAAAAATCCTACTGGGCTTATTTCTGCCGTCATGTGGAAGAGAAACTGAAGTCCAGTGGGGTTAGGTGAGCTGTTCAAGGTCAGAGAGCTTGGCAGAGTCAGAATATGGCTCAAGGTCTTGTACGGACATTCCATGGTCTCGTTACTATGCTCTGGTGTTCTCAGCGCATATGTGCAAGTGCTTTGTGAGTTAGAATCTACAGCAGAAATGTCAGGGGTTTTTCTAGGTGGATTCCTTCAACAAGCATTCAGAGAACACACACTATATGCTGGTACTGGGCTCCAGGAACCTCGTGTACACAACCAAGGTGCTCACAGTCTAGTGATGTCTGTGGACAAATATAACACCAACTGATACTGGAGATGAGAGGCAAGGTTCTCAGTTGAGTTCCCAATTATGAGAAAACCTTCCATACGAGACTCGAAATGTTGTCCACATGTTGCAATCTAGTGCCAGCGGGCGGAGGTGAGTGAGGGGTGGACACGGGGACCACACAAGTACACAAGTAACGGCAAGACTTGTGAGGTGCTGGAGGACCACAATGCTGCTGTGGGCGCACAGGGGAGTTGGGATCTCTCTGGCTGGGTGAGCGGGGTCTAAACTTACGTGGATTTCAACAGGCAGATGAGGAAAAGGCCTTCCTGACCAGCTGGAGCGCTCTGGAATCCCACTTCCTCAGGTCTAAATACTCCCTGTTTCTTCCCTAATCACCCCAGGAGCAAGAAAGTCTCTCTTTATGAACTCTGATGGGGTTTTATTTGGCCATCTCTTATGCTTATTATCACTTGTACCTTGCTTACACTTAACTGAAGCACTTACAACTGTGTGTTCCAATTTCTTGAAGATGGATTATAAAATGCTGATTAAGAGTTAGCCTCTGGATTCACAAAAACTCATATTTGAATCATTGCCTACCACTTGCTGTGTGATCGAAGTTACTCAATCGATCTAGGCCTCAGTTTCCCCATCTGTGAAACGGGGATGCTAACAGTCATTGGGCTGGAAGGATGAATGACATAAAGCGTGGACCTTGGCACACAGCCAGGCACATAACTAACTACGATAATTTAGTGCCACCATTACTTCATTATCATGATTAGCATCATCATTATGTATCTGTCATCCTTAGGAGAGTGCAGCCTTTTTGAAGGGAAGAACTATGTTTTATTTACTGCAATATCCCTAGAGTCTAGTATCTCCCTGGGAACCTAGTAGTCCCTCCAAAAAGACTGTCCAATTAAGATTATAAGATTATAATTATTCTAATATGTTTTGCCCCCGCTTGGGGGCAAAAACTGAATTTCCGTCACATTTATAGCATCACCCACAGCGCCTGCATGGAGGAGGCATAAGGAACTATTTGTTGATGAACTGATTGTCCCTTGACCATGTGGGCTTTGAGGGAATCTGGGTGTTTGGAAGACAAGCAAAGCCACTGAAGCACCAGCCCTCTCTGGACAGCACGGCCTAATTACAGAGAAAGAAGCAGCTGAAAATAAACACGTAGCCTTGGTACTGGCTCCCCAGACTCTAACCTACAAAGACCCAGCACAATCACCAACAGGGACAGAACATTAAAAACGAACTTTAGTTAATTATTTGGGGGAGAAAAATAAGCAGAGCATTTAAAAAACAACCTGCCTAACTTTAAAATTTATGATAAGAAATCATAAACTATTATTTGGGTAAAAAAAACCACCAAAAAGTGAAAAAAAAGTCTCCAATTCTATACCATGGCTTGTTAAAGGATACAGATATTTTTAAACCATGATGTTCACTAAAGCTCTGAGAGAAAGAACTCTTGCATGTACTAATAATGCTCGTACAAAAACGGGGGGGAGGGCTTCCCTGGTGGCGCGGTGGCTGAGAGTCTGCCTGCCGATGCAGGGGACATGGGTTCGTGCCCCGGTCCGGGAAGATCCCACATGCCGCAGAGCGGCTGGGCCCGTGAGCCATGGCCGCTGAGCCTGCGCGTGCGGAACCTGTGCTCCGCAACAGGAGAGGCCACAACAGTGAGAGGCGCGTACCGCAGAAAAAAAGACCCAAAAACCAAAAACAAACAAACAAAAACGAGGGGGAGGGTGAACTTCTTTTACATAAAAGTGGGTGACAGGGTAGAGTTTGTTATTAAAAACAGTGTAATTTTTGAGTTTAGATTCCACATTTCCCTCTATGTCGTTTCTGAAGAGGAAAATGCTCATTTCCTACGCTGTAGAGTGGGAAGCATCCCATCATTTCCATCTAGCAGCCCTTCAACATACCACAATCAAAACTTTAAGAACTATCGTGTGATTTGCAACTACAGGCAAAAACAGACTAACCTCATTTTCATTCCACCCGTGTTAAATTTGTTGCGTGCATAGGATGTGTCAGGCACCGTGCTAGGCTCTTCATGTGCATTATTCTCATTTGAACCTTGCTGTGACTCTTTGAGGCAGCAAGTAAGAGTCTCATTTTATAGAGGCAGAGACGGAGGCTCCAAGAGGTCACGTAAAATCACAGAGCTTATACAGAGTGTGCAGCCAGGACTTGAACCTAAGGTTGTCTGACTCCAAAGTCAGACTATTTGAAAACATAATGTTTCCTTTTTTTTTCTTTATAGTGATTTATTTATTTATCATGAACAGAGTATTTTTTTAAAGTTATTTTATACCTTCCCCATTGGGCTCAGCTTCGTACTAGGAGAAGAGATGACAGGTGATAATATTTCAGGGTGGAGGAAGGAACCGCTGAAGCCCCACATATGATAACTTGGTGTCAGCGTCTGCTCCATGTTATCAAAACCTATGTCAGCACCCGGTGCCAAAGCAGACTGCAAGAACACACAGTTCATTTACCCTCACAAGAGGGTAAATAAGCCAGGGTGCCACAGGGGCCAGAGTGGCAGGAACCATGAGACAAACTAGGCTCTTTTAAGAGAACCACTGATGGAATTATAAACTGTGATAGAGTAGAGCATCTGGCATGATCATATTGAGTTTTTCATTTGGCAGTTTGTTTATTTAGTCAACAAGCCCCATGAGTCCTCAGTTCTCTTTCATGCTGACCAGAAGTAACCAAAGAGCTTACTTTGACCAGATCGAGCTTTGATCTACGTTTAAACTCACTGTTGCAGTCTCAGGCAGGACGCACACCCATGCCAATCTGTGCACTCACCTCTGTGTTCTGTAAATTACAGTCATCAGTGCGATGATCACAGCAGTAATCAAGCCATAGTCCAATCCCAGGAACAAGGAGGAAACAAAAGTAGTAAGCCAGATGGTCTAAACAAAAGACAGAAAGCTTCAGGTAGAATCATGTGAAAAATTTCCTACGAGTTACACACACACACACACACAGAGTACCTAGCCTTGTTGCCTAACTGGATACTGCATATAATAACTGGCCACAGTAACTTATCTTTCTCACATTTTTATCAGCAACAATACATTTGTTGCTATGACATATTCACCTAGCAATCACCTTTGTTACTTACCAGCTCTATCTTGCTGGTTCTCCAGAAAAAGGGGAGATCTGAGAATTGCATAAACATTCCTTTCAGGTTGACGATCACAATGGCCGACAGCACAGCCTGAAACACAGCACATTCATGCGTGCCTCTCCTCTTGTGTCCAGAGACCCCCCTCTGCTGGCCCTTCACTGTCCTGCAGCTGCCCTCCCACCGTCCTTTCCCCACTCCCTTCCTACAGGGCAGTGATGGTACATGTGGAGACAAGAACACCTGGATTTTCAGGACTTGGTTAGCTAAAATGGGACTTGAAAACCAGACTTATAGCCTAGTAGCAAACCTGCATGGTGGTCAAGAGGTTCAGAATTAAATGGCACTCAAGGACTTATCTCACCCATGGTCTTCCTGCACTACGATTTTCTCTAAGCTATAGCATTCCTGAGCTCTACTAGATTAAATGTTCCAGTAACTAAACGTTTTATGAGTGTAGGCCATCTCAAATTTTTAATGGGAGTATAAGGTCATAGAAGATCAAAGAGAGAAGAACCTTGGAGATTAGCCAAACCAAAACCTCCACTTTGCAGATAAAGAAACTGAGAATCAAAGATGCTGAGATGGCTTTCCCTAGGTCCCAGTTGCTGGCAGACTGTGGAACAGGATATTGATCCTAGCCTTGGCCCTTTCTCATACCACCTCACTAGGGTTACAGTAAAAACCCATGAGACAGCCACAAAAATATAAACAAATAAAATAGCAAAGTCTCTATACATGAGAAAACCTCACACCAAATCTAAGCTACATACCTGGGGTAATGATTCAAAGAGGAATCCAGTGGCTAATATGACCAGCAGAATCATTAATGAGGCCAAACAACCTGCAAGCTGAATGAGAGAAGACACGTGGAAGGGGCTTTTAGGAGACCTGAGTAAGAGGCGGGGCATAGGTTGGTCTTAGTCTTTTGATAATCACTGTGGGAAGATATGGCTTCACATAAGTCATCCATACCATTACATAAACCTGTAACTCATTCCCACTCCCTTTCTGAGGTTTTGGTTCCTCATATAGCCTTTAAACCAGAAGCTGAAATATTTAAATACCCTGAATGAAATGCCCGTGCCAGGGGTGGGGGAGAGGAGATGTATGGTGCTGACCCAAGACTCACAGGGGCCAGAAGAGTTCAGATAAGACTTTTACCATCCAAAGTGGTAGCCACTAGCCACAGGTGGCTATTTAAATCTTAAAAAGTAAAATTAAATAAAATTAAAAATTCAGGTCTTGGTTGCACTAGCTACATTTCAAGTGCTCAAGAGCTACATGTGGCTAGTGGCTGCCATACTGGACAGTACAAATATCAAACATTTCCATCACAGCAGAAGGGTCTATTGGATGGTGCTGGCATCCTGCCCATACTCACTCTCAGGCTTTCATGACAACATCCTATGTCTGAACTTTGAGGTTTACTGGTAGCAGGGAGTGTTGTTTAATTTTTCGATTTGACTGGCGAATATACCCCTTTTCTGTAGATTCAGTTCCTTGTGATTTGCTTCAACCAATCATGCCTTTCTCTGATTCATACACAGCTCACTGGAGCATGGATCTTCAGGCAGAATACAATCAACAGATTAAAGTTTATCACCCAAATCACCAGACCTTGGAGGCCAGTTGCATACGCACCTGTGTCTTCCCTCCAGTTCCCTCCTGGACAAGGCTTCGAGACAAGGAGCATGAAATTGCAAAAGTCTGGAAGAGTGAGCCAGTGGAATTGCACAGTCCCAGGGCAATGAGCTCCTTTTCCACGTGGAAGCAAAGCACAAAAGAGATCAGTTATTTTTCAGGAAGCCAGGCATGATGGCCCATTTAATGCACATTTTCAGCAGTATAGGCTGTCTCTTCATTCCCTTTCCAGATACAAGAATTTGTTTAACATGACTTCAAAACAGGAATTAATGCATTAATTTCTTGAATTAATTCAAGAAAAACACCTTGAATTTTTATTGTGTTGGAGATAAATTTTGCGCTCACCACCTAGCCCCCTCTTTCCCAAACACACTCTCTACACAAATAATGCTTTTGTTTTTAAAGAAAACTGCAGCAAAACGGACAAAATATTTTTGTCGTTTAAGAGAAAGTTATTGGTGAACAGGACTGCTGGCATCTTTTAAATGCCTGGGCTCTTGCTCATCAAGGAACCCCTGCCAGTGTCCTCTTGGGACCAGTGAGTGGGTCCTGATCTCAGGGCAACTTCCGGGTTTCCTAGACGGATTACTGTGTCTCGTATGAACATGGAGCGTCTCGTCTCCTCTTAGAAGTGCACAGTGTGAATTTCTAAGATAAATACACACTGGGTATTTATCTTAGAAATAAATAATGGCTCACAGTATTCAGATTCAATACTTTATCTGTAGCTATCTTATAAAAGAAGGCGGCAAAGAATGTATTGTGGGGTTTAAGTGATGAACCATAAACTCAAAGTTCAGTGAACAAAGAGAAGGCTTTCCTGTGGAGTAAAAATGGTTCTGGAAAAACATTAGATTCTCAGGCTGTGAGCTTTAAAAATAGGGATAGCGCCTAGAGGAGCATGGCAAACTGTCCACCTCAGAGTGGAGACTGCACCTACTGATGAGGTGAGGTAGGAGTCTGGACCTCAGTGTTCTGATGATGTAAGGCACACAAATCACGAAAAAATTGTAGCGTTGAATAAATACATGCTTCAAATACATCCATCACCAAAGTAATTTTTTTTCCTACCAAGATGGAGAAATCCAGTTTATTTGTCTCCTATAGTAGAGCAAGATGACTGTGCCACCAGGAAACATCCGCAGGAAATTAATGAGTTTTACCTGATTGCCATCGACCTGGTAGCCATGCTTATTCGCCAAGGTCTTGGCCATTGAGATGGTCACAGAAAATCCAACGATCGCTATGGCAATGGCGTCCACGTACACAAGGTGGAAGAGGCTGGTGTCCGGATTGGCCGGAGGTAGCAGCCTGAAAGGTGAAGCTGACTTTAACCTGGGCATTGTGACCACTGGAAAAAAACATGCAGCTAGAGGGGAGCACTGTAGGGGGGCATTATCTGCAGATGAGGTGATCAACACTTGGGTACTTGTTTGGCAAAAAGCAGGGCCCTCTTTGACACACAAGTTCTTTCCAGGCCCCAACCCCAGAGTGCCGGCTTTCTACCTGAATGGGTTATCAGCAGAGATCAAATGCCGTTTTATTTAGAAAAGGAGTAACCTCATACCTCACGGCAGCCCGTATGGCAGGTGTAAGTAAGACTCAGAGCAGGTAGAGGAGAGGGTCAGCGAAGCGCTCAGATGCCACAAGACATTCGAACCAAAAACTGAGGTGAGGAGGGAGGTGGACAGGGGTTATGATATCAGAGAATTACTACTGTCCGGGCAACACTAGGTACTCACTGCTCTCCCTTGCTGTTTGATGTAAGGACCCTGCTTCTTCCCTGGATCCCTTTAGGTGAGTGTCTAACATGGGAAATGAGCAGCAGATTATACTCCTTGGGTCACATCTGGGAATCTTAGGAATCTGGAGGGGCCAAAAGCGTGGCTCCTGGAGCTCCCCAATGGAGAACCTAATTTTTGTGGTCCATTCTTATAGTTTGGAACCTTTGTCCTAAAAGAACAGAATAGGCGTTCCCCAGAATGGTATGGGGGAAGGGGCAAGAGAGGTTTTCAAAGGCACCTGCTCCAATTCAAGGCACTGGGCTAAATAACAATATCAATTAATTGATGTACAATATTATTACTGTTACAGTCATTCATTAGGCGCTTCCTCTTGTGCCAGGTTCTGTGTTTATCTATCTCCAACAGCACTGTGAGCTAGGTACCATTATAATCCCCATTTTACAGATGAGGAAAATGAGGCATAGTGAGGTCAAGTAACTTGTCCAAGGTCAAACAGCTCATCTATTAAGTACAACAAAAACCACAAAGAACCCGTCTCTCCACACTATTTCTCATACTGTGTCATATCACAGTGACAAAAGGGCTGTCTCAGCTTCTGAGGTAAGGGAAAGGGAGGGGAGCAAAGGAACCTAACATATGTTAAGCCTAGATTATGTGCTACATGCTTGATATATGTCATCTCATTTGCCCTCAAAACAATCCTTTTCGATGGGTGCCATTATTACCCCGATTTATACGTGAAAAAATGGATGCTTGCAGATGTTAAGTAATCTGCTGAAGATGGAGCAGGGAATCAGACGCGGGGGGTCTGCCTATAGAACTCACTGTCTTTTCCTTGCACTTTGCTACATAAGCACTAACCAGGAGAGAAGGCCTGGCAGCAGGTTTGGGTCTGAGGAATAAGAATATGAGAAAAGAATGTATGCTGCAATGAGTGAAGAGAAGTAAACCAAGGAACATGATATATTGCCATGAAGGGGATCTCTAACAGTCAGCTGTCACTTTCTGGACACTGTATTATATATTTAGGGGGTGTGTGTGTGTGTGTGCAGATAAGTGTGGTAGTTTGTTTCCAAATACAGCCACCACCAATTCCTTGCATACTTCTGTGTGCTGCTCCCCTATCTAGATGTGGTCTGTTTCCCCTCTGGTTGAATCTGGGCTGGCCTTGTGATTTGCTTTGACCAACAGAATGTGGTGGGAGTGATGTTGCATGAGTGCTGTAAGCAGCCTGGCAGCTTCTGCTTTTCTGTCCTGTTGCCCTGAGCTGACACCTAAAGAACCTGGCTACCCTGCTGGAGACCCGTATGGAGAGAAGATGCCAGCCAGCCCTCAGCTGTTCCAGCCACTGCAGCTGAGCTGTCAGACATGTGAGCGAGGCCTTCTTGGATCCTCCAGCCCTGGTCACCCCTTCAGAGTCTGCAGCTGCCTGAGAGACCCCAAGGGAGACAACCACTCAGCTGAGCCCCACCTACACTGACAAACTGCGAGCAGATAAACGGACATTGTTATAAGCCACTGTTCTTCGGCAGTGAGACTCACAGAACACTGAAGCAGTATGACTGTATACAGATAGGAAGTCAGGGAGGCATTATTGGTTGCCTGCCTGGTTTTGGGCAAAGTTCCAGAAAGATAAGGTTTCTGGGAAGCCAAGTTTCAAAAAGGTAAAATGTTCTTAGTTTTAAAAAAAATGTTTAGCTCTCCTAGAGCCTGCGTGCCACAACTACTGAAGCCCGTGCTCTGCAATAAGAGAAGCCACTGCAACGAGTAGCCCGTGCACTGCACTGCAGAGTAGACCCCGCTCGCTGCAACTAGAGAAAGCCTGCGTGAGCAACGAAGACCCAACACAGCCAAAAATAAATTAATTAAATAAATTTATTAAAAAAAATTTAGCTCTCATACGTAGAGGGAAAGCAACATATTTGGGTATAATGCAATAGGGAAAGGAAGGTATTAGGTAGGAATGATGGTGGCATGTGAATTTTTTTTTTTTTTTTTTTTGGCATGTGAATTTTTAAAAGGAGAAATCTAAGCGTGAAAATTCACATGTAGATTACTTGTGATTAGTTATTGAATAGGGTTATCTACTGGATCCAAAGACACATGTTTATCACATGACGAATTATGTTAGTGAGCCAGGTGTGAGGTAATGGAAAGATCACACAACTGGGTATCAGAAGATTGAGTTCTGGGTCCAGGCTGGGACATACCAAACTTCACTCACGTCTCTCAAATGTCACCTTCCTTGATACCCTACCTAAAACAGCAACCCCAGCCCCTCCTATCTCTTACCTGGCTTCCCTTGTCTTCGTAGCATGTCTCACTATTGATGTATTGTCTATCTCTCCTAGTAGAATATAAGTTCCATGAGACCAAAGGCTTTTATGCTTGCATGTTCACTTTTGTTTTTAACTGCTGTGTCCCTGGCACATAATAGGCACTCAATAAACATATGCTGAATAAATGGGAATAAATGAACTTTCTTCTCTGCTAAATGAAGATAACATATATCAACAGTGTAATTGTGAGCATCAACTGACATGGTGGGTATAAAAGTACTTAAAAAATTGTAAGTGCAAATAGAAAAACAAGGGTCATCACTGTGTTATACCTTTACATTGAATCATAAGTAACATGTTTATGACAGCAGTTCGCTGAAGTTGAATGCAGGCTTCTGAACTTTGGCTTAAAAAGCAACTCCTGCTGCCTGTGCTTCCCTGGAGATTCTTAGGTGGTTCCAGGGGCAAGGCCTGATGGAATATACCAGGTCCTGTCAATGTCCAGCATCTGGGCAAATGTCTGACTCTTCTTTTGGAAAGAGAGAACAGAGTGGCAAGAAAGAGACAGTACCAGGAACAGAAAGACAGAGACACGCAGAGCGGTACAGAGATAGCCAGAGTATCAGAGAGGGACAGAGTGAGACCAGGAGAGGCTCGCAGTCACGCTCACTCCTTCAAATATAAAAATAATAGTAAAAATTTTAAAATGTAGAATTAGGTACAAGAAAAACAGAGGAAGCAAAGAAGTAATATATGATTTAAAACTAGAAACCTGATTGAAATAATGAGCCACAGAACTTTCAATTAACATGTCTTGAACGTGCATGCCAAATGCTACACTGGCTGCTTTAGACACATTTTCTCCTGTAACTCTCACAACTGCTCTTGAGATAGTCATCAATTACCATGCTTACCTAGCAGGGGAGGAAACTGAGGCTTTGAGAGGATAAGTGACTTGCCCAAGGTCACAAAGCTACTAAGTGGCAGGCTAAATTTAGCTTTTTAGCTCCAAAGCTTTTTTTGCTTTTAGCTCCAAAGCTACCCAGGAAGAGATCTAAAAAACCAATAAATGCTAAATAGGAAACAGAACAAAACGAAAACCCACATGCCATTTGTTGGTAGGACTGTAAAATGGTGCAACCACTTTCAAAAACATTATGGAGGTTCCTCAAAAAGTTAAAGCAGACTACCATATGATCCAGCAGTCCCACTTCTATGTACATACCCAAAAGAACTGAAAGCAGGGTCTTGAGGAGACACTTGCATACCCATGCTCACAGCAGGATTATTCACAATAGCCAAGAGGTGGAAGCAACCCAAATGTCCACCAACAGATGAATGCATAGACAAAATGTGGTATATACATAAGGTGGAATTTTCTTCTGCTTTAAAGAGGAAGGAAATCCTGTCACATGCTACAACGTGGATGAACGTTGGTATTATGCTAAATGAAATAAGCCAGTCACAGAGACGGCAAGAGTACTAGAGTACTAGAGTACTCGGAGTACTAGAGTAATCGGATTCATAGAGAGAGAAAGTAGGGGATGGAGGGAAAGGAGAATGGGGAGTTATTGTTTAATGGTACAGTTTCAGATTTGCAAGACGAAAAAGTTCTGGAGATCTGTTTCACAACAATGTGAATACGCTTAACACTACTGGACGGTACACTTATGAATGGTTAAAATGGTTAAGTTTTATGTTATTTTTTTCTTAACCACAATAAGCCACCCCCCCACACACACAGCCAAAAAAACCAAACTCAAACCCCCCCAAACCCTCAGCTATTTGATACGTAGGAAAAAAAAAGATTGTTCATTGCAATACTAAAGCAGGACTTCGAAGCAGTAATAGATCCCTTGATTATTCAAGTCACACGGTTACTTGAAACTATTTTCCTACCCCAGAGGAAGTGTCCCAACGACATCCACATTGTACGATTCATGCAGGCTAAACCCAGCTGAAATGCCAGTTCCCATAACCACCTGAAACAGACACAAAACCAAACGTACCTTTAGAAATGAACATTCAAACACCACAAAAATAAGCTTCAAAGAACTTGTTAGCCAAGCCAAATCTATTCTCACTTTCTCGGTTTTTTAAAAAAAGAATTACAGTTAGCTTCCAGCAATTCTAACTTCTCCTAATGACCCTTCTCCACAAAATTAAAATGGACTCTACAGCCTCCTTGTGGCCTGGAATTCTTTTCTCTTTACTTTGTTCTGTTCCATCCCGAGGCATTTGGCTAGTTGGCTACAAACAAAGAAACCATAAAACCTTTCAGGGGTTGGCTTTGCCTTTGGGGCAGGTAAAATGAGGCTCTGGACAAGGTGGCACAAATAAAGGACATGAAATACGTATTGTGAGGGTGGTACAGTGACAGTGTATCATTATAACATGTAGGTTTGGATCTATTGCACAATCTTTCTATGGACTCTTGTTTCCAGGACAGCAGCACCAAGGTGGTTAGAGGCCTCCACCAGCACCCCATGGCTATCTTCTCCCATGTCTGTTGCCAAGTCAGGGTCAGGGTGAAACCGCCCATCACGGAGTGTGCTTGTACATAAGGTTGCCTGGATTGTCGGGGCACAGATTCAGTCTGTGTGTAAAGTACAAGCCTTAGTGAGCTACAAGAAGAGAAAAATAACAGAAGGAGAGACAGCAACTTTCTTCATCCCAAAGAACCACTGCTTGTAGAACTTTCTGAGTGGGTTATCCAGGAGCGAAGGCTTAGGGCTGGCCAGGGAAGGGAGCCAGACCCCCACCAAAGGGGGCTGCTGCAGGGAGCCAAGAAGAAGGTAAGCTCATTATCAGACACAGCAGCCCGAGAGACCAAGGTTGTGGCTGCTTCCGGCCGCTATGATGAAATGCCCCTTCTTTGTTGGTTGCAATGTCTGTCCCCCTTAATTACATCCGTTGTGCATCGCAACCTGGGGGAGTGCCCAGAAAATTCAAATCCACAGGATACACATGGCTCAAGTTCCTGAAGCATCAACTTTATGCAGTGATAAATAAATTGAAACCAAAGCTTTCCTACCAACACAAACAGATGCATTGTGAAAGAGAATGCAGAACCCCAAACAATTTTATGATAAAAAAGGAACTGTATGTTTAATGAGAGTCATGAAGATTCTGTCCCAAATTTTCCAGTATGGCTTCCCTCTCCCTTGCTCTGAGGAGCACACAGATAAGAAGTTAAAAAAAAAACCCAAAAAACAAAAAACAGGTTCAACCATAATTTTAATGATAGAATTCTGGAGAACCATTGCCCTGGAAAACATGAAGGAAACTTTAAAGAGAATCTGGAAAGTGGACAAAACTAGGATCCCAAGCCAGGAAAGTCAGTCTTCATCATTTACTTCATGATTAGGGCCTGCCTTTCTCCACTGCCATGCGAAGGAGCTGAGAACCTCTTGCTGTTCTCCAAGAGGAAACAGGAACTCTGGGCCCAACCCCAATGAGAGAACAGGTCTTAAAACAGTGAGAGACAGTCCAATTCGGGTATAGACAAGATGAAAGCAAGGACAAGGGTCAAAGGGCCTGGCTTCTTTGTGAGCTATACGAGCCAGTGGTTCTTGTGGCTGGAACTTTTAGCTAGATTTGGATCAGACACCTATACTTTTTATTGCTTCTCCTTGTGGCTCCTGAACTATACACCAGACACAAGAGGGAAGAGATATGGGAACATATGTGTATGTATAACTGATTCACTTTGTTAAAAAGCAGAAACTAACACACCATTGTAAAGCAATTATACTCCAATAAAGATGTTAAAAAAACCAAAAATAAAAAATAAAAAATAACTATACACCAAAGTGCTCCAGGCTCCCAAGGAGAACTCACCAGGACACTGTGGGACATGACTTTCAAGGAAAACAGTGACACGTGTCAGACACCATGCAAACTTCTAGTTTGAGGTAGTTCACAGTTTCGATATTAGTTCCTACTACATTCCTTTCAGTCACACCACATGTTTGCAAAGCTGGGCATTCAGTGGTCACTGTGATAAAAAAGCAGGTACCATGCAAAAATCAAAGTGAACAGGAAATGATGGTAGTGGTGTCCATCTGATTCCCAGGTTTGAGGGATTGTGAAGTGCCCACCAGCCGCCATACGCGTTCATTGATAAATTACTGTGGTGATTTAAGAATGTCACAAAATATATTTTATTTCAATATATGTGCATTATTTTTACAAACAGTTCTTAAGTTGTTAGACATAAATACGTATGAAGTTGTTTGGACCTTACTACTTAGTAAATGGAACTATTACTTTTGGCCTAGGAGTGCCAGGAACCAAGAAAGTTTGGGAACCTTCGTCATTTGCTCTTTTCAGAATGGAAACAGCTTACTTTTTTCAGGTTATTAAAGTTTATATGTTCATTATAAAACAATTAGACAATAAAAACTTTGAAAAAGAAAAATCTCCATAATTTCACTCAAAGATAGTTTACATTCACATTTTTATGGACAGACTTCAGCTATATTTTAAAAATCATCCATGACTCTGCTTTAATGCTTTTCTCTTCTTGTCAGTGTATTTGTAAAAGTTCCCCTTGACAAATTCCAACCTTCTCTTGGCAGAAGTGAGAGAAAAGAGGTCAAGTCTCCTCCTCCCGGGTCCACTTCTAAACCCCACACAGAAACAGGTAGGCGTAAGCTGCTGGACGCTGACTTACCGCAAAGAACTCTAAAGGGATGGGCGCTGGCAATTTTTCTTTAAATCTCTCATTAAACTCCTTGCCACCCAGCAGCAAACCAAAGACCATCAGCCCAACGCCTAGGGAACACACGTTGAGGTTTTTAACATTCTGCAACACAGCAACTGTACTCTGTAACACAGTGAACACTGGATGTTACATCAAGCAAGAGCCCCTGAATAGACAGAGACAGTCTAGTGCTCTAATTCACACCAGCCATCCCATTAGTGGACATTTCTAGCTAAAGGTTCTCAGGCTGAAGTCTCTCTCTCTGCAGCTTTCACCAATTAGGAGTCATTTTTACCCAGTCATACATCTTGGTAGTTGTAATCCTTACCTGACAATCTTATATTACAGTGTTCTTTGCTACGCTAACATCTCAATGTAGAATGGTAAAATTCAGAAAAGTAACCCTGAAGCTGAGTCCTGAGCATTAGGAAAGGATTAGGGGTAATATCAGCAAAAAAATCCATAGGTAAATACATACGAAAGCTTTTAGGAGCTGAAAGAGGGAGAGAAATCACTGTTAGCAGATGAAAGACGAAATCACTGTTAGCAGATGAAAGTGAGCTTTGAAGGGAAGAGAGTGGCTGAAGCTTGGAAAGAAGCCCAGGAAAGTTAGAGAAGAAAGCCGCTTAATTTTCTCCTAAGGCTGCCGTCTCGGCACCCCAGATGCAGTCAGTACTTATCTGGACCCTGGGAAAGCAGGTTACCACCGAGCCCAGGCTACACACTTTTCCTATCAATGCCTAGGAGCATTCTCTAGTATGCTTGTCTGTTCTATTTCCTTTGTGACAAGGCATTTTGAGAAATCTCAGAGTAAGAAGCATGTTACCAGCTATTACGGGAAATGAAGAATTGAGTTATTTAGGGAATGCTCCCACAGTTGGACTCCATTCTAATCAGTGAAGGACTCAATTTAACTGTTACTTCCTCAAAGTGACTTTCCTAGACCCCTAATCTAAAGCTCTCTCTATTCAACTTTCAGAGCAGCCTGATTTTTTCTTCAGAGCACTTAACACAATTTGTACTTAATTACATATTTATGTGATTAGCAGTTTACTATGTGTCTTCCCATTGGACCGTAAACTCACTGCTCTGCCTAACACAGTGTCTGACACGTCAATACCTCCAAAGGCTATAGACCTCTCATTCCAAGGATAGCTTCAACAGCATCTCAGTTCTGGTATGTAGTGCTTACACTGTCATTTGGTTTTAATAATTTTCGTAACTTCCTCTTTATCCATGGTTATTTAAAAATACGTTTTTGGTTTCCAAATGTATGGGGGTTTTAAAGCTATATTTAGTTATTGATTGCTAATTTACTGCACCATGTGAAACAACGCTGCATTTTTAGAATTTGTGATCAGTTTTACGTGACCACTCTCAACGTGATCAGTTATTACCATTGTTACCTACGTGCTTGCAAATAATTTATATCTTCTCTGAGTTGGGTAGAAGGATCTATGTCTATTTTATTAAACTGGTTAATTGTGACAGTTACACAATAGATCCTTTACAGACTTATTTTTTTGCCTGCTTGAGTAAGCAGTTTTTGAGAGAGATCTATTATCCCATAATGCCTTTAAATTATTTGTTAGTTCCCAAAGATAATCTAATTTGTCTTAAGAAAAAAGCAGTTTCTTTAGCTAACTAGAGTCAAGGTGAAATAACCAAATAAAGACGTAACCAGGGACTTCCCTGGTGGTCCAGTGGTTAAGACTTCGTGCTCCCAATGCAGGGTGCCTGGGTTGGATCCCTGGTCAAGGAACTAGATCCTGCATGCTGCAACTAAGACCCAGCACAGCCGAATAAATAAATAAATATTAAAAAAAGACCTAACCAAAAAATTCCTTGTGAGGTAGATAGTATCATATATTAAAGAAATGAGACTTTAAGGTTTAATTTTCCTTGTAGTGCTCTTCTCAGAAAAGCCTTAGAATAACTAAATCTCCTCCATTTTATTGAAATTCTTGGACATAAGAAAAGTGAGCCTTGAAGGTAAAAGAGATACAGAAGAGAAGGGGGAAAAATAAAGAAGGGAAAACAAGTACCAGTAAGTCGGGAAGTTGCTTACTTACATACACCACTGAAAAGATCCCACTGTACCGCTTTGTTTTAACTCCAAACAGGTATTTTAACATGGAGGTGAAGACATGCACAGCTGCCGCAGTGGTAAACCCACGGACCAGGGGCTCCGTGAGATATATGGCCACAAATCCAAACCTACAGACACCTAGGCAAAACTTTTTTTTTTTTAAATGACAAAGAAACAAATAAATCACATGATAGGTCACGAAGTTAAAACCAACAGAAAACATTAAAAAGTTCTTTCTGGACCATTTTCTAATACTACAAACTTGCACCTGCAGCAAGTTAAGTAGCTAATAAATCAATCACTGGTTATGCAGAAAACAACGGAAGGTTTGGGAGGGCCTGGAGCCCCACGGAGCAATGGGCACCCCCGTACTCTCTCTGTCCCTCAGAAGTGGGGGTAGGCTTAGTCATGTCACTTCCTGCTCCTTCCAGGCCCTCTTCCCATTACTAACCCATCCCGCTTCAAGCTAGTCTTGCTTTTGGAATCTCTAAAGTATCCAACTGAAGCTAGCTAGCTAGTTCCTATTCAGTATCAATTTAAGTAAGGCATGCAGTGGGACCGGCGTTCCTGAGCTATGAACCCTGAGCTCTGGAGTTTTGCTGGCTGACCCTATCCACCATGTAGACCAGCCAAGTGTGCTCAACAGATATTTATTAAATGAGCAAATGAGAGCCCATTTCCACATCTGTGAGTCTTACCTGAATGATTCCTGTAAGTAAGGTCACAGACATGGCGACTTTCACTCTCAAAGCATCTCTTGCCTCCGTACTGTTGGTTGCGTTTACTCCTCCTGGAATGACTATATCATCTGGTACTAATCGAACAGCCACGCCGCCTATCATCAGGCTAATAACTGCAAATGGACCTGAAATAAGGAAGCATTAATCAGGGAAATTATGTTCAGTATGTCTGATGTGGTTGTTTCCAGTACCCCAGGAGACACAGGTAAGGTCAATAAATCCTCCTTGAAATAACACTGCACTGTGACAAAATCTTCCATCCCACACACTCTTCTAGAACCCTGACATTTCCCCATGAAGAGGTGGTCTAATTCCTCTCTCCTTGAATCTGGGTGGACTTGTGACATGCTAGTAATCAAAAGAATGCAGCAGAAGCGATACTGCGTGACTGCTGAGGCCAGGTAACAACGGGTGATGCGGCTTCCACCTGAGAGCTGTACTGCTCGCTCGTGCTGCAGCCCTACAGGCAAGAAAGCCCCCGTCAGGACCACGTGGAGAGAGGGTGAGGGCGGGAGGTAAGAAGAGAGGGAGGGGGAGTCCAGCCTTCCTGTAGCTGCTCTGGCTCTAGCTCCCACCTGACTCTTAACTGCTTGAGAGACTCCGAGCCTAAACTGCCCAGATGAGCCCTTCCCAAATCCTGACCCACAGGAACTGTGAGAGATAATCAAATGGTGGTTGTTTTTAGCTGCTAAACTTGGGGGGGGGGTGTGTTACTCAGCAACGAACAGCTGAGACCTTGTGTGTGTTGGCTGGTGGCAGCCTCAGGCAGCATCAACACTATTATGAAATCCATATAAATCTGATCCTAAATACACTAAAGAGAAACCAAGTACAATTCAGTGCCTAAAATAAGATGAAAATGCATTATATGCATGGTAATTAGGAACTTGCAGCATCACTAATAAAACAGAGGAAAAAAAAGAGATGCAGGCAAATTGTATTATGCACTCAAGCACTTATTTCACAGATTTCAACAATTGCTCTTTTTACACAAGAAAACTGTCTTTTTCTATTATGCCCAGATTATGAGAAAGCTGCTAGTTCTAGAAATCTTGAGGGGGAGTGTATTCTTTAAAAGCACCTACTGGGTATACAGTAACAAACGTTGTTACTAAGCAGATGTCCTAATAACAAACATGCTGTTTCTCTGGCACACTGCAAAGCCTAGAAATCCAAAAGGAAAGGTACTAAAATATCAACTGTAAGGTTTACCTATGGATATGTGTCTGGAGGTTCCAAAAAAACAATACATGATAACGGGGTAAAATGAAGAGTACAGGCCAAACACCGGAGGCACAGCTGCCAGCATTGCAAAGGCTAAACCTGTGGGATAAAAAACCAAACAGAAACGGGGAGCTCATTAGAAAACAGAGGGCTATGTGTGTTTTTCTCTTGGTTCTTTCTCTATGATGAACAAGTGAAAATCATGTTAATTTAAGCAGATGTGTTTTAACATGCCCACCCTTCCATCACACTCTTACATGGAATCCTATATTTGTGTTCAGAGAGCCCAGGCTGAGACAGTTTTCCTTGTCATCTCCTCTTTGCCAGGGGTGGGTTTTTTTCTGCTTTATTCTTTCCCAAATTACATAACGGCAGAAAGTCTTACTTGACTGGTGCAGTTGTAATCTGGTGTTGATGCCCAAATGCCAGCTGTTTCCCCAATGGGGTGTTTTTAGGGTTCTCTGGAGACCCGTTTTCAGTGAGGAACTCCCACTGTACTATTCCCTGGCCGATGTAATGCCGCCCCCACCGACCTAGGCCCCTTACAGGTTCCAGTTCTTACACCTCCTCCAGCTTCTTTCTGCTGGCAGCTGCTCATCCTGTAGGCAGACTTCTTGGGCAGGTACCTTTCAAATGAGCCAAGCCAGGTTACCTCCCAGGGTGCCCAGTTATCTGATGCTTTACCCCAGTAAACTGTGCAAGTGCAGGCCATGCCCACAGGAGGGGTCCTCTTCATTTTGCTGTCATAGGCAGTTCACACCCTTTCACCTGTGTATTTATTTTTTTTTGCAAGAATTAGGCAATAGTGCCCACAAACTCCACGGGACACACGTCCAGTGCTCCAAGTGATTCTCTTGCAGTCCTTCCTTAACTTTAGGTGGAGGGGAAATGCATAGGGCTTTTTTCACCTTTCTCTCGAAAATTCTCATTCCAAATCTAGTATCAGTCTTCTTGTCCCCTTACATCCTGTTGGAGTGATGCACCGAGGAGAGAGCCTGTGTGTCATTCACTCATCGTTTTGTATGGATGGCCTGGAATCCCTCTTTAGAGCGTGTAAGCAATAAACACCCTTTGTTCTCAGCTTTGGGGCCTCACCAAGTGTCTGGAATAACTAGAAAGTTCATGCAATGCATTGTCATATTGTGGATAAGAACATTTTAGCAAAAGAAGAGTTGGGAAAGCGTCCCTATTTCATATGTAACAATATGGTAAGTTTAATGTTGCATTTAAAAATATTTTTTATTTCTAGCAAAGAAACACACATCCATAGTATAAAAAGCCAAGCAGTACTAGGGAGGCTGGGAGGAAAAGCCAGCACTCTTCTGCCTTACTCTAGGTTCCACTCCCCAGAAGCACTCACTTCTAACTCTTTCAGCTGTTTTTCTACCATTTATCTCCATTTTTCTAAATCAGCAGTTCCTACATGAGAGGATTCTGCCCAGCCCCAGGGGACATCTGGCAATGTCTGAAGACATTTTTTATTACCAAGCCTGGGAGTGGGGCTGCTGCTGCATCTAGTGGGTAGAAGCCAGGGATGCTGCTACCCACCCTGCAATGCACAGGATGGCCCCCCACCACCAGTGTACATGGTACAGGCTGAGAAACCCATTCTACATAACCTGTTCACATTGTTACTTCTTGGTTTATCGTTGTAGATATAAACTGTTGACCTTCTGTAGTGCCTATTTTTTCAGATTCCTCTAGGTTATGATTTCAGGATTATGTGACTTTTTTTTTCCTTTCTAGAAAGTTTTGGGATCTTCTATTTATTCCTGGTATTCTGATATTTTACAATGGTGTGTCTTGTTTTAAGTTAATTTTTCACGAATTATGATGGGTACCTGATGGTTGCTCTCAGTCTGAAAACTCATGTATTTCAATTCTGAGAATATTCTTTGTCACTATAGCTCTTTTCTCTGGGTACAGGTGACCATCTGCCTTGTGCTGTAAGTTCTTGCAGGCTCTCTGGAGCTGAACAGGGCAAGGAAGAGCCTTTGTGAGCTCACAGTTCAATGGGTAGATGTTTACGTAATGTCTACAGGTCCAAAAAAAGTTGTGGAATGGCACTTCAGTAAAAAACCCAACTAGGCTAAATTCTGAGGATTTCTTTGACGTATTCATTTACATGCGTTCACTACAGCCATTTCCTGTGGCGCTGTCAGTCCAACTTGACTGAATGTCGGTCTAGCTCCTATTTCCCACTCCGGATGCCGAGCCTCTGTCTGCTCCTCCCCCTGCCCTCACCTCTGCCTTTAAATACATCCCTTTCTCTATCCTTGGGGTGTTGGTGCCAAAATTGTTGTGGAGAGTGGTCCTAAACCTGATTTAAGGCTTTTGTTTAACAGATTTAATAGATTCGATAACTCAGTCACTTGGAAAATTAAAAACTCAGCTAACTGATCACTGGGAAAATTTTTTTTTTTTTTTTTTTTTTTTTTTTTTACAAAGCGATTGTTCAGTAATTAGTTTTTGGGCAACTAGAGAAGGGAATAGATTTTCTGCCAGCTTACCTAGAGGCTGTTGAAGCCATTATCACCTTTTGACCACACTGAGTCACTGTCACCTCTAATTGGTCTCCCTACATTCATCCTGGTGACCTCTCGCCAGCCAAGTCCACTCCCCGTACAACAGTCTCAGTGATCTCTTACCAGAAATACCCAACTGAAAAAAGCACGCTGACAGCTTTCACTGCGCTCAGAACGAAATCCAAAGGGTCCCGTCAAGGCTGTGCACACCTGCCACTGCTCGCCTTGCCAGGCTCCAGCCCCTCACTCCCCACACTCCTAGCACCCTGCCTCTCTCATAATTCTTCAAACACCCAATTCTCTTCCTGCTAAATGCCTTCACACATGCTATCACTTCTTCCTGAAGTGCACTTCTTCTCATTCTTTACCTCCCTGCTACTCGTCCTTCAGGTCTCACTTCAATCTCACCTTCTTAAAGGGGTTTTTGTGACTTACCTACTTAAATTAGGTCCCCCTAGTATCACCATGTCAGAGTGCCCTGTATCTTCCTTCACAGTGTTTACCATCATTTGCAATAAAAACTGATGCGTGCTGTTATGTGCTTCATGTTTCTTTCCCTGATTGGATAGTTAGTTCCATGAAGATGGGGACGGCCAGGCAGATACTTGATAAATGTGTGTGAATAATCAATGAGTGTTTTCTTAAATTCTTATATCACATATAAAATCACACAAAGGCACAAGAATTCAGTATATCATGGTCCCTTGTAGTAAGAATATGGACTTATAAGTCAAGAACCTGAACAAGGACAACCCCTGAAAGAAACACAACATTGGAAATCAACTATACTTCAATAAAATTTAAAAAACAACAAAACAACAACAACAAAAAAGGACAACCTCAACAACATGCTCATGGAGTGACTGATTAACTTGGCGAGAGAAAGGCAATGCCCAGCCAGCTCCTACATGTACTGGTCTGTAAAACAGTATTACCACATTCTACAACTAATATCTCCGGGGCTTTTAAAAGGTTATTTAAAAGGGTTATTTCTGGAGAATTCCTTTAAACAGGCGAAGGTTACTAGAACTATAATGATAAAAACTATGAATTTCCAATCACGAGGAAATTAAACAGAAAAATGGTCAAGCAACTGTTTGAGGAGATGGTAGCGAAGCACAGAAAGAAAGAAATATATTCTACTGACCTTGAGGAAGCTGCAGCACACCTGTGCTTATGCCTGAGACTATGTCACCCAACACATACTCCTTGAATCTGTATGCAGGCAACCACTTGGTTATGGGGAGGAACATGTAAATGATATTTCGTATTTTCTTAGGGGTACATCTGGAGAACAAAGAAATAGATAAAATGAGGATCATTTCTGTAGAGTTCACACCAAGGCATTTTCCCTTCCTCATATCCTGGAGCAGTAAGGAAGAATTCAAAACTGGTGCGGAGGATGACTCTTCTACTCTGCAGAGGTCAGAGACAAGAAGACCTGCTTATTATTATTATTTAAAAAAAATAGGAACATCTGGGCTTCCCTGGTGGCGCAGTGGTTGTGAGTCCGCCTGCCGATGCAGGGGATGCGGGTTCGTGCCCCGGTCCGGGAAGATCCCACATGCCGCGGAGCGGCTGGGCCTGTGAGCCATGGCTGCTAAGCCTGTGCGTCCAGAGCCTGTGCTCCACAACGGGAGAGGCCACAACAGTGAGAGGCCCGCGTAACGCAAAAAAAAAAAAAAAAAAAAGGAACATCTGAATTGTCTCCACTCTAATGCTCTACAACTGACCATGAAAAAAAATATTAGCTTCAAAATAGTTGAGATATCCCAGAAGCTATTATTTCAACAGGTGAAACCCTTAATGTGCTTCCTGTGTTGGTGTAAAGTGAAGTAGGGGAATTATTTACTGATTGAGTTAAATCTTGGATGTGGAACCAATGACCAGCATCTACCCACTTAGTTTTCCCTTTCCTTATAAAATGAAGGAAATTTTCACAGGTATTATGAGCTTTATGAATATGTCTCTGATTAGGTAAACTCAAAACACCATTTGTCACGGGAGCACTGTAGCTAAGTCTATGTCTGGTTATCTTGGTTAGGTGAACACCATGCTGAAAAAACCAAGGCTTTGCAGTTAATCCCCGGATGGTTTAATTAACTTTGATACACAGACTATATTCTGGACCTCAGCCAGTCCTTTTGCCAGTCTATGCCTACAATCAAAGACATCAGTGAGTAAGAGTATGGACAGATGAGTTCCATCACCACTGTGACAGCCTCAAGTCCTCCTGGTGATGAGGAAGCAACTTATTCCATTTAAAAGGATAATGCATTACTGCAGCATGCATGGTATTTTATACAGTGCCTTTAGTGGTTAAGAGCATCTGGTAATTAGATGCAGGAAGATACGGGAAGCAAAATGTCAGGCAACTATGGCAAGAGCAATGAATTTGAGTGAAACAAACCAGATTTCATAGCAGTCTCCTGGTTTAGAAAATTGAGATATTAATAACAGCTGCATTTATATAGTGCTTGCCATGTGCCTTGCGCTTTGCATATATTAATAGGTTTTAACCCCAGGAACTCGATGATGTAAGCCCTAATTACTATTCCCATTTTACAAAGTAGGAAACTCAAGTGCACAGCTGGTGGGCGGCTGGGACTGGGATCAAAACTAAGACAGTCTGACTCCAGTGCACATACCTTCAACCTCTCGTGATGTCACACCTAGAGCACAGGGTCACTGTGAAGCTTATATGAAGCTGTGGTCTCAAGGGTTCAGGAGGCAGCAATCAGATGGTTTGCAAAATCAGGTGTGCAATCAGGTACACATGTCAGGCACACATGCATTACACAGCCATGTTGCTGGCCTGGGAATGGTAAGTGTCCTAAGACACTGAGTGTCCTTGATAGCTTAGGTTGGGGACTTAAATGCATAGATTCAGGGTGTTGCCACATGGAGTAGAAGTCAAGTGGGAAAAAGAGGGGTTGGAACATTCCTGAGAGACAAATGGAAGAGGTGGATATTATGTAGGTGGGTGGAGAAATGGAAAGTGGGTTGTTTATATAGACCTTTATACAGACATAAAGCATAGAAGGAATTGAATAAATATGGTGAAATATGTAATGAAGCTTGTGTTCCATCAAATATCTACCACTGAATGAACTGTGTGGACAGCTCTGCAAATCACGAGAGCTCACCATTTGTTTTTTCCTCCACATTGCCAGATTCTCTTTATACATTTGACCTTGCTTCTCTCATAAGTGAAAGACAGATTAAAGGAAATAAGTGGAAACAACATACGTGAATGCCTGTTTCAGCTTATCCCCAATGGATTCCGAAATCTTGTCCTTCTTGTGCAGTCTTTCCTGGAGGACCGGGTGACTAAAGATAGGTCTTTCCACATAGTACCGCTGGGTTGCTGCAAGGATTTCAGTTTCTTCAACATGATCCATAGTACTCTGAAATTATTCATCAATAGCAGGAGACGAGCATTTCCTGAATTTCACTAAGGGAGAAAATAAAAACTCTGTCAGATGCCAAAATCCTACTGATGACCGTTCCGATGCATCTCTTCTTGGCGGTATTATTGCAAGTTATTCTGAGGACCTCTTCATCTTTGGACACCCAGAGCATCTAACCTAGTGATCTGGACAGAGTAGGCACTAATAAATGAAAGGAAAGCAAAGTCAGTAAAAAACATGTTGTCTCTCCCAGGGCAACGAGGGGGTAGTGTGCATACTTTAAACAAAGGATTGTGTTAACTTCAGTGGCTAAATGCTGCAGCAAGTTGACTCCAAGTCAATATTAAGGGAACAGGGAATCAGGCTGACTCTAACCATTTACACATCAAAGAAAAAGAAAAAGGAGCAAGATCAGTGCTTAAATTGACCCTAAGTTTCTTGAAGGTACATTAGCCTCCTTTCCAATTCTGTATTCACATTTGGTTACTCCTTAAATTATTCTATGGTTCAGAGCTGAGGCTTATGTCTCCACAAGAGACATACATACAAGTTGAAAACATCAGTGCAATGTTATAATCATTTTAAAGTTTATTGTGTTGTCATGTGTAAGACTATTAGGATGACTGATATATCTATATTTATATCTATCTATCTACCTACCTACCTATCTACATAATGAATACTACTCATATGAGTAAAAGAAATGATTAAGGAATAAAAACCCAGTGTGTTTCTGCACATGGGAATGTGTACAAGGATGTTAATTGCAGCTTTATGACAGTGAAAAGTTGGAAAAAACCCAAATGTCTACCTATATGCAATAAAACATAAATTTTTGTATAGTCATAAATTGAACGCTATGCAGTAATTTTAAAAAAATGATCTAAATCTGTATGTCATCATCAATAAATCTCAAAAACTTAATTTTCAATAAAAATGCAAGGCACAGGTGGGTACTTCAAGGATGCAATTATTTAAACAAAGTTTAAAAACCTTACCAAGCAATAATGTAGGTTGTTTGTGTACACACATATATGTAGTAAATGTATAAAAGCACGCATGTCAATGACAAACACTAAGATCAGGATGTTGTTACCTCTGGAGAGAAGGGGAACGAGACTCGGAAGAGATAGGGAGCTTCAACTAACCAAATCTGCAATGTTCACTTTGTAAAAAAAGAACTGGCACAAAAAGAGCAAAATGTTAAGATTTGACTAAGTCATGTGGTAAGTACACTGGTGTTTAATACACGACTCTGTCTGTAAATTTGAATGATATATTTTATTTTTTTATTATTATTATTAATTAATTAATTTATTTTTGCGGTATGCGGGCCTCACTGTTGTGGCCTCTCCCATTGCGGAGCACAGGCTCCGGACACGCAGGCCCAGTGGCCATGGCTCACGGGCCTAGCCGCTCCGCGGCATGTGGGATCTTCCCGGACCGGGGCACGAACCCATGTCCCCTGCATCGGCAGGCAGACTCTCAACCAGTGCGCCACCAGGGAAGCCCTGAATGATATATTTTATAATAAAAATTAAGTGCACAACAACAACTAAAGCCATCAGTCCTAACTGAAGGAAGTTAAGGGCAGAGGAGTTGGGGGTTAGCGTGGGTTAATGGTTAGGTGCCTGTGTGGTGACTGAGTGAAGGCGGGGGATTATTGATGCTGGTCAATCCAATTCCCTTATGGTGAAATCTTAACATTCAAATTGAAATTACGTTCATGTTTTCAACCAGGAAACATCACGCAAAATAAATGCCTAAGTCTAAGGAGGCTGAAAATTTAAAAGTCTAGAATAAAAGGGAATTCTAGCAGCAAATGCAACTAAGTATCAGGACAGATGATATGAAAAGATAAGCCTGGAGAAAGAGGATTCTGCAGTAGAATCTGACAAAGTAAGATTGTACATCTTCTGTTTTACAGTTAGCAAGGCTGGTTGGCTTTTCATCTAACTTTTTATTTATTATTCCAGGAACTCATCATAATATCCAAAAATGACTGGGCTGAGGTATGCGGGTGGGGTCTGAAACACAGCAACACCACTCTGCCTTCCCCCTGCCCCCAACTCCTCCAGAACATCACGCAACAGCATCATAGAACCATATGCAATTCAGGCAACCTCCCATGCTGCTTTAAGCCTCTGTACCCATGCCCAGAGTTCCATTCACTCTGACAAGAAATTGTTTCTTTCCCCTCACTCTCCTTCCACTTTCTCCACACCCTAATCACTGTATCTTTCAAAACCCAGGTTTTGTCCTTTGCTTTCCTGAGTCCCCTCTCACCTGTAATCCCCCGTGATGTCGGTCTATACTCGCTGCTTCATATAATTTTCTGTTTCTTCCCACTGTATAATTATTGGTCTCCTCTTCTAGATTGCAAATTCCATACCATACCCTGAATTCCCAGGACCCAGTACAGTCCTTGTCTTACTGATGAACGTACACAGTCTTTGGACTGGTGCATCATGTTGTCGATAGTGTATGCCACGCCTCCTCTCTGTTACTTCATATTACAGAGGATTAAGTCTGCTCTGACATTTTAATTTAATTATTTATGCTTCTGGACACCTCCTCCTTGGTTGTCTTCTGTCCTACTTTAGAAAGATAACTTCCTTCTTGATATAGCCACTCAAAGAGAAAAAGACCAGGTAGATCTGAGGGAGGTTTAATAAGAATCCCTGTTGCAAAAACCTACTTTTACCACTGATTTTACTGTTACTCCACATGAATTTGCCCAGTTGTCGATGGGATGAATTGTGATGACCACGTCTAGGGATGTGTTATCATAGAAGGCAGCAGTGACCAAAACTGCCCTCTCACCACCTGGGGAAGGTTTTAAAGGACTGGTGTCTGGCCCCACTCTGAACCTCCTGAATTAGGATCCCATAGGTGGGGCCTGGACAGTGGGCACTTACTCTGAGTAGGTGTGAGCACACATCCCTGTACCTGAGTGGCAACCTTCTTTGAAGTTTTCAGAGTAACATAATAGGTTAGGCTGAAATGTAGCAGAAGAAATAAAATATTTCTAAAATATTAGAGACCCTTCTCTTTATTCTCAAAAGTCCTTTGGCCACCCCCAACAGGAATTCCTCATTTACACCTATTACTCGGAAGGCCATGTATCATCTCCTCATTTCTCCCCCTCACAGAACCTGGAAATAATTTCTACCTCATTAAGCAGGGCAATTATATGTAAGTTTTAAATTTCTCCAGCAAGATTCAGATGATCAGCTAGGTAGGAATTTAACATATTTAGAAACACTGGCTTTCAACTCTGCCTAAACACGGAATCTCCTCAGGTGCTTTTGAGAAACAGCAATGCCTGGGCTCTACACCAGACCAATTAGCACAGAGCCTCCGAGCAGGGCCTCTGGGAGGTGTGGCCCAGGCATCGTTTTTTAGAGCATCCTAAGATGATTCTAATGAGCAGATAAAGTGAAAAAAACCACTGTTTTATAACCTAAGAGAGAGAAATACATATGAAAAAGACATAGGAAAATCACAAAGAAATATCTGAAAACAAAAACCAATTATAGGCTTTTCCAAAATTAATAATGAATCAGTGACATGATTAAAGCCAGATGAGTTTTTTTTAAAGTAAACTTTATAAAATAACATAGGCTATGCTATAATACAATACATATAATATGCTATAATGTAATATGCTTACTGAAAAATCCATGAAGTAAGTTTTGAAGAGGAATATGAAATATAAGGACATGATTTACCAGTAAAAAATGTTTCTTTGCATTTTTCATTCAGGGCACTGGTTCTCAGCCCTGGCTGCACACTGGAATCACCTGACTCTACTGCCAGGGATTCTGATTTAATTGGTCTGGGAGGCAGGCAGGGATTGAGAGTTTAAAAGCTCTCCAAGTGATTCAAATGCACAGCCAAGGTTCAAAACCACTGACTTAGAGGCTGGCAGTATACACACTCACATTTACCTACACAACCAACCAACCAAAAAGAAGAAAACTGAATAGGGTGTAAATAAATTGTGTGCAATGCATTATATTACTGTCTTTGCTTATGTGTATCTTTGAAATATTTAATAAAAACTTACAAAAGAGAGAATTATCTAGCTTAGGTTTCTCCAGCAAAGTCTTATTTCTATTTGTATATTCTCATAACAAAAGGGAGTTGTGCGTAGGTGGGCAGTGCAACATCCACTACACTTCATGCAAATGCTGAATAAAACTGAAGCCTTAGTTGTTACAAACATTCCATTCAAGGTTTAAATTAGGATCAAATATTAAAGGAATTTAGACCCCAAAACATTAGATGGACTTAGGAAAGCCTTAGGGTATGCACTCTCTGCAGTGTTGCCAAATAAAATATAGGATGCCCAATTAAATTTGAATGTCAGATAAGCAACAAATAGTTGGTTAGTATAAGTATGTTCCAAATTTTGCATGGGGCATACTTATATTAAAAATTTATTGTTTATCCCAACTTTAACTATTATATTTTTCTTTGCTAAACCTTGCAACAATAACTCTCTGTAGGTCAGGAAGAGACAGAGAAAAGACGGGATTCTCAAATTTTTGAGGTTTTAGGACCCTGGCTACAATCTATGTCCTCCTTGAGATATCTGGCAGTTCAAAGATGTCTCAACTGGGAAAGAAAAGGACTGCTGAGAACAGTAAAGGAGAAGAGGATGTTATAATGAAAGGCTGTCCTATTGGGGAACTTTTTATGTTCACCACAATGATTAAATAATTAAAGCCTTGAAGGCTATCAATAACCACCTCATCAGAAGAAGAGAGGCAAAGTAACCAAGGGACCAATGCAGGAGATCAAATGACCAGACGCTTATCTGACAGATAATGAGCTTCAAGTGTGCTGATTGCAATTATAAATCACCAAGTTGTAAGACTAAGTACATAAACCCTCACACGAGAAAAGTCACCTCTCAGATGGCCCAAAGGGACAAGTCTTCTGGCAGGCCCTCCAACGAAAATACTAATAACAGAAAAGCAAATTGATCTAGACATTCAAGCCCTGCTTTCCACAGCTATGAAAGAAGGGATTTAAAAACAGTTTAGAACACCTTTCAACATAGATTTCTAGATCTGAAAGTAATCTTGGAAATCGTACAATTTAACTCCCTCACTTTGTGAGAAAAGGAGCTCATCTTCACTCACTTGACTTATCCAAAAATATTCTCAGAATGCAAACCTTGTTTCCTATTCAAAGTAGTCATCAAATATAAAAGGCTCAGATATTTATAAATAAAAATGTAAAACTACATTTTTATTTAGAACAACAGCAACATTTTAAACTTCAGACTAAAGGCAAGAATTAATTGCTTGACAATTATGAAGATGCACTATGCTTTTGTGGAAGATGCTCCAAACTGGAGGTTGGGGGCAGGGTCTGGCCCTAGTTCTGCCTCTCAATCATCTGAGCTATTCTATACTGTTATGACAGGATCAACTAGACCAGGAGTCCCCATACTTGGAAGCACATTGGAATCACATGGAGAGCGTCAAAAACCACAGATTTCCAGGCCCTCTAGAAATGCTGATTTAGTAATTCTGGAGTCTCTATTTTTCAAAGCTCACAGAGTAAGACTATAGTCCAGAAAAGAATTACAGTCCAGAAATAATTTTTCTTTCACCTATGACATTACCAGCCTTTCCCTGAAAGCAATTTGAAAAAGCTGCTTCCTCTTTTCTACACTTCTGGGACTTTTAGCATAACCAAGATAAATTCCCTGCTTTTCCTTATTAACAACCACTGATTAATTAAAGAGGCCCAATATGTAGAAAGGCCATGCAAAATCCATGCAAACTGGTCCTGAATGTAGACTGTAAGCTCCATGAGGGGAGGGCCACTGTCTGAACACCCAGCACATAGTGGCATGCAGCTTGCTGACTGAATGCTCCCGCAGTGTTTTTGAGTGTTGGGGGCCAAGGTTGCTGGAGGATGTAGCCTGGGGCTCTTCCCATCCTTTCCCTCTTCTTTTATAATTATCCACCTCCCCTGAGGAGGAGGCCACCTACCTCCTCAGCCAAAGGATTCTTAGATTAGTATCCAGAGAGGCAACACCGTATGGTAGGCTTTGGGTTCGGAGAGACTGTGTTTGTAGACTGGAACTGGCACTCGATATGTGTTTTTTGCAAGCCTTCATTTGTTTATCTATAAGTGGAAGTTCGGAGCATAGGCTGTGAAATCACACAGATCTAAGTTCCGGTCCTGGTACTGGCCTCTTGCTAGGACATCTAGCAAGTTACCTAACCTCTCTAAATAGGGTGACCATAAGTCCTGGGTTATGCTTGCTGTCCCAGAGTAATTCTTACTTCCAGAATGTCCTGGATTGGAAAATAAATTATATGTTTCCTTCCGATTCTTCAGCTATACCACTCAGATAAAACCTCGTTATATATTTGTGAAAATAAATTAGAAAATGTTTCTAAAGTACTTACATGGGGCCTGGCACACAGTAAGTGCTCAATAAGTGTGACCGTTACTACTGTGGAGAGGGTACCTAATTTCCTTCAACCTCGGGTTGCTCATTTGTAAGTGGGGATAATGGTTTTCCTTTGTTTTCATTTAATTGTCTTTTTGAATCACTGACATATTCACAAGGCTCAAAAATTCATGTGCAAAAAGAATTAAAGTGAAGTTACACTGCCATTCCGTGGCTGGGAGCAATCATGGTGTCAGTTTCCTGTGTGTCTTTCCAGAGATATTTTCTACATAAGTAGATATGGGTATATGGTCTTCTTCTTATAAATGGTAGCATGACTTAACCCCATTCTACACCTTGCTTTTTTCACTTACTATATCTTGGTGATCTTTCCATACCAGTACAAAAAAGTTTCCTCTTTCTTGTGTTTTTAAACAGCTGCATACTGTGCTGTTACGTGGATGTTCCTCAATTTGCTTGGCCAGTACTGGTAGTGCTACACTGAGGCTTAATGTAAGAATTATGAAGCGCTTAGAATAAGGCACTCAATATTTATTATTTATAATTACTATTACCTTTTAGACAAACCTCACATTTATTTCCTTTCACCTGCTCCATTTCTCGAGGCCTTGGGCCTCCATTTATTCATTCGTTCCAATACAAACCTACTTAGTCTCTACTTATATGTTGGATTGAAACATGCAAGTTGACTATGCTTACAGATTAATAAACTATGGTACATGCCCTCAGGGAACTTGTCATCTAATGTCTTTGCAGCAATCTATATCCTTTTAAGGATGTCTTACAGGTGGCTAGGGGCATATGAAATAATGGAACATATAGGGGAACATAGGAGGTTCTGGGGATGGGGGCAAGAGATCATTGGTGAGGAAATACAACACTTAGGAAATCAGATCAAGGGCCTTTGATATAAAAATCATGTTACTTTTTTCCTTCTTTTTATAAAAGTAATATATAAGCACTGTGAAAATTTGGAAATTTTCCATTTTTCTTATGCATAAATGATACATAGTAAATGTATATTGCAAATACATATGTTTGTATGTATATGTAATGTATATTTACTTGGCTGAAATGGTCTTAATAGTTTTGCATTAAAATTTTTTTTTACTTAACATTATATCATAAACATTTTGCCATGTCAATAAACAACTTCAGGGACTTCCCTGGTGGCGCAGTGGCTGAGAATCTGCCTGCCAATGCAGGGGACACAGGTTCGATCCCTGGTCTGGGAAGATCCCCCATGCCGTGGAGCAACTAAACCCCTACGCGACAACTACTGAAGCCCACGTGCCTAGACCCTGTGCTCCGCAACAAGAGAAGCCACCGCAATGAGAAACCCGTACACCACAACAAAGAGTAGCTCTCACTCACCGCAACTAAAGAAAGCCCGCACACAGCAACAAGGACCCAATGCAGCAAAAAATAAAGAATAAAATTTAAAAAAATAAACAACTTCAGAAGATATTTTTTAATGATTTTATAATATTTTCTAATATATATGTACCATGATTTAGTTAACCACCTTCCTTATTATTAGACACTTAGGCTACTTCTAATTTTCTGCTATCACAAGTGAGATTTTATTTTTCGATCTGAGTTTATGTGTGTAATGGTAATAAAATATAGTTCATATTTAAACAACGTTAATGCTCATTTTAAGTAGTGGATAACTTACAAAGTGAGTACATAAAAACTTCAAATTGACTTAAAAAATATCATGAATGATTGACATTTATGTGAGCTTCTTGTCTATACACAATAATTAGTCATTATAGTATAACATTTATTGACACTCTGCCATTGAAGAATCACAGTATCTATGGAAGGTAGGAATTACCCACATTTTTCAGGAGTAATAACAGCTGGGATTGGAATTTAGGTCTGCTCACTGCAGAAACCATGCTCTTATGCTATGCTGTCTCATTAACTGTGCATCAGATTAATCGTATCAAAATGTTTATCTACTTTTATCGAAATTATATTAATTATAGGCATATGTTGTCACTTGTGGTTTGTTGCTTAGGAAGCATGGTGGTGTTAACCAAATTAGAAGCAAGATTAGAGGTCAAGCAAGGTTTCAGAGAGGATACTGCACTGGAAGTAGCTCTTGAGGCAAAAAGTGAAGGTGTGTGACTCTGCACACAGAAGTGAAAGGTAAAAATTAATAGGACCTATTCACAGAATACCAAAAGCACTGGTAACAACTTTGTTTTAGGTAGTTATAGGAAATGAAACTGGAGAGGTCGAATAGGATGAGGTCTCATAGGACTATAAAAGGCAGGCTACACATTCAAATTTGAAGCCATATGCTCTAGCTATTTGAACATATTCCCATCCTCCTTTGTCCTATACAGAACTACTGATCAAAACCACCATACCAGGGACTTCCCTGGTGGCACAGTGGTTAAGAATCCACCTGCCAATGCAGGGGACACGGGTTTGAGCCCTGGTCTGGGAAGATCCCACATGCTGCGGAGCAACTAAGCCCATGTGCTACAACTACTGAGTCTTCCCTCTAGAGCCTGCGGGCCACAACTACTGAGCCCGCGCGCACCTAGAGCCTGTGCTCCACGACAAGAGAAGCCACCGCAACGAGAAGCCTGCACACCGCAACAAAGAGTAGCCCCCGCTCTCCACAACTAGAGAAAGCCTGTGGGCAGCAACGAAGACCCGACGCAGCCAAAAATAAATGAATAAATAAATTTATAAAAACCACCATACCATGGAAAAATTATTCAATTCCACTAAAGATACTGAATCCCTTCCAGCACTAATTTTCTGTGACTCCTTAAGTTGATAAATTGCAAGATTTATTTTCCAACTAGGAACACATGAAAGATCATTAATAGTCAGAAGATATGCCTCCAGAATCTTCTTTGGGACAAAAAGCTCAGTAATTCATATTGGTGCTTAAGTTTGAATGACAGATATTTTAATAAGAAAGAGTTCTCTAGTTTAAGTGAAAATGAAAGAACTACTGGCTTACCAGTCATTTCCTTTTCTAAAATAATAACTTTAGTCAAAATAATACAGACATGATAAAAATACAAGTATTATGGAAGGGCTAATCACAAAAATAAACAGTTTTCCATCCCTCTTTTCCCCAACTCCAGCTGTATTCACTGAAGTGACCATTTTCTTAAAACCAGTTTTTGTTTTTAGTTCTTCTTGTGGGCTTATTTTTAACTCTAAATCAGCATTTTCAAAAAAAGTGCTATTAGTATTTTGGGTGGGACTTGTGTGGAACTGTGCTGTGCACTTTGCATTTTCATCTCCGATACTAAATAAATGCTAGTAGTGCCCTCCAGCCACTATGATACATTTCCAAATCTCCTCTAGAATTGAGAACTACTGCTCTAAGTAATATAATTATATGGCTATATATGTTGTAACATCTTTTTTGGAGTATAATTGCTTTACAATGGTGTGTTAGTTTCTGCTGTATAACAAAGTGAGTCAGCTATATGTATACATATAGCTCCATATCCCCTCCCTCTTGCATCACCCTCCCTATCCCAACCCTCTAGGTGGTCACAAAGCACCAGGCTGATCTCCCTGTGCTATGCAGCTGCTTCCCACTAGCTATTTTACATTTGGTAGTGTATATATGTCCATGCCATTCTCTTACTTGGTCCCAGCTTACCCTTCCCCCTCCCCGTGTCCTCAAGTCCATTCTCTACGTCTGTGTCTTTATTCCTGTCCTGCCCCTAGGTTCTTCAGAACCTTTTTTTTTTTTTTTTTAGATTCCACATATGTGTTAGCATACAGTATTTTTCTCTTTCGGACTTACTTCACTCTGTTTGAGAGACTCTAGGTGCGTCCACCTCACTACAAATAATTCAATTTCGTTTCTTTTCATGGCTGAGTCTATCTTTTGATTTATCGAAATTAGACATTTATGAATGCTTACCATGAAAAATGAATATTTAAGTCTCCACATTGCTTGCAATTTTTTGCTAAGTTGTATTACTTAAAAAGAAAAATTTATTCATTTTTGGCTGCATTGGGTCTTCGTGGCTGCATGCAGACTTTCTCTAGTTGTGGTGAGCGGGGGCTTCTCATTGCAGTGGCTTCTCTTGTTGCGGAGCACCAGCTCTAAGCACGTGGGCTTCAGTACTTGTGGCACGCAGGCTCTGTAGTTGTGGTACACGGGCTTAGTTGCTCCATGGCATGTGGGATCTTCCTGGACCAGGGATCAAAGCCGGGTCCCCTGCATTGCCAGGGGGATTCTTAACCACTGCACCACCAGGGAAGTCCCTGTATTACCTTTTAATTTGTTGACCTATATAACCAATATAGGCTAAGTCATTCTCTCTATTCTTTCCTTCTGGAATTTCTATTAGACATTTGTTGGAGCTTCTCATACCACTGTGTCTTTTAACCTCTGACATTTTCCATCTTTTAAACTCAATGGGTTGATTCTAGGCAATTTTCTCAGATTTGGCTTCTAGTTCACTAATCTACCTTTGGCTCTAATATGTTGTTTAGTTAGTATATTAATTTTTAAAAAAAGCCTATATTTTTCGTTTATCTTCTTTTTGAAATATGCTTTTTTGTGCACTATTTTTTTCCTTTTTTCTATTCTTTTTACCCCTTTAATAATTTTTTTTTTCCCCCAGTACGCGGGCCTCTCACTGCTGTGGCCTCTCCCGTTGTGGAGCACAGGCTCCGGATGCGCAGGCTCAGCGGCCATGGCTCATGGGCTCAGCTGCTCCGTGGCATGTGGGATCCTCCCGGACCGGGGCACGAACCCATGTCCCCTGCACCGGCAGGCGGACTCCCAACCACTGTGCCACCAGGGGAGCCCACTCCTTTAATAATTTTTAACACACTTATGATTTTTTTCACATATTTCTATTATGTTCAATTCTTTGGGATGTGATTCTTCTATTTGTTTTGTTTGCTGACACTCCCTTATGGTGGTTTGTAGGTTTTTAAAATTGTGAGCTCATATTAAATGGGAGGGAGGTGAGAAGAAGTTCCCTGTCTCCTTGGGCCTGACGTCACGTCTTCCTTCCAGATTTAAATGGCATGATCCCATCCCCACACCCCAGGATCTGTATCCCCCAGAGAAACTGCTATGGTTGTGCTGAGTATAAGCTTGCACTTAGTGCTCTTTTAAACCATTTCCTGCATTCTTCTGACAGTCTTTATTTTAAAGTTAACTACTTATTTAAACATGTCATTGTGTTTTAGTCTTTATTTTTGTATGTTTGTACTGAAGGGACGTCTGTATGACTCAGTTTAGTTCTCCAGGTTGCTAGATGTCCTGTTATTATAACTCTGTGAATATAGTTCATTACTGGTTCTATCTGTTGAACAGAAATTACTTAGTTCTTCTTAAAGTCATTCTTCTTGGAGTTTACTGACTACTTGTTTTAATTTGTATCAATTTCTTTCTAAGCCTGGTACAAAGCTGCCAGCCTAGGATTGCATTTGGGGAGTAACACTCTTATTTCACATGTTCCTCCTTCTTACTTTTTACTCTCTTTTTGCTAGAGCACATCCTTAGGCAACTGTTTCAGAAAGGGTACTTGCAAGTAAATTGCCTGAGTCTTTGAAGATCTGAAAAGGTCTTCATTTTACTCTCACACTTAATAATTTTACTGGCAATAGAATTTTAAGTTCAAAATCATTTTCCCTCATAACCCTGAAGGCATTGCTCCACTGTAGTTTAGTATCCAGTTCAATGATGAGAAGCTTTACATCAATCTTGAGTGACTTTATTTTCTCTTTCAGAAAGTTTTAGGAACCTCTCTGTATCCTTGACTCTGAAATTTTATAATGATTATATCTCTATATAGATATTTTTCCATTCATTTGATGGATCATTTTTATCTCACGCTTTTCCTCAACTACAGGAAATCTTTTCCTAGTATTTTTTTTGTCAACTTCTTCCCTTCCATTTTGTTTTCTCTTTCTAGAGCCCCAATAGACTGAAAGTGGACTTAATGGACTATTTCTCTATGTTTCTTATCTTTTCTAGCATATATATTCCCCATCTCTTTGACATTTCATTGTACATTCCAGGAGATTTCTTAAACTTTATCTTTCAGCTGCTCTAATAAACTAATTTTTATTTTAGCAATTATTTTTAAAATTTATTTATTTATTTAAAATAAAATTTATTTATTTAAAATAAAATTTATTTATTTTAAAATTTCAAGATCCTTTTTTGCCTGTTTTTTGATTATACTTTTTCTTTATAGAATTGTGTTTTTGTTGTATGGAAACAATATCTTTTTAATCACTGAGGGTACTCACATTTTTTAAAAGCTATTTTCTTTCTGTTTTTGATAGTCCTTAGATTTTTATTTTATTTTTTTAATTGAAGTATAGTTGATTTACAACGCTGTGTAGCTTTACTTCAGGATGAGGAGGCAAGAGCTGGCCTTCAGGCTAGGGGCACCTCTCTTTTCAAATGCCAGAAACAGAAAGGGTTTACTCTTCAATGCCAAACGCCCAGTCTCTCTGCTTTCAGGCCCCCCTGCTTATGCCTGCTCTCTGTCCTTGCTGACTTCATGCTCAGAGCTTCTTTCTAGAGGGTCACTCTCCCTCCCCTGGTGGTCCTTCCTGATCCTGGTGGTGATCCAAATCTTGGTTCTGTTTCATCAGCAACTTGCCTCCAAACATTTCGCTATCCCATTCTCTTCAGAGTTCTTCCTACTATTTGTATAATGTTACAGCCATTTAAAAAGAGTTATAGGACAGAGGGAAGGCAAATCCTTGTCCTTAGTCTGTCATCTTTCATTTTTACTTATTTTTTTTTCATTTTGCAAATTGGGTGATTGTGTGCTAAATTTTACATAGTAAACGTATTTTCAATATAAAGTATATATAGATGTATGGAGAAAAATGTGAAAGCATTTATCACAAAATGGTAAACAGAGGTTATGTTTGGAATTGTGGGTAATTTTATTTTCTTCTTGCCTGTACTTTCTAGGATTTCCACAGTAGACCCTATTATTTTCATAACAAACATAATAAAAGTAAGTTTTAAGTGCTGATAATAGGATTGAAAGGTACTTTCTGTTATACTTTCAGAGGAGGAGTCTGCAAACATAGGCGACCCTTACATTTGAGAGGAAAGGTGAGATTTATGTTCAGAGACCTCTGAGAATCCCAGATTTGAGAATACCGCTAATTGAGAGATGGATGGACCCAAGCTACCAGGTTTATGTTTTTGTTACATGCTTCACATGCAACCCGAGGAGGCAGGTAATAATTTCTCCACGGCCAGTGACGCATTATCAGGCCCTTTCAGATTTGTTCTCCACTGATAATTGAAACCAAAACCACTACTGCAGGAATCACACACCAATACCACCTACAGGGGCCAGGTAGGTAATGACAATGATTGAAGTGAACCAGGTGAGTCTGTGCCAATCTCAAGAGCACATGCCAAGTCCGAAGTGGTCACTGCTAGTCAGCTCTCACTGAATGTTGGCTTCCATTTTAAACTTTCTTCATACTGAGGTTCGACTGACATATAATAAACTGCACAGATCAGTGTTTGGTTTAATGTGTTTTATCATGCATTTCAGACTACTATGCACAGAACCTTTTCATCATCCAGAATTTCTCCTAGTGGCCCTACCTAGTCAATCCCTGCCACACCCCCATGTCAGGGAGCCTCAGTTCCGATTTCCATCGTCATAGATTAGTTTTGCTCATCCTAGAACTTCATATAAATAGAACATTCAATTTTCAAAGAGAACTTGAAACTGTATTTTAATGAAAACTTTCTTAATTTTTAAATGTTGGAAACCAACACAAATTTTTATAAAACAATATGCAGACCCAACAAATCACACAGGCTACATTCTATTCGCTAGCAATGCAACCACTTTTTGTCTGGACTACAGTATAAACCAAGGATATACATTGTATAAGTTTATTAATTTCTCTCATGATTGTTGGTTTTGGTACTGACCATTTTTGTTTCTTATTGACTAGTGGCACGTTCTTTAAAAAGGAAGGGCAAGCCTAATCTTCAGGGCATCAAGAAAGCAAAGATGGGAAGACTGAATCCCACTCCAGAGCCAACCTTGGGGATAAAGAAACCACAAGGGGAAATATCGGTATCACCTGATTTGATGAGGAAACAAAAACTGGTTAACATCCAGAGGGTGTAACAAACTAGAAACAGAGATCACAGGGCTTCCGTTGTTTTGGCTAACCAGTAAGAAGCCGCATCTTCATTTCACCGTAGAAGTATCACACGGAAAAGGCCCTACGAGATCTTCCCCACCCTCCCAGACTCCATCACACAGCCACCCCTTTCTTTGCTGATTTCATTTCCTTCCACTTCCCCCCTCATCCCTCTGCTCCAGCCACTCGGACCTCCTTGCTGTTTTGTGTATGTGCCAGGCCCACACCTGCCTCAGGGCCACTGTGTTGGCTAGAAAGCTCCACTCCCAGAAAGCTCCATAACCTATTCTTTTCTTTTCTTTCTTTTTTTTTCTTTTTCTTCTTTTTTTTTTATCATCTTTGGGTCTAGTCTCAGGGTCACCTTCTCAGGCCACCTTATTTTAAATATTGCCCAACCAACTCCTACACTGCCTTCCTCCCAGCTTTCTTTTTCTCCACGGCACGTATCACCATCTAACTCACAATGTATTTTACTTCTTTATTTTCTGTCTCCCCTCCTGCCTTCGCAAAAATGAAAGCTATAGGAGGACAGGTGCAAAGCAGAAATTCATTAGACACTTGTTGAATGGTTAAGTGAATCAAGGAAGGAAGGAAGAAACAAAATACCCTGCTAGCTTTGGAGACTGTTGTTAAAAGTGTTCAAGAAAACAGGGACCAGTTAAGAAGATGTTATCATTTCTAATTACCTTGAGGAAGTAAAGATTAAAAAGCAAAGTAATGATAATTGAAACCAAAACCTAAGAACCAGACCAACCCTGATTATACTTACTAGCTTCAAAAATTAGATCTGTGGGAGGACAAATGCTTATATATAAACACATAACTGGGTGTTTGAGTTTAGCAAGAATTAAGTTTTTCATTAGATTTAAAGTTATGATGATAAAACCATCTTTTTCTAGCACATTTGTTCCTATCTTAATTCATTTTAAGACGTAGATAAAGAATAAATTGTGAAATAACAAAACAGCCTGTGCCCAATACCACTAAATCTTTGGGAACAATGATCAGCAATAAACATATAAAACGAATCCAATCTTAGAATTTTTTCTGAGTGCAGCCAGCTCTAGGAGGATGGAGAGTGCGGGGCTGAGCTGAATCTGTGGTTCTCCATCACATTTTTGACCCCAGGTAAGGGCAGCTCTGAGACACAAAAGTAAAGAGCCCCAGAGCCAGTAGCTTTCCACTCCAGAAGAAAATATTCCCCAACCTAAGACATTATTTAGGATTAAGTCGGGCTCTGGGATTGGTCAATGCTGAATTAGACCAAGTATGTCCAGGCTGCCAATTCACCCATGAAGATACCACTCCACGTACTGTGTATGGAAGATGCAGGGAACACGTAGGGATCATGGGCCACAAGCCCACATCTACCAACACATCTACCAACACAGAGCAGGTGGGATCCGATTTGCCTAAAGTTTAGAAAACTTGAGAATAAATGTGTAGGAGCTCTAAGACCACTAGCAGAGAGAAAAGAAATTAAGTGTAGCTCCTTGCAATCCATGAGCCTCCTTAGCCTTGTTTTACGTTTCCTTCTTAATGCCTTTCCATCTTTTGTCAACTTAGGTCCATTTCCCTTTACTGATCTGACAGTCACACATACACAGTTTTTTTTCTTCTTCTAAGTGTTTTGGGATACGAAGGGCAGTGGGAGGGAAAAAAGGGTAGGATAAAGAGAAATAAATTTCACGGATTACACTTTAATAACTCCTATCTCTAAACTGAAGAATAATTTTCAAAGTGTGAACATGTACAGAATTTACAATGTAATGGCAACAAGATTAGGTCCCAACAACTGATGAAAGTACACAATGTGCTCTTATCTCAATTCTGGTAACTCGATAGTCTACAACTACTTGAGAAGGTGTGAGGATCATTTTTTTATCTCAGTTTGGACACAGAAGCTCACATTTCAGCAACGATCGATGTGATCATCCTTATCCCTTGCTGACACCTCCCCAACCCCAGAAAGTCACAGATCACCTCTAGGAGAAACTTTCAATAGGCTAGTAAACACTGGCATGGATACCGAGAGAAGAGAGATAATCGTCTCTGGGGACCTTCAGGAACAGCTAATCATTTTAGATGGGCAGAGTTACACCTAATTCAGTCCATCAAAACGAACGAGGTGCCGAGAACTCGCAAAGCATTGTGGGAATATTGAAACCACGAGAAGGCACAGCATCTTCCCTGAATAAATTTAAATTGCTTGATTTGGACTGCTTCTTAGAAAGGTGTGTTTAGGCTTGGTTACCATGGAGTGGACGTAATGCTGGGCCAAGCTACGCATGAAAGCAGATTTTACTGCTTTTAGGTTACACAACCTTAGAATCAGTTCTTAGCGTTTATTTAACCCAGTGATTCTCAAACTTGGCTGGACATTAGTGTTTCCTGGGGGTGTGGGGGGACTTGTAAAAAACAGAGATATCTGGGCCTGCCCCAGACCAATTAAATCAGAATCTCTGACCCAGTGTATACACATATTTTAAATAAACTCTCCAGTTCCATCAAATGCAGAGAACTACACAGTAGTTGAGAACCACTGATCCCATGACACACACTTCATCCATAGAAAAATTACGGTCCAAATAATTTAATTGATTTGTTACTTAACCAAGATCACATACCTAGTTAAGGAGAGAACTTGGATTAAAACCATGATCTCCATTAATTTAGTAATCCAGTTAATGTCTATCAATGACATTCTAGGGTTGTGACCAGTTACCTAGTTGTCACTCAAAGGTAAGATAAGTTAAAACTGGTTCATATCTAAGGATCAGTTAGGTTGGTCCTGATCCAAGTTAAAAGGAGACAGTAAACCGTGATGGTTCTGGCATTCTCTTTCTTACCATTTTCTTCCAAATAGTGCTACATGATATAGGCTTCTGGAAATATTAAGGAATCTTGTAGTCCAGGTAAAATTCATCACTACCTATGACTCACTCTCCCATTTTACTAGTTCCAGGGGCCTCTACTTACCCAGATCCAATGTGCAGCACACAGAGCAGGGGGCAGGGTCCCCAGATGGGAGGTCTAGTGCAGCTCAGTGAAATCCTGATCTGTGAGGCTGAGAGCTGGAGATGGGAGAGCTTGCTCCTTGGCCCTGGGGATAGAAGAAGGAAAGTTAGTCCACTGGTTACTGTTTCTTTTTAAAAGAATTTATGTCCAAAATATTCTTAATGCTGTCCACTCATTCCTAATACTAACCAACTCTCTCCAAGACACAACCACTGCTATCACAGTGGTTCACATTGAATATGGTAATTATATGATATATCTATCTCCTTCCCAAAGGTGAACTACTAGTATGTGTTGTGTGAGAGTAAGTTCAAATTTTGAACTCAACCATTCCCATATTAGAAAAGTTGGCAGGTGATAAACGGTTCTGAATGAGGCATCAGTGCTAAGAGAAAAATCATCTCAGAAACACTTTCCTTGAGAAGAAAAAGAAAAATTGAAAAACGAGATTCATGATGTTCAAGATAAAAGCTGATCTTGAGCAACTAAAAAATTAATAGGACTAATTTGTCTTCAGTCTTTTACAACTAATTATTACAACAATTATTACTTCCCATTCACAGAACACTTACTCAAAAGGCCAGATATTTATTCCATTTGAAGTAAATTAAAATATATCTACAGTCTGTGGATTTACCCACATCCTTGCTTCATTTCCATTTTCCTCCATCTACCTACCTTCTGACTTATTTACTGCTCCTGTTCTTTTTTTGTTTTTTTAATAAATTTATTTATTTATTTATTATTTTTGGCTGTGCTGGGTCTTTGTTGCTGTGCACGGGCTTCTCACTGAGGTGGCTTCTCTTGGTGCAGAGCATGGGCTCTAGGCGCACAGGCTTCAGTAGTTGTGGCTCGTGGGCTCTAGAGCACAGGCTCAGTAGTTGTGGCTCACGGGCTTAGTTGCTCCACAGCATGTGGGATCTTCCCGGACCAGGGCTCGAACCTGTGTCCCCTGCATAGGCAGGCAGATTCTTAACCACTGTGCCACCAGGGAAGTCCCACTGTCCCTGTTCTTAAGCAAGATACCATGAATCCTCCAAAAGATACACAACATTCTAAATGAGTGTGCATTTTTTCTAGGGATCAAGTCCCTAGCTTTGGCCAGATTTTAAAAAAGGCCTGTCCCCTCCCCAAAAGTCTCCTAGAATACAACTGTTTTCAAGGGTAAAATTGGGAAGCTGATGATGATGTTGATGGCTTCTGGTATCTACAGTTAAAGGTTTTATGAAGTTGGTCTCTGGAACTATCTTTCAAAAGAAGGCTTGAAAGATTTCCTGAAACTGGATCTATCTTCCAAAAGAATGGACTTAGATAAGACAGTTTGGAAAGCACCAGAAATTAAATTTATTCATGCTGACTCTGTCTTCTTTCCTGCAAGATTTCACTAGTTTGAAACCAAAGGAAAGGAAAATCAACATCTAATTTTTCTTGTTGATTTTGACTTCATTAACTTAACGGTAATGCAAAGGCTAAGGAAAACGTACTTTCTTATTTAGTTGTATTACTTAGAAAACCTTTTACTTTGGAATTACTAAAATGCAGACCACCTGCAATGGCACGATAAAATTGCCAAATGATTAAGTTATCAGGGGCTACACATGGCATTTAGCATGAAGAGAAGCCCAACTGTTTTTGATTTTAAATTGAACAGGCACCGCATCTACACCTTACAAATCAGTCCACTGTTGTTGTTGTTGTTTTAATTACAAAGTTCCACCATCTTCCATTCTTCTGCAGCTCTTAGCAAAGCACCTCACACAGGAAAGGTGCTCAAATTCTTGTTGGATTGAGTCAATTCTTTTGGTATCACTCATAAATTAATGAGGAACGTGTAACTCTGTATAGTTTCAGAGTAGTTAAAGAGAAAAAAAAAAAAAAAGAAAGAAATGCTACGTAACAGAATTGGGGCTTCAGGTGTTACTTAACAGGCTAGAATGCTTTCCAACAGTGCACTTAAGATATCAGCCATAGCAACCTTACCTACGAATTCTTCCCCCTGTTTCTTTCTAATGCACATTGGCTTGAATTTCTCTCTCCTGCCTCCCGTCCCCTGCCTGAAACTCTTCAGAAACAAAGAAACACTACAGAAATAATTAGGATTGCCTGGCAAAAACCTATTTCAAATTTCACTTCAGAAAGGCTTATGCATCCTATTGCATGCTTCAAATTCCTCTCCATTTCCAAGCTCACCTTAAATGATACATTTATATAACACTAGAGATTCTCAGTTCTCAGATAAGAAAAAGATGAATCAGTCCACCCTCCACCCCGAAATTGCCATTTTTGTTGTGTTTCCATTCAGGTTTTGAAAGTTTTAGACCCCACATTAATACGTAGTCCTCATCACGGGGAGGAAAAGAATCTCCCCACCTGCCTCACAGCCTGTGTGACCGCCGCTTTAGGGTTTCCATCCTGCTTCATCGTGGGTCTGGCCCAGAGTGCGCCCCAGCTAGGCAGTCAATGCAAGCGAACTGATTTCCTGATCAACTGTTTTACAAGTCAGGGCTTTCGGAGGCCATCATATCAGGGCGGCTATTACGGTAGAGCGCCCACTGCTTAGGCCGGAGACTTGTCTTAGGCGGGAGGCCACCACTACCAAATTCTAGGGCAGGAAGGCTCTCAGCAAGCCCTCCGCTCAGGGAGAGGCCGGAGACCCAAGGTTCAAACGTCCCCTGGGCGCCGGGAGGAGGCGGTGAGCAGCCCAGTTTCCGAACCACAGCTCCTCTGGGGGAACCAGAGCCGTCCAAGCGGCGAGCGCACCCCGGCTCCCGGCTTGGCCGGGGGCGGTGCCGGGCTCCAGGAAGAAGACGAAGGGCAGCACCGGGGCTGGGGTACACGCGGCCTGAGGCTACGCATAGCGGGTTAAGGCGGAGGGTTCTGGGCGCCTGAGAGACTACGAAAACAAAACTGTAAAGACCAGAGGGTTGCGTTAGAACCACAGGGACGCACACGTCCAGTGAAGACGCAAACGTCGGGTAAAGAAGCTGTGCGGCCGCGGCCTCGGGGGGGGCGGGTTGGCAAAGGAAGGCGCTTCTTCTGACTTTATCCTGTCAGGGGTGAGAGACGGCCAAGGCGTGGGCACGTCAAATGTTGAATTCGTTTTAGGAAAAAGGTTTTCGGAGAGGTAGAGAGCCCGAGACACAGAGCGGAGCTAAAGACGCCGGGAGAGGCGGCGACGCAGCGAGTCCCGTGGGTCCCCGCGGACCAGGCGGGGGGCGCTCCGCGCGCGCCGCGGCCGCTCCCGCCCCGGCCCCGGCCCGCGCGCACTCACCGGCCGGCGCTGCCCGGCGCTGCCCTGGGCGGAGCCGCCGCCCCGCCGCGCTCCGGAGCCGCTGCCGCCTCGACGCCGCGCCACTGCTCCCCAGACCGGCAGTGGAGGCGCGGCGCCCGGCGCGACCCGTAACCCGAGCCCGCCCCGCCCCCCGCCGCGCCGCGCGACCCCTGCGCCTCAGAGCCTCCTCTCGAACTTCTAAGGTGGAAGGAAAGCCACACCCCGCGCGTCCAGCCCAGCAGTGCTGCGCGAGCCACACCCACGCTCGTCGCCCGCGGCCCACGGACTCCTCAAGATGGGATTCGTGTAGCAAGCAGAATAGACAAGCGAGAGTATTCAAGCGGGAAACATTTCATTGCTTACTGTCATTTTTTTTTAAATGAAAATACCCTAACAGATATTTCAAAATACACTCATTATGGAGACTCACGTTGACACAGGAACAATGACAATACTGAATTGACAGTGCAGTTGTTTTGTTTTGTTTTTGCGGTACTCGGGCCTCTCACTGTTGTGGCCTCTCCCGTTGCGGAGCACAGGCTCCGGACGCGCAGGCTCAGCGGCCATGGCTCACGGGCCCAGCCGCTCCGCGGCACGTGGGATCTTCCCGGACCGGGGCACAAACCCGTGTCCCCTGCATCGGCAGGCGGACTCTCAACCACTGCGCCACCAGGGAAGCCCTGTTTTGTTTTTTAAAGCTTTGACGAATTGCCTCGGATGAACACTACCTGCAAACATGCACGACAGATTCTTTCCCAGGCATTCGAGTTAGAATTTACAAATCAGCTTTTGTTTTTTATTAAGTAATGCAACATAATATGCAATTTAGGAGAAAGGAATATAAATGGAGGGGAAATGGAGGCTAGAAAGAAGGAAGGGATAAAAGAAGAAGCAAAGAGGGAAGGGAAGAGCCTGTTTTATTTTTAACACCTAGGATAAAAGAGAGCACCGTGGCCAGAGTGCACGAATCCAAGAAGGTGAGGGGTAGAAATGATTTCAATATAAAAACTTTCCTCTGGCTTTGTCTTAGCAAGGATTATGGTTGGCTCATTAGGGTCATTTTTTCTTTCTTTCTGCTTTTGTGCGTTTCCAGAGTGCATACTGTTGTGACACATATGATGAGCTAGCTATTTGGCAGCGGGTCTTAAAGCTGAAAAGCGCGCTTGGAGACCCAGTGGCGTCTGAGCAGAGGCCAGGTATCACCCTCGCAGCGCGGGACGGGAGAGCTGGAAATTTCCTCTCTACTCCATAGGAGGGCACTCTCGTCAAGAGCACCGCACCAGCCTAAGAGTCCTGTGATGAGGAAGTTACTGGTATCTCGGCCTGTGTGTAAAACCAGTTTTGCTTTTGTTCAAGCTTTGATCATCTCTGAATAAATCCTAACAGAGTGAGATACTGAGAAGGAATGGGATTCCTGTGACATGAATTTCTATTGTCCATTTGACACTGGTCTTTGCCATCTTAGGAGATTACCTTATCACACACAGGTCCTGCAACCCAGTACTTAAACTATAATGTACATGGGAATCACCTGAGGATCTTGTTAAAAATCCAGATTCTGATTCAGTCGGTCTGGGTTGGGCCTGAGATATGCACTTCTAACAAGCTCCTAGGTGGGGCTGGTGGGCCGATTGGAGGACCAAATATTGAGTAGCAACACTGTAGACAGGTGGATTATAAACTATTTTTGGAAGTAGTGCTCAGGTACCTAATATAATAACAATTGTAATAGTAATACCGAGTAACACTTATTCAGTGCTTGGCACATGTGCTTGGCATTGTTCTAAGCACCTTACCTGTATTAACTTATATCACAACAACTTTGTGAGTTAGTGCTATTGTTTCTAGTTTAGAGATGAGTTTACTTTCAGTTTGGTGGCTTGATTTAATTTTTGAACTTGTAGATTAACATTGACCTCCAAAGTGAAAGCTATACAAATGTTAATAGTTAGAGAAATGTCTTCCCTCCTTTGTTCCACTCATGCCACCCAATCCCCCCCCCGGGAAGTAACCAACTTCATGATTTTGTCTTATTCTTCCTGGTTTCTCTCCATAAAGCTAAGCAGGTATAGCTATGTGTTCTGTTTCCTCTTCTTTCTTAAAGAGTGACTGTAAATGCTCTTTTGTGCTTAGCTTTTTTCACGTCCCAATATCTATGGAAATCACTCCATATCACTTCACAGAGATTATCCTCATTCTTTTTTACAGTTACATAATACTCCATTGTGTATATGTACCACACTGTGTTCAAACACTCATGTATGTTTGGATATTTATGTAGTTTCCAACATTTTATAGTTATAAATATTTTATTACAGTTAGGAAATTTAGAGGAAGACCAAATAATCAACTTCGAATCACCTAAACTATGAACATGAAAGAAATTACATTAAAATTAGGAATGCCTGGGTCTCTTCAGTGTTTAAGGGAGTTGTTTAGTTTTTGTTACGGTGATTGCAGAGGTGGTGAAAAGCGCCTGACTTATCATAGTATGTCTGTTTTCCATGGATAGTAACATTAAGGGATTCTTATAATAATTTTGCTGTAAGTTAGTTTACTGTCTCTAGATTTACTGAGGCAATATTTCTTACACACAGTTTCTGTGCCTTTTTATTATTCACATGTATGTCCATATATTATTCAACCAGTATTCTCTCCATAAAAGTCATGTTTCCAGACTTAACTTTTCTTTCTCTGCTGTATTGGCATGGTTTCTGGACACTGGAACCAGGGGCTGGAATAAGGTAATAAGGCCGCTGGAGAGAGGCAGACTTTCCCATTGTCATTGCATGGTCTTCTGTGTCTATAAAGACAGCATCCATTTCCATCCATGTTGGGTTTAAAAAATACTGTAAAAATTCATTTATAATAAGCACCCAAAGGACTAAATAGAAGATACAGTTATGATGACAAGCTCCTCTCACCTCTGAACTGGGATTCTTTCAGTAACAGCTATTTTTTTTCTTTTCCTTCTGCACAATAAATAAACACATAGTCACTTTTTGTATTTACTACTATATTTTGTATGTGAAGCAGTTTGTAGTTTCTCTAGAGAAGTATGAATCCTTGGCAACATTCTTACCAGACAACTTAAAATTATTCCTCAGCTGTTGTCGCAAATCTACCTGTTAATTCCAGTCTCCCAGCTTCTTTTCTTAACTCCAACCCCTCTCCACACTCTGGTCAGAGTGGACTTATCCCGGTGCCTCCTGGGGTAAAGCTGAATTTTGTTAGTTTGAGAAAGTACTCCCCTTCCCTCCCTCCTAAGGCCCCCAGCAACCCTGGACCCTGACGTCTCTCCAGGCTGCTCCCTGGCACCCCTCCTCAAATACAAATGAGCTTTGACTCCCCCAAGGAGCCAAGCTGCTTCCCGTCTTTGCATTTTTGCACACGCTGCTCTATTGCTAGAATATATTTCCCCATTGAATCTGCCTGACAAAGCCTATTTATTCTTTTCTTTTTTTTGGCCGTGTCACACAGCTTGCGGGATATTGAAACCAGGCCCCCAGCAATGTGAGCGCCGAGTCCTAACCGCTGGACCGCCAGGGAATTCCCTATTCTTTTTCTTTTTTTGCTATAATATTTAGATCCTCACATGAGAACAGAAATATGACAAGCCCATTTGTACGCACACAACTCATTCAAGTCTTAACATTATATTATCTTTTGACATTTAAAAAAGAAATAAAATATTTTAGATACAATGTCTTCCACATCCCCCACTCTGATCTTATTTCCTCACCCGAGGTAACTACCATCATGCATTTGTATGTATCACTCCCATACATGCTTTTATAGTTCTGCAACGTATGCATGTATTCATAAGCAATATACAGTATTTGCAAGTTTTAATATTTGATAAATGGCATCATACATTTATAATTTTGCAACTTTTGTTGTTATCGTTAATAGGTATACTCTAAGTTTATCCATTTTCACCACCAATGTTCTATTATGCAAATAAATCACAATTTATCCATTCTCTTGTTGATGTACACTTGGATTGCTTCCCATTATTTGCCAAGTAATGCTGCTGTGAACATTCTTGCACAAATCTCTTTGTGTATACATGTGAGAGTTTTACTATGGTAAATACCCAGAAGTAGCTTCGTCATGCTGTATACACAAATACAATTTTTACTGATATTGTAACATATTCAATGTTACTAATACTATACTACTCGCTACAAAGATTTGTATTAACCGTATTTTCTTATTTTCAGTATTCTTGATGTCCTAGCATCTGGGGTCTTGCTGACATATACAATTTGCTGTCAAAAATATCAACTGGAAAACATTAAAATGAATGGGTACATGTTTTAAGTGATCCCCTCTAATTCTTTCTTTAACCTTGGAACATAAGGAAGAGAGTACTAGTGACAACCTCAGTTTGGGGAATTTTTAAAGTAATATAGGTGTTATTTCTTAGGTAAAAGGTAAAATACGTGTGATATTGAATATATTTAAATTAGATATGAGTGTAGTTTACATTAAAATGTACAGTGAATAAGAGACAACAGTGTAGAAACCATGGAAACTTGGTCATACAAATACTTTTTATCAGTTACTAAACTTTGTTTCCTTTAGCAAGATACGTCAGTTGAGCCAACAATACTTGAATTCCTACTTTAACTGTGTTTTCAAATTAAATAAACCAATAGATGTGAGTCCCAACTTACGCTATTAAAATTTCGAGGAGATGAATTGGTGGGGAGTTCAAATCCTGTTCTGACGGCGAGACACATGGATGGGAGCACTGAAAATATCTCAGCCGTAGGCAGGGGGTAGTTCTATGGCACATATAAGTTACTTGGAAAGATGAGGCTTTGGGAAAAATTCAACCCCTCGTACCAATGAAAAAAATGAAACAAAAATACCACCAAATGGTGAACCAGCAGCAGATAATTTGTGAACGAAGAATCAACAATTAAGATACAATATTTAGAAATATTTATGGGCCACATATGCACCGAATTATACAATATGTCATATATTAGGTAGAAAAAAGAAGGCCTTGTATCTCCAAGGCAATGATTTACAATGGATTTCATACCAGACTCAAAATAAAATTTAACTAAACTTCTCAGTGAGATCATCCCTTATCCTTTCAATGGGAAATCCAATAATTTCCAATCTCATTGGAGATCATCCAATGAGAAATACTACTGCCACTCAGCCCTTTATTACCTGGGTATATTTTTTTAGCCCTCTGGAAAGCCAACAAATTCAACAATATCAACATATTTATTTTTTTGTAGATGTTAAAAACAAGCAGGGAAAATGTCTCAATCAGCATTTTTATCCTCAACACTTAGCACAGTGCCTGTCAAATAGCAAGTACTCAGTAGATATCTGCTGAATGAATGCATGAGTACTTATTATGAGTACTTATTATGAGCTAGGAATTATGTCAGCAGCTAACAAAATTTTCAGGAGTTAAATAATTTTCAAAATTCTCTACTGGCTTTTCTTAGTGTAATTACAGAGTGAATAATAGAAAAAAACTGAGTAAGAGAAAAATGGCAACATTGAGAGTGTGGCTTCATAATTGCTATTATCAATGATGAAACAAAATAAAAAAACAGTAAATATATTTGACACTGTTCTTTCCAAACCTGACCAGGCTTACAAATCCTACAGAAAATTTAATTAACAGTAAATAAAGACAAATGAACTTCCAATGGCTTTTGAACATAATTTTTATTTAAGCATGGGCTTTTAGCATGGTTCACCCTAGAGCACAACCTTTTCGTTAAGTTAATAGAGAGTTCAGGGCTACCGGGCCATTATAATGTTGCTGGTGTTGGTACAACTTCATCAGAAAGGTATGAATATGACCCGCAGGAAAAACAATCCACAAAGAGAACACAATGAAAACATCCACTGTTTCACAAATCACTCTGTTACCACAGACACAAAATGGCAGTTACTGTTAGTAAATCAGCCACAGAACACTTTAAAAGAATCTTTAGACAAGGAAATGGGAATTCCTTTGTGGGAGACAGGGTCTTCATCCACAATTTTTAATTAGAAAATATTTCAAGGTCAGGCATCTTTCTTATCCACAAAACAACGCTAAGCCAACATACATTTCAAGGGGTGTATTAAAGGAGATACCATATCTTTACAACTATCCTCTTGAGTAGGTATTTCAATGAATTTTCTGCAGAATATAAGTAGCCTGAAATTCAGCAGCAAAATATTGCAACATAAGTAAATACAGTGTCAATGTGTTGTTATATTGTAGAAGAGAATACATAAAGGACAAACAATGATAATTTAATCATATGAAACATGATACATAGCTGAAATACAGTCCACTTAAATAGCTTTGTGACCAAGAATGTTAAATACTGTACTAAATGCCATTTTAAACATAAAATCTCTTAAACTTTTGTGCTTAAACTTTTTTTTTCTGTTAAACTATTTCTTATTTTCAATACTGCCACTGTAACTGATATTACCACAGATCACAATTTGCACAGACACATCAACATGAAGACATTTACTTATGAGAAAATAAGTCACTTGTCATTAGTTCACAGTGTGGGAAAGTGGTGTATACTCAGTCTTGAGAAGGGCTTTCAGTTAATCACCAAGTCCTTCACAGAAATTTCCTGATATCAGATGCAGTACAAGATTTAAAAGAACGGAAAACAACACATCACAAGTTGGAAGGAAAAATAAACTTTTTGATTCCTCATGGGTATCGTCTAAGTGACCTTCGTCTTCTGTTGTAGAAGTGCCTGAGCCCATGTTGTCGTGAAAAATTCATCATGTAATTTTGTTTGCGAGTGCTGTTAAAATCAGAAAGGATGGAGGCAGGGGAGGGAAAGGAGAAAGAGCATGTAAGTCCCATCATTGAAAGCACACTCTAGGACCTTAGTCTAGGTCCTAAGTTACCCTGATACTTATTTGAAAATTTTCAGGGTTAACAGGTCATGCTGACATTACCACCCCAGGACAGAAGAACTAAAGGCTGACACCTGAATTCACTGCCTTTGGCCTTGAAGAAATCCCCTTCTTTTCATGAGTGAGGTCCGAACCAGAAAAAATGGTAAATTCTCTTGATTCATTGCAAAAGTGGACTGAAACTCTTTGGATCTTTAATTTTATTCTTGAACTCTTTCTGAAAACATTTACTTGGATGGAGTTCATTTGAGACTAAGTGCGTGCTGTACCCATTACCTTATTTAAATACACCTTTAACAAGTAGAAAGCATAATTTGATTCTTTCAGCAAACATTTTCATTTAAAGCTTAAAAAGCAGAAACAAACAAAAGGAAAACAAACTTGTTCTCTGAATCAGCTTGACCTTCCTATTTTATGCAGTCTCAGGGGCAAAATAAGGAAGTAAGTTTTTTTCTCATAAGGTCGGATTCCACTGCCTTCCTCAAACAATAAGCAGCTTGGGTCATATTCTATACACATGGCCTTATGAAGGAGACACCCCACTAAAAAAAGATCATAAAATACTAAGAAAGTGTAATTCAATGTATAGATGTAAATATATGTGTATATATTCCCCCCATGTATGTACATACACGTTCATGCATACATACTCTACGTGAAGCTGATAAAAATACTGAAAATGGATTTTAGGAGCCTGTAGGAATATGCACGATACTGGTAGAGACAGCTGTTAAAGTTCTGGTAAGGAAAATGTAATTTAAAAAGGATCATTATCCATAAGGTCACTGACAAGAATCAGACTCCTTTCACACATGGACTGGAGTGACAACATGTCTCTATGTAGCACTGAAGTGTGGTTTTTAAGTGTGAGCCTCTTAGTGTTTTCCAAATCCACTGAGTCTCTTGAATACTGTCTGGTCCTAAAGTCTTTTCCTCCTTAATTTTATGGGAACACAAAATGCGTATGGAGCAGGACAATGTCATGTGATGTGCTATCACCATGAAGGTCAGTCATGAACTTGAGTGACCATGAACTTGAGTCACCGTGAAGAGGTGGGAATGGATAATTTTGCACCGAGCAGTGTATTCTTCTGAGTTATTAATGATCAACAGACCAGGCAAGGTGTAAAATGATACTGTTTTACCTAGGATATTATCCTAACACTTGTAACATACAGAAACCTTTAAAATAGGATTTTCTAGATGTTTGATCATTCGAAAAGAAGATTTATAATAAAATCTCTCAAAGGAAAATGCATAAAGTGAACTTCATCAGATATGTTTAATCAAAAAGCAATAGTATCTGTGCTGAAAACTTGATAAAAAGAAGACATCACATTGATATATATTTTGCAAAATAAAGTGCTAATAACTTTTCACCCTGGATTTCTATACTATAAAAATGCTAACTAGAAACTATAGAATGGAAACAAAATATACTCTGAAGACACTGTAGACAAAAAGAAAAAAATCAGGTTTCGTCTTCAGGTAGCTTGACTATCCTCCTTGCTCCCCTGTATCAACCAAGTTGACCCATTTCAATGTCACAGTTGAAGAAGGAAATGAATGTATCCATTATTCATTAGCTGCTATAAGTACTAGTTGCTGCCTATGTAAAGTCTAGTTACAAAAAACGGACAACGACCTAATGTATTGAACTAATCAAGTGTCAGGAGAAAGAATCCTCTCACCTCTTTGGTCACAGAAGATTGGGACTGGCACTAGCTGTCTTCCTGCTAGCATCCTAGGACATCTTGTGGCCCTTTCCCTGAATTTCCCTGAGCTATTACAGTGGCCCCCTAAGCTAGCCTCCACATTCTCTCCCCTTATGAAAGAAACACCACTGAAAAGATACTATGAAATACTAAGAAAGTATCACCGAATGTGTAATTGTATGTATGTGTGTGTGTGTATCTTCCCACACATACGTACAATTAATTTTGCACACCAGTTTCAGCAAACTTTCCCTCAAATGCTGGCTTTATCTTGTTAAAAAAAACAAACAAAAATACCCCATTCATAATCCTTGTAAGTCAACTTCGCCAGCTATTTCAAGTCCTCCACATGTTTCACCTTACTCTGTTTTTCAAGTCCTTTCATCCGCTACACCTCACACAGTTATCTCTATTCAAACTCACCTTGAGCCCCTTCCATCTGCCTTATTGGACAATCCCCAACACAGCTTCCTCAAATTTCTACTTATTTTTCAAGTATCACATTTTCTTTCTTGCTCACCCGCTGCAGTAGGGATTTCCCCCCCTCCTGTGAACCCTCATACTGCTCATTTTCTGCTTTGCTTGGAGATGATTTGTGTTCACATCTTGGCTCCCCATGACTAAACTGCGGTGGGTGTCGTGGATGGGCCCCACTCCCTCCAGCCCCACATCATAGCGCTGAGCCTCCTGCCTGACCCCTGGGGGGTCAAGGCATGTTTGTTGAACTTATGGTGACTTACTGATTGGATTCCTGTTGTAAATCATTACTCTTTAACTATAAGGAATAATTGCAAAGTTAAAGCAATGAAAATATTCTGTTGAAAACACATTTAAAGATAAAAGGTACTCAAAGAGAATTTAAAATAGTTAAAATATCTTACATGGAAAAAAGATAAACTCAGAACACTCAAGATATTTAGTTACCTTAATGTGACCGAGATGGACATGAAAGTGACCTCAATATCCGGGAACAAAGGAACATTTAATTTGAACAAAAGTTGATGTGCATGTTTAATGGCTTTAAAGCAACTTCTCCATATAACTATTTACTTACTATGGACTGATTTAAATTCTTCATTTTTGTATGTGAGAAAATAAATATTAACAGGTTGCAGATCTTTTAATACCTTGATAATCGATCAGTCCAGCTTGGAAGCTGACTTTTACCTTAGGAGGCATGTTGATTCATTGGATACCCTTTAATTTTGAATACATTTTCGTATCAGTAGCATATCTTTGGATCTCTGCGAATGTTGATATGCACTCAGCATTTGCTATAGATGTCTAGTGTTTTGTAGTCACATTAGAAATGGCCACATTTTCAAATCACACTTGAAACTAACTAGTAATTTTGTTATGTAAAGCATAAATATCTCTGGAGACAGTTAAGTTGGAACCTAACAAAGCAGACTTTTCCAGTTCATAAGCTTTTGAAAATCAAGCACCATGGGAAGCTATACCGAAGTGCTGCCTGCTTCGAAGACCATTTAATAAACTGTCATGGTTATTAAACTTGTGGCTTCTAAAATGTCTAAGTTATAGGATTGGGCATTAGGGGAATGTTAAACAAGTTTAAAGATCTCATGCTTATTATCTTCTTTTGTGAAGCAGATCTGAGAGCCTATTTTTGGTTTTGATACATGTAGATGTATAGTTATAGATAAACTTATAACCAAAATAATTAAGGTGTGGTGGAAAATTTTAAGGATTTATTTCTTCACTGTGATTATAGGGGAAAGTATTTTTATTATAATTCCAGTGAAAGCAGGTAATATTCATCCCAAGGCATATCAACTACAGTACTTACCAATTTGCTTTGATTCTGAATAGAACTAGGTCCATTTATAAACTCCCATTAATGAGTTAAGTCACTGAAGGAAGGGAGAACGATAACTTCTTGGAAATGCTAACTTAAATTTCCATTATCACTGAGGGAATTTGGGGACTTTAGACAGCATATGGAATAATAAAATGTTTCCCTGTTTCTGCATAGGAAATACGGATATTGCAAGTTTTTTCAAGAACTAGTGACTGTTCTCTCGAACTGCTCTTCTTCACTGGAGCCACTATCTTAGGTTATTATTATGAAAAAATTTGACTGATTTTTAATTGATTCTAAAGGAAATGGGGAAGATAGAGACTTGGCAGAAGTAATTTGAACTCAGAAATTTAGGCATTTTTACTGTTCGGTAATTTATTTTTCATCAAAACAAAATGATACAATAAATAATATTTTATATCAATGCAAAAATAAGAATCCAGTCACTGCCATTATCTTTCAGAGAAATACTGATGAGAGTAGAATGGGAAGCTGCCACTGAAACTAATCAATGAAACTGCCCTGCATATAAAAAAGAAAGTACATTTTACTTTCAAGGCCATGTGTTTTCAGGAGGGCTACATGTAGATTAGTGTGGGCTCATACATCTCACAAATGTAGAAGGTTTCATTTTTCTTTTCCCTGCTGACTGGGGATAGGAATAATATCTGATATTGTGTACCTTGGGGAATTGTAAGGATTAAATGAAAGCTTCTAGTAGAATATGCAGATGTTTAATAAATGATAAACATTTTACCTTCTTTCCTAAGTTTTAAAGTATCTCTATTAGAGAGCAAATGGAAATATATACTTAAAAAGGCCAATCTTACCTAAGGATATCATCTAGAACTCACAAATATTATGAATAAACCCATTCCCTTTTGCCTGTTCGTTTTTTAACTTAGAATAGAATTAAGAAGTCTAGGCATCCTCACTCATGTCCAGCACAAGAGATCTTTTGAAAGACACTGCATGTAATCAAAGCCCTGAGCTCTTTTCCACACATTTCTATTTTCACTTTCCCCTCATAACAAACTTACAAACTGTTAACATTTCAAGAGCACCTAACAAAATCCCAGGCACAGAGTCAAACATTCAAATGAAGGAATGCTGACTGGTACTCTGATCTATGCTCTTGTGCCCCTTATTGTATACATCAGAAAATTACCACAATTTGGCTGAACTCTGAGTTTACATGATCTAGGTTTCAAGTGTTCCAGTATATTTCAGTATCCCATATAACTTTGTTTTCACAGGTTTTTTTTCAGTTGCAAAGGTCTTCTACAAAACTTCTCAGTTAATGTAGGTAACACTGATGAAACTATTAGTAAACAGTTCCCCGGAATTAGTAAGAAGACTTACCTTACTCTAGTGGAAAACCAATGACAGCAAATAATGAAATATAACACAAGTTAAAAAATGCCTTTCAACACATGCAGCACTGTGATTAGTCATAAAAGTCTGATCAGGTTTAGATGCGATAAAGGATTTTTCATCTCTTTTGAAAATAAAAATTAAAGAAGTTATTTCTTATTCTTCTATACCTAATATATACATATATTTAACTTTTCTATGTAATGCAACATGCAATATTTGCTCATAACCGTATGTCAAGGTACATGTAGCTATAGTACTACATTTGGCATAAATGTTGCATATAAAGTATAAATATGAAAGTAATAGTTTACTAACTACCATTAATTTTATTATTTGATTTTTCAATTATTTACATTTTAGAACATACTTATTCCTGAATATAGTAAGGAATGGGCTCTTAAAAATACGTAAGTCCTCTATATCAAACAACACAATCAAATTTAATAAAGGATAAATATGCTTTGCAACAAATGTAATATGCTGTTCTCCATAAATCATTTGTGCCAAAAATGTGACAGTATCTTGATAATGAATACATGAGGGAATGGCCATGATGGAACTCATATTATAAAATCTGATAAATGCCTTTAAGACCATAGTTAGCAGCATATTCATTTCCAATTCTCAGCAAATGTGGTAATAATTCACTTTTTAGTAAATCAGTTCACAAAGGCTGACTCTTTACCGAGCAATTTGCTTTCAAGGTACACATGCAAAAATTGGCCCGCTTCATTGTACACATGACAGGTTGTGACTTAGACACGTACACAGGAAATGTGATGTGTGAATGAAATGCAGAGTTGGGTGAGGGAGATTCTTAGGGTAGAAGGATGAGTGCCCGGCAATAAGACAAAGGATTCCCTTTTATCCTAAGAAGAACCCCACCAGCATGGATCTTGTGAGGGATCTGCCCAAATGTATTCAAAAACATTTACTGAAAAACAAATATTCTACACTAGCCAATGAATTCAGAGAAATTAGGTTTCTGATGCTTGATTGTCAATGACTGTGTTAAGCTGCATCACTCAGACTTTACGGATGAGGACTTTTTGTAAGCTAGTGAGGCTGGAAAAAAGTGATCTGTCAATTCAGTTCATCTGTTCTGTGGCAGATTAGCAAGGGCTTATCATCATGAAGTGCTTTTCATGTGCAGGTTTTATTGAAAAACATCATCAGAGTGGGGAGATTACACTCTCAAACAAGCATAAGGCATAAGTGACTTCGCTTGTTAAATGCTAAAACTGTGGTTTTTATCTTTATGGTGTGGGGCTTATTCTGTATATCCATATTTATGAAACCCAAATCCTTCTGGATGGAGATTTTAGAATTAAACCATTAAATTAAAAATATATTCTCTATCTTGCTCGTTTAGGATGCACTCCTAAACTCTGAAATATTTTCAAAAGTGCTACATTTTTTTCTCATCAAACTCATGTATCTTCTTGGCTAATATGGGCAGTACTGACGTTAGACTCAAGATACCATGCGTGACCACAGTTTTTCTTTCTAGGAGTTTTTAGCATGTGTCCTTAGTGCACATGCACAAAAGCTAAACTATGGTAATAAAGCTAGATTAGGGCCAATCTTTACTCAGAAAAGAAAATATATTCTAAAAATGTATACCCCCAACCATTGGTTGCAAAAAACATATTAGTTGCCCTATCTGTGGCATTCAATTAGGCAGGGCTTGTATCTCTTGAGATATGCACCTCAGCCTCCTGTTCCCTCCACACTTAAGGAGTTAACATTACTAGTTCCTATAATTAAGTGTTATTATACAAAAGTATAGTTAATTAGGAGCATATTTTGAATTTAATAGGGTTTTATGGGAGTATTCCACCTCTCCATTTCTAAATATACATCTACTGCAGCAAAGTTATAATTAGTAATATTTGTGAATTGTGACATGAACCTTGGCTGGCTTCTTTGTGCTTTACTTGGTTGCAAGACACTTGGAAAAATTATTATATTTTATTTTTCTGAATTATCTGGAACTTCATTTTTAAGCTCATCAAATGAATGAATTAAAGTAACTGTTTTGTAGAGCTACTAAGGGCATATTAACTAGCAAATGCCTTAAAACTTTTTGCGACTCTTCTGAAAATAAGCAGTTTGAAAGAATACAGTGGCATAGAAATATTAAAGCCTAAGACAAGAGCAAAACATCAAAAACATAGTTCTGAAAATATAATTTCTTTGTACCGTATTTTTTAAACAACTCATTGATTGAACTCAGCTTTATGAAGTATTTCTTCTTTCCAAAAAAGAAGGAAAACAAAGTGACTCCTTTAGTTTTAACAAATTTTAACATATTATATAAATACACACACATATTTATATAAATATATAAAATTTTACGGTTACACGTGTAAAGTTATAATTTAAAATTATTCACCAGAAGACTGAATAAAACTCAAGTCATGCAATACTCTGCATGTGTGGCAATGCTCTTTTCTCATTTGAAATGTTTTAGTGCCCTGAGACTTTGAAACAATCATGCAGAATAAGAGCAGACAGGTGCCTACGTGCTAACTTCTTCGAAGTCTTAAAATTCTGGAGATGGAATAAAAGTGAAGTCTTTATAAATACAGATTATTGCTCCAGAAGAATACCAGAAATGCTAGGTTTCTGGTATCTTATATAATCTGACCTTGATTCTTGTAATAATATCATGATTCTGGTTACTGCTTATAAAAATTAATACCAACAGCAGGTATACCAGAAGGTTCCCTGGGGAGCTGTGTGGTGAGAACCTCTGAGGCAGCAGGTCAACTCTGTTCTGCTCCCAAATTGTAAAGGGGTTATTTTACACCAGGGAGTATATTTGTACTTCTGACCCCACCTACTCTTTAATCTTAGTACACAGGAGGGGACTGTGGTGATAATATGCCTTTGAAATCCAAAATGGATAACTGCAATTGCTTGGTTGGATGGGGGGATAAGAAATATCCTTTCAAACACATGACATGTTAACAATTGTCGTATCTACCCAAGGTCAGTATTAGCATCCTGCCTTCTATTGAGGACTGTCAAGCTTTGAACTTTCCATAAAAGTTGGTAATGCTTTGTCAGGCACAGGAAGCCCCATTAATGTAAACTGTCTTGGCAAGAGACTTGAAAGATAAAAACTGGTTATTGACTCTAAATTTGATTCTCAACCATTTTATTAGAATGAACTGAGGTGCTTTTAAAAAAGACCGATGCTCAGGTCTCACAGAAGGTCAATTTAAAGCAACTAACCCGTAGGTATGGGCATGGACATTGGGACACTCATTGATGCTTCCAAAAGCTCCTAAGTAATTCTGATGTTCAATCAGATTGAGAAGCGCTGCTCTGAAAGGAAAGTAGCCAGAGCATAATGGCTAGAGGGTTGGGTTTTGGTCTGTCTGGATCTCGCTCTCTCTGAACTTACCATACATCATTCATTTTAGAGCCCAGGTTAGTCTATTCTCCTGGAATAATGCAGTCTGAGGAAATCAAACTCTAAGTAAAACATCAGCCTCATAATATAGATTCAAGTGAGTCTGGACTGTTACTTTAAACTTCAACTTTATCTTATGGAGGCAGAGCCCAGCAAGTTTTCCAAAGCAGCAGAGCGCACAGTGGGAGCTTGTGCAGGAACCGGGTTGCTCTTGGATTTGGGGATTGACATGGATGCCATGCAAGCAGGTGCCTCAGTGAAAACTAAGACGAGGGCTAACTCAAGACTGAAAGATTCAGCTCATGGCTATGATTGAAAGAAAACAAATCTGGTAGGTTTCCTACCAATTAATCACTTAAATTTGCTTTCAAAATGACTGAAATCAGCCAAGGGACTGATTTCGTTTTCGATCTGGTAAACAGAATGAACATTTGAACCTATCTACCGAGAAGATTCGCCTCTCCTTGCCAACCACTTGGAGCCATCAGTCCGAACCCGTCGAGACATAAGCATTCCAGTTCTACAGGAACTAGATTGTTAGAGAAAAAGCAAGTCATCTCACTGTGGAACAGTCAACCCAGTTAGGTGAGAGCGCTGACAACTTTATTCTATGGGAAAAACCATGGGGAACACCCTTCATTTCTTAGGTGCTGGGATCGGTCACGAGGAATCTGAAACCACAAATTCTTTCTTCTCGTTTTGACCATGTCATTAAATGGAAGAATGCCCCAGGCATCTGTTGCTAGGACAGGTGTTTGTAATTGGGCACATGTCCTAGTGATACTCTGTACATAGACCAGTACAGATCCTTTTTCTTTTCAGGATGTCATTCCATTTTATAAGGCAACTCAGATCTGGTAGTAGGCATTGTTTCCCATTTACCTGGAGACTTCTGTTCGATGCAATTTAATTAATATTGTCAAACCCTTAAATAAACCTTTGCTTATTGAAGTTTTCTAAGTTATATTAAATTATATTTGGGGCTTTGTTATTTCACTGTTGACTAGAGCTGTAGTTTGCAATTGTGGAAGACTATAAGCCAAAGTGGTCCCATGGGGGTTTCTCATCAGGGACAGTTCTTACTGAATTAAGGAGCATGCCATATCAAAGAAATTTCAAACCTTTCTAAAATGGACATGAGATGCTATGTATCAGATACTCACAGGACGACCTCCACATGGTCCAAAGCCCATTGATCATGACCTGTTCCATTGTGGCGTGGCTGCCACCAGCGCAATAAAACTCCTTTCATCCGTGCCTCCCTGGGTCACAGATAGAAGGACAGAGAGATTAAACACTAGAACACAGAGAACTTTCTGGTAGGTGACTTCCAGACTTCAACTACAATAGTCTAATCTTAATCAACATAACTTTGGGTATGGAATTTAGATTTGCTCAGGTCATAGTATTCTCCTAAGCAGCATCAAGTTTGGCTACTCAAGGATTTGCAATCCTTCTACATGTCTCTCCCTTCTTCCCCTTGCTCCACGAGTACCTGGAAGAGTCACATCTTTAGTCAACAAATGTGACGTGCCTTCTATGTGACGGGCGTTGTACTAGACGCTGGGGTACCATGCCAGGCAAAACTGACTAAGCTGCCTATCCTCAGCAGATTTTTAAACCGGTGTACCCAGCAGAAGATTAAAAATGTTGTTTCCTAAACGACTAGAAACACTGGTTACTGGGAGGGAAATATGCACAACACACCCTTGTATTTAATTGCTTTTCTCTCTTCCCTCTCGACCTTATCCTAGCTCCCAGTTGTGCCTGTTGTCCTAATAGAAAACGGTAACACAACTCTGGAGATCTGGATTAGTCTTGGTTCTGCCACCACCTACTTTGGCGGCACTGGTTCAGTAACTTCACCAAACACTGTTTATTGTTAGGATCATGTGTGACACCATGCTTTTGCTCTCTGACCGCTTACAGGGGGACGTTGTAGGACACCCTCTGAGCCTGTGTGAAGTCCTTCGGCTGGTGCTGCGCGATGACGTGCCAGGTGATCCCGTTGTTGACACTGTACTGCAGCAGCACGGCCTTGTCCACGGAGTGGGGGCCACTCAGGTCGCTGTTGCAGCTGTCTGTCTGCGATGTACTCCCAATTTGCAAAACAAACATGATTTTGCTGAACAAACACAGGGGAAACCGTGTGTAAACAAAAGTCAGGAAGTATTCAAGGAGTTATACGTTCTACTTTTTTATCTTTCTCGTTCCTAAAGTCCATGATTTTCACGTTCATAATATAGTAAAAATAGAAGCATCCAGTCTTATGACTAAGTCACATAAATAACAAAATTTATTGAACTTATCTTTTACATTGTACATATGAAAAATAAGCCCAGAAGGCTGGTGTTCTACACAGTGAAAATTTTGACTTTCAAAGATCTTTTTTCTTCTTATGATATTAGAAATCTTGTTAGAGTATTTCTCCTGAAACACCTTCTGTTCTCTGCAAAGTGATATGGGCCAAATAGGCAGCTGAGGACATGGAGAGGACAAGAAATAAAACCACAGTATTTATGCTACATGCTTTTTACAAATAGCTTCAAGCTGGACAGAATCTGGACAAGGATAAATCATCATGTTTATTTTAGGAAAGGATGTCTGGAGATCAGAGCAGAGGGAAAACTGAGTTAGACGCACAGGCTCTGGACAATATCTGCTATCGTGTTTGACGTGTCCTTTTGTTTTTCACAGGCATCCTTGCCCTTAGAAGATACAGTTTTTAAACATAGGAAATACAAGAGACCTCCCAGCTCCACATAATATCAAACGGCGAAAATCTCCCAGAGACCTCCATCTTAACACCAGCACCCAGCTTCACTCAACGACCAGCAAGCTACAGTGCTGGGCATCCTATGCCAAACAACTAGCAAGACAGGAACACAACCCCACCCATTAGCAGAGAGGCTGCCTAAAATCATAACAAGTCCACGGACACCCCAAAACACACCGCCAGATGTGAACCTGCCCACCAGAGAGACAAGATCCAGCCTCATCCACCACAACACAGGCACTAGTCCCCTCCACCAGGAAGCCTACACAACCCACTGAACCAACCTTAGCCACTGGAGACAGACATCAAAAACAACGGGAACTACAAACCTGCAGCCTGCAAAAAGGAGACCCCAAACACAGTAAGATAAGCAAAATGAGAAAACAGAAAAACACACAGCAGATAAAGGAGCAAGATAAAAATGCACCAGACCTAACAAATGAAGAGGAAATAGGCAGTCTACCTGAAAAAGAATTCAGAATAATGATAGTAAGGTTGATCCGAAATCTTGGAGATAGAATGGACAATAGAATGGACAAAATGCAAGAATCAGTTAACAAGGACCTAGAAGAACTAAAGATGAAACAAGCAACGATGAACAACACAATAAATGAAATTAAAAATACTCTAGATGGGATCAATAGCAGAATAACTGAGGCAGAAGAACGGATAAGTGACCTGGAAGATAAAATAGTGGAAATAACTACTGCAGAGCAGAATAAAGAAAAAAGAATGAAAAGAACTGAGAACAGTCTCAGAGACCTCTGGGACAACATTAAACGCACCAACATTCGAATTATAGGGGTTCCAGAAGAAGAAGAGAAAAAGAAAGGGACTGAGAAAATATTTGAAGAGATTATAGTTGAAAACTTCCCTAATATGGGAAAGGAAATAGTTAATCAAGTCCAGGAAGCACAGAGAGTGCCATACAGGATAAATACAAGGAGAAATACACCAAGACACATATTAATCAAACTGTCAAAAATTAAATACAAAGAAAGCATATTAAAAGCAGCAAGGGAAAAACAACAAATAACACATAAGGGAATCCCCATAAGGTTAACAGCTGATCTCTCAGCAGAAACCCTACAAGCCAGAAGGGAGTGGCAGGACATACTGAAAGTGATGAAGGAGAAAAACCTGCAACCAAGACTACTCTACCCAGCAAGGATCTCATTCAGATTTGATGGAGAAATTAAAACCTTTACAGACAAGCAAAAGCTGAGAGAGTTCAGCACCACCAAACCAGCTTTACAACAAATGTTAAAGGATCTTCTCTAGGCAAGAAACACAAGAGAAGGAAAAGACCTATAATAACGAACCCAAAACAATATAGAAAATGGGAATAGGAACATACATATCGATAATTACCTTAAATGTAAATGGACTAAATGCTCCCACCAAAAGACACAGATTAGCTGAATGGATACAAAAACAAGACCCTTACATATGCTGTCTACAAGAGACCCACTTCAGACCTAGAGACACATACAGACTAAAAGTAAGGGGATGGAAAAAGATATTCCATGCAAATGGAAACCAAAAGAAAGCTGGAGTAGCAATTCTCATATCAGACAAAATAGACTTTAAAATAAGGACTATTAAAAGAGACAAAGAAGGACACTACATAATGATCAAGGGATCGATCCAAGAAGAAGATATAACAATTGTAAATATTTATGCACCCAACATAGGAGCACCTCAATACATAAGGCAAATACTAACAGCCATAAAAGGGGAAATCGACAGTAACACATTCATAGTAGGGGACTTAAACACCCCACTTTCACCCATGGACAGATCATCCAAAATGAAAATAAATAAGGAAACACAAGCTTTAAATGATACATTAAACAAGATGGACTTAATTGATATTTATAGGACACTCCATCCAAAAACAACAGAATACACATTTTTCTCAAGTGCTCACGGAACATTCTCCAGGATAGATCATATCTTGGGTCACAAATCAAGCCTTGGCAAATTTAAGAAAATTGAAATTGTATCAAGTATCTTTTCTGACCACAACGCCATGAGACTAGATATCAATTACAGGAAAAGATCTGTAAAAAATACAAACACATGGAGGCTAAACAATACACTACTTAATAATGAAGTGATCACTGAAGAAATCAAAGAGGAAATCAAAAAATACCTAGAAGCAAATGACAATGGAGACACAACGACCCAAAACCTGTGGGATGCAGCAAAAGCAGTTCTAAGGGGGAAGTTTATAGCAATACAAGCCCACCTTAAGAAGCAGGAAACATCTAGAATAAACAATCTAACCTTGCACCTCAAGCAATTAGAGAAAGAAGAACAAAAAAACCCCAAAGCTAGCAGAAGGAAAGAAATCATAAAAATCAGATCAGAAATAAATGAAAAAGAAATGAAGGAAACAATAGCAAAGATCAATAAAACTAAAAGCTGGTTCTTTGAGAAGATAAACAAAATAGATAAACCACTAGCCAGACTCATCAAGAAAAAAAGGGAGAAGACTCAAATCAATAGAATTAGAAATGAAAAAGGAGAGGTAACAACTGACACTGCAGAAATAAAAGAGATCATGAGAGATTACTACAAGCAACTCTATGCCAATAAAATGGACAACCTGGAAGAAATGGACAAATTCTTAGAAATGCACAACCTGCCAAGACTGAATGAGGAAGAAATAGAAAATATGAACAGACCAATCACAAGCACTGAAATTGAAACTGTGATTAAAAATCTTCCAACAAAGAAAAGCCCAGGACCAGATGGCTTCACAGGCGAATTCTATCAAACATTTAGAGAAGAGCCACCACCTATCCTTCTCAAACTCTTCCAAAATATAGCAGAGGGAGGAACACTCCCAAACTCATTCTACGAGGCCACCATCACCTTGATACCAAAACCAGGCAAGGATGTCACAAAGAAAGAAAACTACAGGCCAATATCACTGATGAACATAGATGCAAAAATCCTCAACAAAATACTAGCAAACAGAATCCAACAGCACATTAAAAGGATCATACACCATGATCAGGTGGGGTTTGTTCCAGGAATGCAAGGATTCTTCAATATACGCAAATCTATCAATGTGATAAACCATATTAACAAATTGAAGGAGAAAAACCATATGATCATCTCAATAGATGCAGAGAAAGCTTTTGACAAAATTCAACACCCATTTATGATAAAAACCCTGCAGAAAGTAGGCATAGAGGGAACTTTCCTCAACATAATAAAGGCCATATACGACAAGCCCACAGCAAACATCATCCTCAATGGTGAAAAACTGAAAGCATTTCCACTAAGATCAGGAACAAGACAAGGGTGCCCACTCTCACCACTCTTATTCAACATAGTTTTGGAAGTTTTAGCCACAGCAATCAGAGAAGAAAAGGAAATAAAAGGAATCCAAATCGGAAAAGAAGAAGTAAAGCTGTCACTGTTTGCAGATGACATGATCCTATACATAGAGAATCCTAAAGATGCTACCAGAAAACTACTAGAGCTAATCAATGAATTTGGTAAAGTAGCAGGATACAAAATTAATGCACAGAAATCTCTGGCATTCCTATATACTAATGATGAAAAATCTGAAAGTGAAATCAAGAAAACACTCCCATTTACCATTGCAACAAAAAGAATAAAATATCTAGGAATAAAACTACCTAAGGAGACAAAAGACCTGTATGCAGAAAACTATAAGACACTGATGAAAGAAATTAAAGATGATACAAATAGATGGAGACATATACCATGTTCTTGGATTGGAAGAATCAACATTGTGAAAATGACTCTACTACCCAAAGCAATCTATAGATTCAATGCAATCCCTATCAAACTACCACTGGCATTTTTCACAGAACTAGAACAAAAAACTTCGCAATTTGTATGGAAACACAAAAGACCCCGAATAGCCAAAGCAATCTTGAGAACAAAAAAAGGAACTGGAGGAATCAGGCTCCCTGACTTCAGACTATACTACAAAGCTACAGTTATCAAGACAGTATGGTACTGGCACAAAAACAGAAAGATAGATCAATGGAACAGGATAAAAAGCCCAGAGATAAACCCATACACATATGGACACCTTATCTTTGATAAAGGTGGCAGGAATGTACAGTGGAAAAAGGACAGCCTCTTCAATAAATGGTGCTGGGAAAACTGGACAGGTACATGTAAAACAATGAAATTAGAACACTCCCTAACACCATACACAAAAATAAGCTCAAAATGGATTAAAGACCTAAATATAAGGCCAGAAACTATCAAACTATTAGAGGAAAACATAGGCAGAACACTCTATGATATAAATCACAGCAAGATTCTTTCTGACCCACCCCCTAGAGTAATGTAAATAAAAACAAAAATAGACAAATGGGACCTAATGAAACTTCAAAGCTTGTGCACAGCAAAGGAAACCATAAACAAGACCAAAAGACAACCCTCAGAATGGGAGAAAATATTTGCAAATGAAGCAACTGACAAAGGATTAATCTCCAAAATTTACAAGCAGCTCATGCAGCTCAACAACAAAAAAACAAACAACCCAATCCAAAAATGGGCAGAAGACCTAAATAGACATTTCTCCAAAGAAGATATACAGACTGCCAACAAACACATGAAAGAATGCTCAACATCATTAATCATTAGAGAAATGCAAATCAAAACTACAATGAGATATCATCTCACACCAGTCAGAATGGCCATCATCAAAAAATCTAGAAACAATAAATGCTGGAGAGGGTGTGGAGAAAAGGGAACCCTCTTGCACTGCTGGTGGGAATGTGAATTGGTTCAACCACTATGGAGAACAGTATGGAGGTTCCTTAAAAAACTACAAATAGAACTACCATATGACCCAGCAATCCCACTACTGGGCATATACCCTGAGAAAACCGAAATTCAAAAAGAGTCATGTACCAAAATGTTCATCGCAGCTCTATTTACAATAGCCCGGAGATGGAAACAACCTAAGTGCCCATCATCGGATGAATGGATAAAGAACATGTGGCACATATATACAATGGAATATTACTCAGCCATAAAAAGAAACGAAATTGAGCTATTTGTAATGAGGTGGATAGACCTAGAGTCTGTCATACACAGTGAAGTAAGTCAGAAAGAAAAAGACAAATACAGTATGCTAACACATATATATGGAATTTAAGAAAAAAAAAATGTCATGAAGAACCTAGGGGTAAGGCAGGAATAAAGATGCAGACCTCCTAGAGAACGGACTTGAGGTTATGGGGAGGGGGAAGGGTGAGCTGTGACGGGGCGAGAGAGAGTCATGGACATATACACACTAACAAACGTAGTAAGGTAGATAGCTAGTGGGAAACAGCCGCATGGCACAGGGATATTGGCTCGGTGCTTTGTGACAGCCTGGAGGGGTGGGATAGGGAGGGTGGGAGGGAGGGAGACGCAAGAGGGAAGAGATATGGGAACATATGTATATGTATAACTGATTCACTTTGTTATAAAGCAGAAACTAACACACCATTGTAAAGTAATTATACCCCAATAAAAATGTTAAAAAAAAAAAAAAAAACATAGGAAATCTATCCTCGTAAGATTCCTAGTGATTAACAGGTGGTCAAATAAAGAGCCTGACTTAAACTGGTAAATGCATTATTTAAATGCATTAATTAATTTAAAGCAAAGTTACTTGCCTGACACGGTGTGCAATCATTAACTAAGTGGCTAGTTGTAGCTATATATGGGGTCAAGGAAGACATCAGGTTGATCTAGATGATGTACATCTTTTTGGTAGGAAAAAAATTGGGGATGGGTGGACACAACAACTTCTGGCGTCTATGGTTAGTTATATGGTTACTCTACAGGAATTAATTTTTTAATATTTTTATTGTTTATCATATTGAAGGCCCCCCAACCTGCCTTTCTGCCTCTGAAAATAATTACTAATATTAAGCTTCAAGTAAACATCTACATTCCAACTAACCCAACATTTAATTCTCAAAAATACTCACGCACTTTTCAGCATTCAGTGAGTAGTCTAGTATTTTGCAACCTTTATAAAGCCTTGGAATCTCTTCTTGAATTACACAGACAATAAGCTGTTTTTGTTCTGGCTAAGGTGGTAGAGCTGGGAAGGGCAGGTGGGGAAGGAACCCTCTTGGGTCTCTTTTTCTCTGTCCTCTCTATTCTGCATTACCGTGCAGCTCATAAAGCATGTGAACTTTTAAAGTTCCCAGCCATCCAGCCATCGGTCCTCCACTTCCTTTTATAGCTACATATGCTAAATACAGGAATATGTATGTTTGCATTACTACGAATCTTCTTCACATTCACATTTATATTTACATGCTTGCATATGTTCCATATTAAATTATCTATATAGATTATTCATAACCCATTATTTATTTTTGCCAACTTTATTGAGATACAACTGGCCTCTAACACTGTATAAGTTCACGATGTTCAACATGTTGATGTGATACACTTATCCATTTCTTATATTTGGCCATTTCTCCAGGCTTATGCCTATGTTACCAACACTCAGCCAGTGTGTGTGAAGAGATACAAGGTAATTCTACACTCAATTTAAGCAAAGCATAATTCTGAGTTGTGAAAACATATAATGCTTTTTCATACCAAATTCAGATGATATTTAGGTTTCCACTGCTTAGTGACACCTGTGCCATAAAGTTCATGATCATGGCTGACAGCAGACAATGAGGCGCCTGTGACTGATTCTACGTCTGGACTACAACCTGGGAGTTGTATTACCTTGCTCGAGTGAGATCCAGAGGTTTGGTGGCAGCTTGCCTTACTTGACAGCCGTTAAAATAGAGTGAGTCTCCATGGGCATAGGGTGCCAGCTGCCCACAGCCACTTCCTATCACTCCACCTTGAATAGTCTCCCAGTTTGCCTCAGTGACTCTTGCGGACTCAAAATTATCTTTAATATAACTGGGAAGATCATGACTGAAAACAGAGCAATCATCTCCTAGAGGGAAAGGAATAGTTGCAAAAATTAGCTGGAACAAGCAGAATCAACAAAGATTAAGAACAAGCATTCAATTTCAGATGTAATCCAATCAATTTCAGATTTATTGTAAGAATGACAAAATACCAAGCAGATATAGACTCCCAGAAATACATGTTTCTCTTTTATTTCAGTTGACTTGTGTTGCTGAAAAATACCATTATCTTTGAGTCAATGTTTACTAAAATATGTAGGTGCTAATGTGCTTATTTCTTGTATAAGCCCATTGTTAAAAAACTACAGCATCTGGTTGGGCCTGTGTTTACCAATGACATATCTCCAGAGGGTGATCTCACCCCGGCATTAGAGGCAACCTAATTTCTGGTCCCCTAGCGTGATTTTGTAGTCGAAAATAAGTCATGTTCTTGTTCTCCTTCTAGCTCTTATATTTGATGATTCTTGACAGCAGAGTCTATATTTTATTCATTGTTGGATCCCAGCACCTAGCACAATATTGAGCACATATAAAATATTCCATCATGAAGCTGGGATAAATACATGAATAAAAAACTGGAAGTGTCTCTCAGAGACCACAGATCTGAAATATGGGCATTTAAGGAAGGTGCTACTTTAGCTAATGTGTATGTCTTCGCATTTCTCCTTCATTGCAACAGCACGACTTTTCTCAACGTGTACAACAGTTCAAAATCAAAAGGTCATAGCTCTGTTGGATCAGAGAAGAGGGCAAATTCCAGACACCTAGGACTCCTTGTGAGACATCTGATTTGTTCATTTGCCTAAAGTTCAAATTCTCCAGCTAATCTACAAACAGACCCAGTTGGTCTCAGCGGTAATGAGACCAGGGGAAAAAGATGGCGGCTAAGTCATTTCTAACCTCAGAGATGTGCAGCGGTCTACATTTACCATACTCATTTCACTTGGAGGCAAGGAAGTAGTATCCACCAAGAAATCTAAATGGATTCTACACAATTCAAATCTATGGGGTCTTCCACTGTACCCTTGGGGAAGCTATATAATTTGGTCCTCTTTGGATAACTCTCTCAGCTCTGAGAGACAGCAAGGCTGACTGGAAAGGACAACTTGAGTTCTGGTCTTCTTACTGACATGTACTTGCTATGTGACCTCAGGCAAGTCACCTAACCTCCCTGAGCCTCAGTTTCTTTACCTGTAAAGTGGGAATAATGATATTAACCATAGCTAATTTATGGGGACTATCATAAATACTAAATGACTCTGCTGAATGTATTGGTGGATACTGTGTAAATGGTAAAGGATGAGGCAGTGCAAGGATTCACTCAGAAAAGATTTACTGTGCATTGCTATTAGGCTCCAAGGGCATAATGGTAATTGGATAGAGTGAACTTCGTAACATAGAGGCTGAAACCTATGAGAAACATTGCATCAAAAGAAAGCAGGGCTGCAGGCCTTCCAACAGGCTGACATAGCAAGCTCCTGTTAGGAGTTGACTGAATACTCTGCCCCCAATACACAGTTAGCCTCTGGAAATTCAAGCAGTAAAAGTATATTTTTTTGAGTCATGAAGGTTTTTTCGTATGTGACAGAGCGACCTGGGAAACAGAACATCTTGAATTGTCGGCTCCATCTTGGGAGGACAGTGGCTGCTCCTTTCCCGGTCCAGGGAGAAGGAATATTGGTCCAGTATCTAGGGACAGGCAGCCAGGCCAGGCAGAAGAGAGGTCCAGAGTGGAAATCAAGTGTGAAAGGTAGGGGTTGGAGCAGGGAGTTATATGGAAGTTGGAGAATGTGAGGTACCATAGAATATCCTGGGAGGATAAAATCTGCATTTTTAAAAATTCAAGGAACATAGCATAAAATTAACCTTGGTAATTCATGCCAGAGGTAAATATCTATGTGATCAAAGAGTGTATCATCTATCTCAAATCCCTCAGGCCAGAGTTTCTATCCATTTCCTAGCAGCCTTTGCACACATGTTGAGATGAGAACTCCATGGTCTCCTGTGTCAAGAACGACAAAATGGGATTCTCACCTTGGAAACTTTCATCGCAGATGCAGATGGCGCCGGTGGTGCAGTACCCGTGCCCACTGCAGAGCTTGGGGCAAGCCTCTCCGATGTACACGTGGTCAATTGCCCAGCTCTGCTTCTCCGTTTCTTCGCCCTTCTGGATCCAGCGAAACTGGGTTGCACTGAAAGTCCCACAAAGAGCAGAAGGGATCCAGGAGGCTGTTATTTTCCACGGCTACGTCCAGCATCCAGCCTCTGGGAATGGGGGCTATTTCTAAGAAAAGGGCTTCCCAAACTTCTACCCGAAGCATCCGATTGGTGGAGGTGAGTGGTGTACCCCTCACATTCTAGGAGTATATACCCCAAAAGCCCTGAAAATTTTACGTGAATTTCCTATTCTGTTCCATAATAAACCTATTTTTCCTGTAGTGGTGTATCATTTTCAAATCTTTGAGGAAAATAAATGCTGCTCTAGGAAGACTGTGCTCCATTATATTTACCCTGCAGCTTTGCGTAACCCAACCAGCCTGGCAGAACCCAGAGGGCACTGATTCTGCGAGGAGCAGCACAGCCTTTGGGGGCACAGAACACCGGGGCAGATATGGTGCCAAGTCCAAGTCTCTGGGCATTTGTGACTCTGGGCCTGTGATTGAGTTTGGTGTGTGCTGTGGTATTTAATCAAAAGAAAATCTGACGTGTATGAATCATTTACCGACAAGATCCTATTTCTTCTTGGGACATGCAATTGCCATTTAGGGGCATGAGTTGGTGAGAGGAGGGGGAGATGAGGGGAAAGGGTACTAGGGCTGCAACTAAAAGTCTAGCCTCATTTTATCAGTTGCTCTCGCCTCACTGTATGTGCTCTGCCGAGACAGGCAGATGATTCCACCAAGTTGACCTTAGTACGCAACCTACCTGGAGGAGACATGGTCAGGCAGCTGGATGGTGATTCTCTTCCAGCTGGAGCTGTTGACAGCATTGTAGATGGTGGCTTCATGGAACTGGAAGGGGGAACAGCCAATGCTGTTTGAAGAGGAAGGAAGGCATTGGGTCTGAACGAGCTGCCAGGAGTCGGACCTGCAGAAACCAAAAAGGCTGCATTAGACAGCTCTTCAGAGAAGTACATGACCTGTCTTATGTCAAGGGAATGCTTTAGGGCTGGGTTAAATTAAGACATTTTAATGTAACTTTCCTATTTCCTATATATATTTATAATTACAGATAATAAAAAGAAAAATTGAAAACTATCTCATATGAGAGAGATCCTAACTCTTTTCAGGCACATTAATATATTCACGGATGACAGAATAAAATGATGGCAGGAACAGAGTGGCATTCTAGCGACTTCCTCCCACTGATATTGTTACAAGAACTACACCTGGAGTCGACTGACAAAGTTCTCTATCTACCCAAACTTTCTCACTATAATTCATTTTTCAAAGTGGTGGTGAGAGGCAGGCCTGCCAGCACCAACAAGGCAAACTTCCTCTGTCAGACTGATGCTCAGTACTGCTACTATGCTTTAGGAGGTGTGACTGTAGCTAGAGCATGTTCAGACCTTTCATTGATCTATATTTTTATTAGGGCTGGTTGAGAACAAGCAACGTGAATAAAAGAGGGTTCTACTTTGAGGACAAACTTAGTGTCTTACTTAACTTACAATGTAAAGTTTGTTGGCTGCCGCGTAATATAACATTGATTTTTCTTGGTTTGAAGGAAAAATGTGAAAATAAGATACGTGTGTGAATTTTATACAAATGACATTTTTACATGTATACACAGGAACTGCCACTTTTAACACATAAGAATGCTCCCCTGTAAGCAGCTGCCTTAAAAACAGACAAACATTTGAATTGTATATTCTTGTTTGGAGGAAATGTAAAACATTGTTTCACAAACCTTGCATCCTTAGTATACTCCAACATTACGGAATGAAGGTCACCACAAGAAGTAGCTTCACAACCCACCACAATCTAAAACAAGCAAACAATTGATATGTGTCAGGCTAGATTACATAATACCTCTCATTAATTAGAAATCCCATCTCTGTTCATTATGACTCTGAAAAGTAATCAAGAAGTATTCAGAGAAGCTTTTACAGAGCAGCCTGCCAGGACACCAAGAACACATTCTTTTGAGCTTTGTTAAAGTCATGCCATTTTGCAAGGAGACGAGAATTAAGGTTAAAGATATACTATTTCTATTTACTTAATTAGTATAACATATTAATCATAAATTTGGGGAAGATAAATTGGTCAAAAGGAAAGCAGTAGTTGGAGAATTAAAGGAAAGAAACAAAGTATCATTGGTTCAAAACATTTTCATTGATATCCTATCTTCATTGATGCTACCATTAAATTTTTATTTGTAATTAAAAATAGCAATTTTTAATTACTTAAATTTATTCCTAGTCTTTTTCCATTTCCATGTGAATAAAAGCATTCCATATTATGTGCAATTAAATGCTTGAATCATCAATAATGCATAAATGCTAGAAAAATTTGGTGATTCAAATTTAAGTTCTAATCATCTACTCAATAAGTCCTATTTCAGTGCTCATAGTAGGGAAGGTTAATGCTAAAAACTTTAGACTATACGCTTATTCATAAAACAACCCTGGTTTCAGAGATAGAATACAAAGTATATTCCAATAGTGGAAATGGAAACCAGAACCCATACAAATAAAATGCTGTGGTGCTTCACAGGAAGGAGAGATTGAATCTTATTAAGTAGGTTAGAAAATAGTTCATCAGAAGTGGGAGATCTAAATTATTCCAACTACAAAAAGAAAAGATAATTGTGTGATGTGATAGAGGTGCTAATTATCACTATTGTGGCAATCATATTCCAATATATAAATGTATCAAATCAACATGTTGTATACCCTAAATTTACACAATGCTATATGTCAAATATATTTCAATTAAAAAAATAGAAAAGAATTCATCAGGTAGAGTGTATGTGAACTGTCCCTGAGGAATGGGGAGAGTCTGAGAGGTAGAGACAGGAGAAAGACATTTGGGTGGGAAAGCACTGTGAAATGTCTGGAGTGCAGCGTGTGGTGTGTTTTGGTCTAAGTGTAGAGTATGTGGAATATTGGTGGAGGAGGTTGGAAAGATTGGTTGAGTTTGGCAGACCATGAGTTGCAGTCAAAGGTGTTTGATCTTAATTTGGTAGGCAGTGGGGCGTCATTAAGGGTTAATGAGCAGGGGAATGATGGGCTCAAAGCTGTGCTTTGTAAGGATCAATCTGACTGTGCTGTTGAAGACAGGTGGGAGTGGAGAGAGATTAGAAAGGAAAGGACTACTCAATGGCCTACTCATTGAATTAGGGCCAGAATAAACGTGATAATAGTGCAAACAGAGGAGATGGGATGGGTGCCAGGAACACTGGGAGTTAGAACTTAAAGGATGTAGTAACTGATTAGATGTGAAAAGTGAAAAGTCAAAGACTAAATTAAAATTTAGAGCCAGTGAATAGGTGACAGGCAGTGCTATCAAGAGAAATAGGAAAATCAGAAAGAGAAGTGGGCATGGGGCAGGAAGATATGAAGTTCACCATTAGACATGTTGAGTTGAGATGCCAGTAAGGCAGAGGTGTAGAAATGTACACAGGCTATTAAAAGTACTGAATTGGCTATTGATGGGTCAAGGTTGGATATGCAGATTTGGGAGTTGCTCTTAAAGGTGTGATATTTGAAGCCAGAGGATGAATGAAGTTTCCAAAGGTGAGAATGTCTGTGAAGAGAGAAGAAAGCCAGGGAGAAGTACTAAGAAATGCTGATATTTACCAGGTTGAGGGAAGAAGAGGAACCAAAAAGGAGACAGACGTGGATATCAAGAAGGTAAGAGGAGAAGCAGCAGAGAACCCAGAAGCCAATAGCAAAGAGAATTTCACGAGCTGGAGAAGACAAGGAAAAGAGTGCCAAATAGTACAAAGAAAAGGAAAAACGAGGAATGGGTGAAAGCTGAAAGCTGTTATGGATATGGTGTTTAGAAAGTCTAGGGTGACTTTATTTTTTAATTTTTTTAACTTTTTATTTTATATTGGAGTGTAGCCGATTAACAATGTTGTGACAGTTTCAGGCACACAGCAAAGCAACTCAGCCACACATACACAGGTAACCATTCTATGGTGACTGTAAAAATGCAGATTTAGTGACACTTTAATCATGAAATTTCTGGGGACAAGCTTTTTTTTCTTTATGAAACAAATTGACTTGGCTAGAGAAAATTTCAGTCTCTTCAGTTCTGGGTTGATAGAAGAAGCAAAAGAGGAGGTCCCAACCAACTTAATCAAAAAATGCTCTGATGTGAGCCTGGTAGAGGGAAAGCCTTAAGGGACGTGGCTTGGAATTAGGGGTGGTATAACACTGGACATGACCTTGAGCATCCTTCATGTCACTAAGTTAAAGACAGTCCTGAGGGAGTGGTAGCATTTGGGGGGCTTGCCTCACCACCCTACAGTCTCTGAAGGAGAGTTTAACACAGAGCTGAGGAAACCAGAAAATTTGTTTGTTTTTTCAACGTATCTCTAGGAATTTTTCATCTTGCAAAACTGAAACCCTATACATAATAAGTCCTGATTTTCCCCTTCTCCCAGCTGTGAATACATTTTTATTATACTGATAAGGATTCTTACTATTAATTGTGATTATAGCACATCTTTTTAAATAAGGGTATTAGAACTGATCTGTCTCTTTAAAAAGATCTAGTAATAAACTGCATTTCTGTAATGCCCCTTTTTAGTGTGTTCTTCAGTGAGAAAGACATTAATTGATATTGCTTTATCTTTCTCTCTAATTGTCTATTAATTACCTCCTATGCCTTCCCTTCCATTCTTCTATATGAATAAAATATGCAATTTTAAGAAGTGAGAGTCCTTTTCAAATCTTTGAGGATTTGGGAAGTTCCAATTGGGCTAATGTACAGGTTCGTTTTTGGAAGTCAGAGACAAAAGAAAAATGGAAAGACATAATGAAAAAGGATAGATAAAGAAACAAAGTGGGCCTTCCCTGGTGGCAAAGTGGTTGAGAGTCCGCCTGCCGATGCAGGGGACACGGGTTTGTGACCCGGTCCGGGAAGATCCCACATGCCTTGGAGCGGCTGGGCCCGTGAGCCATGGCCACTGAGCCTGCGCGTCTGGAGCCTGTTCTCCACAGCGGGAGAGGCCACAACAGTGAGAGGCTCGCGTACGGCAAAAAAAAAAAAAAAAAAGAAAGCAAAGTGGCTTGATGTATGAAATAGGCATAAAGAGAAAGTGGTACAGAAATGGAGGAGAGAGACTGACAGAAAGGGGGGACAGAGACAAAGAAACTAATAGGCAGATGTGCCTATTTGAGCTTTTTATTTCCAAGTTTGGAAAAGTGAACTCAAGATTACATATCTGAGATACAATACAGTTACATTTCTTGCCACGTCCCAATATACTTAGATTTTAACCTGTGTTCAAATAATCCTACAAGATAAAGGTCTTTGTGAAAGATAACTTCTTTTATTGATAAAGTCTCTTTTAATGAATGAAATCAATCATTTCCTTGGAGTTGTTCAAATAAGTATTCTCTCTATACCCCCTCCCCCAAATGTAATGCAGACTCTGGAAGAGCTGCTTCCCCTTACTTTAAACTGCATCATGTATCCTGGCTGTATGATGAGTTCTCTGGAGGAGAGAGCATTGTGAGTCTTGTCCTTCTTTTTATTTGGCCAGTAGAGGTGGAAGGATGGATTGCCACAGAATCCTGCTGTCCTCACTGCATTAGGGTAAAAACTCCAGTTTTCTTCATGGGAAGTGCCTTCTGTTAAGGTAAATTGGAAGCAATATGGCATGTTATTCTCTTGAATTAATTGGTTTAGTGTTGAACTACCTGAATGTCTATGCTCTAGCTCTTTGCTTACTCTTTAAGATTGACTTTTATTTTATTTAACTGGTATAATATACAAATCCAAGATGAGAAATCACATCTAGAAAAGATTATTAAATGCTAGGACAATGATTACTCAACTTTTAAAATGTAATTGCTAGACCGGTAACTTTCACCACTGCAAAATTTTTCCTGGTATACTTTCAAACCAATACAATGTGTATCTCTGCACAGAAATTCCTAAAGAAACAGAAATTATTTTGGGCTACTGAAATTTCAAATTATACTTAGAGTGAGACATTTTGTCTTTAATGAGATTTATTAAAGTCTTAGTTGACATTTCAACATAAATTCTTAGTTGACATTTCAACAAGCAGCCAACCTTGAAGATGTATAAATTATTGGGCAAAATAATAGCTAACATTCGTTGATCAGTAAATATGTGCTAGGAATTCATCTAAAGGCTTTTCATATAGTAACTCATGTAAAGACATAATCAGACAAAAGACTCACAGGAAAGATTGTTCAATGTCTTGTTTCTTACCATCATCAAAAGTGTCGACCAGTTGACTGGGATTGATTTCTGCTCCACCAATCAAAATGTTGTCTAGTGCCCACTGAGCACGCTCTACCCCGGAGACCACAAGTCCATTGCTGATCACAAAAGGCTGCCACCAGCGAAGTCGAGTTGTGTTGGTGAGGGCATCCTCGGGAAGAAGGATGTAGTCGTGTCTGACAGAAATGTATTTCTGATAATCCATCTCATGGAGCAAAGTCCAAGTAATTCCTATAAAGCAAATACACCAAAAAAGTAACATATCTGGAAAAAACACCACAAACCACCAGTATACTGCAGTTACCGTAAATTTCCCAAAGAAATCTTCAGCCAGATAATGAGAACTGATTTCACTGACTTTAATATAAGTGTTCCCCACTTATACATATTGCTTCAAAATGAGGCTGATGATATAAGGGGAAGAAGTGTATTTAGAAATACTTGGCCACAAATAGAAACACTTAAGTAAAAATTATATACTTTCTGCTTCTAAAATTTTGTTCTCGATTCCTATATGCATTATTTCTCATAAATAATGAGAAACACCCATGCTTTGCATGTTTCTGGACAAGAACTCCTAGCATTTTTAAATATAGCTATTATAATTCTATGCAATTTGTGATTTGTTGGACGAATATGAAGCTTCTGTCATCAACTGATAAGAGAGTAGGTGGAATGTTTATGTTACTTAAGAAAACACTTTTTGAATACCCTAAAATACTTTGGGGTCATCTATTTATCTGCCAGTTATTAAGAATGATACCTATCTGCTAAAGCTGATTTTCTAAAGACCTCATGGTACTACTGGCCTGGTTTCAGCTACTTCAAAATAATGAAACAGAATCTTGTTAAAAGTGTGACAGACTCACGAATTGACTATCTTTTTTCACAACTAATGACGTTTTCTTGTAGCTCTTCTATAGCATTTATTACATGCTTGTTCACACAAAAGCTTTTTAAAACACTTTAAAATGTTTTTAAAATTATCTTTTACTTGGAAGACCAAGCAAAAATTTATTTCTTAATTGTATCATTTATAATCAAGCTTCAGCTAAGCATCGTGATTATTTTCTTTATTCATAAAGTTTGGAGTTTATTTTTTTTAATGTGATTTCTCTCTTGTCCCTTTTTGGGTGGATTTTGTATAACACAGAAGTCACACATATATAGAACATGTAATGCAACTAAGGTCTGTAGCTTTCTCTTTGTGGCTTTCACTATTTGCACTGCCAGGTCAGCAAAGCTTTGCAGGGACTCTGCTGAGGGGCACTGGATGGAATGTGGCAATCTGCTCCAGGGCGTGGCTTTCACCCCCAAAACGTGCCTCCATTGGTAGAGTAGTCCAACAGCACGCCTTCCTTCCGGCAGATGGGCCGATGGCAGGAGGTCATGTTATTCTCACTACCGATGCGCCCCCAGTATTGCAGGAATCTGAACGCAAGCACATATTATCCGTCAGAACAGTTAATTAGAACAAATCGTCTACTCAAGTCCTGGATAACAGCGTCTTCCACACGCGTTCTGGTTCGGGGGCCAGCTTACTAAGTTGTGACAAAAATAACAAAAAATTGACTTACTTTGCCCCTCTGAGATCTAAATCTTGGGTAATAGCTTGTCTCACTGTGGATCCCCCAAAATAGAGTGCAGTGTCCTCTGCAAGAATCCCACACTCAGTACAAGTACTTCCACCTTCCAAGGACATCCATAAATCAGGCTTGATTTCTTCACTGTCAAAGCGTTCCTTCAGGAAAGTCTGGAAAAAATTAAGTGGCATGTATTTAAAAATAACAATTTTAAAGAATAATTATGGAATAGTTAAGACAATACAGAATTACATCTTGGACTTGAAAAGAATTAGAGCTGATTTCAAATGCTTTTCCAAAAGATATTAAAAGAAATCCAACAGGATACATCCATAGTATTCTTTTCCATCATATATTGAAGATCATTTAAACTGCTTAAATAATGTTTAATAATTGGAATTTAAAATCTAGAATCTTAAAATAAAACAATTGTAAAGTTGAGTATAGTAATACTCCTACTGGTAAAACGTTACTTAAGCATGTACTCTCAAAATATACTTATTTATTGATATATTATATAAAAATACTTTTGTACTTTATTTTGTTTCTATGAAACATGAACAAAAATTGAAAATTTAAAGAAGATAAAATAAAACAGTTTTAGCACTTTCCCCCCAATATTCCCTGATTATCTTGTTCTCCCTGGTAGTACGTGCCCCTGACCTTGGAGATTGATTTAGGAATCCAGAACCCTTAAACCTAATACATATTTTTAAAGTTTCCATACAAAGGATTTATTGACTAGGGGCCCCAAAGAATGTGGTTATAAATTATTAGTCTCACTTTTTAAATTTTTTTTTATTTTTTTATTTTTGCGGTACGTGGGCCTCTCACTGTTGTGGCCTCTCCTGTTGCGGAGCACAGGCTCCGGACGCATAGGCTCCGGACGCGCAGGCTCAGTGGCCATGGCTCACGGGCCCAGCCGCTCCGCGGCAGGTGGGATCTTCCCGGACCGGGGCACGAACCCGTGTCCCCTGCATCGGCAGGCGGACTCTCAACCACTGCGCCACCAGGGAAGCCCCTAGTCTCACTCTTAAGCTGGTTCTTGATGCATGGTCCGCAATGAGAGTACATGCTTCCTCCAGGGGCTTTAACGTTACCTTCAGAGTGTGAGTCAAGTAGCAATTTGGCCCAGAGTATCCCGGATCACAGATGCACTGTTCCTTTAAGCAGTCCCCATGGCCTCTGCAGTTGTCCAAGCATTCAGGGCCCAGGTAGAAATTGTCAATTGCCCACTGAGTATCTGAGTGCTTCTGATAGAACCTAAACCTTACAGGACTATTGGCAACACAAGAGCAAAGGAGTGAAGAACAAAAGTTAACTTTACTCAGGTCCATTTTCCTGCGTGTATATTCAGTAGTCAAGAGAAAAAACATTTAAATCATTCTGACAAGATGAAATGGGTTAATAAAAGATGTCTTCAGAGTACCACTATCTTTCTAGAAATGCAAGTTTAAAGCCAGTTCAATTTACCTTTCAAAATACGTGACTAAACTTGTAAAAAAAAAACCCCACCAAAACCACAGTGGAATCTCTATTTCAAGCAAAAGGAACATTTAAAAATGCAAATCCGTAACTATCATAAATCAGGTGGCTTATGAACTGGAGTCCAGTGGCTGTGACACAATTTCGATTCATTAATCGTATTCCTGAAATTGTACAGAAGGTGAATCAATCCTTTGACAGAGCCTTGTCAGCATACACACGGCCCTCAGGTGGTTGGGAAACAGCAACTCCTGAATTCCTCAAAGATAATGAATATTCTCAGAGTAACTGTGCTAATTAGAAGACAATTTTGAAAGGGTTATATATTAAACGAAGATTTCCCTGAGATTTCAATTTCATCATTGCTCTTCTCTGTCTTCTGGGGGAAATACAAGCCTCATAATTAACCTTATATTAAAATATGCCACCCTATTTTGGTGGAAAGAGTTCACAGTGCATGAGGGAACATTCTGGGACGATATGAATGTTCTGTATCTTGTTTCATGTGGTGGTTACATGGGTTATACGATGGGAAGAACTCTCTGTGAGGAACAATTAAAATGTGTTCATTTTACTGAATGTAAATTATACTTCATTATAAAAAACAGAGTAAAGACAGGAGGGGGAAACGAGGAAGTGAGGTTGTGGTGGCTCCCCAGCATCCCTTTCAGCACAGATGAGTCATATGAGATAATCACTGTAATATAAGGCCCCTCACTATTGACGGAGTCAGGAACGGGCATTCTTGAACTAATTTGTACCAACGGGATGCAAGGAGGCACTTGCTCCAGCTCTGTTAGAAAGAAAAGCGACTCTCTCTCTCTCTCTCCCATTGGACACAGGTAAGGATACACTGTGCTCCAGCTTTCTGGAAGTCATCTATGTTCACGAGGAGAACCAGCCTGAAGACTGAGTGTGACATCCGTGTGTGGACAGTGGAGCGAAGAGTAAGAGTAAGAAATAACAATGTCCTTGAAGACACTGTTGAGCTTGTCAATCAACCAATCCTAGAGTCCACTTATCTTTGGGTTTTTTTTCATTATAGATATAATACATTTCATCTTCAATTGAGCCAAATTTAATTTGAATTTGAATGGAGTTTTCTGTTACCTGCAGCTGAAAGTATCCTGATTGTTTTCTAGCATGTTAATTGACTAAGCCCTTTAGATTTGTAGCAGAAAACTGTGAGTGGTCATGTAATAAATGATCTCTAAGGGACTTTTTTTTTTTTTTTTTTGCCATGTGTATTCAAAGGATCTATATGTTCTGGTCCTATATCCTAATTCTGTTTTACAAGAAGGATCTTCATTTAGCCAGAAACTGTGATTCATATGGTAGAAGTATACCTGTCATCTTCATTAATGTATCTTTCCCCCTAATTTTATAGTTGAAGGGAAATTTTTAAAAAATATGTATTTATTTATTTATTTGGCTGCACCGGGTCTTAGTTGCAGCATGTGGCATCTTTGGAAATTTTTTGTAATTGCCTAAATTAACTTATCCACATACTTTTCAAAAAACAGTTTAATCATCTTGGCTCACTACTGCTCCAGGCTAATTACTTTCCACCGCAGGTGCAGAACATAATGCTTTGATAAGAAAAAAATGAAACCTACCTACAAACTGCATTTGCACAAATAGCATGATGAGTTAGGTTTTGTTCTTGGCTCTATCATGGATTGACAAGGCAGTAATGTGGAAAGCATATGATGTACAGTGGACCACAATTTACAAGGTGCATAAGGTAGCATACGTGTTTTCAACTGGCTCCAAGGCCATCACTATTGCTCTGTCCCCATTTTCAGACACTGAGGTATGGAAAATGGAAGGGCCTGTCAAGGTCTATCTTGACAAGTCTGAGGATTACAATTTGAGGTCTCCTTAAATTAGCTCATCATGGAGGTCACCAGTTAGAGAACCTTTAGAGTTAGGGAGGAAGAGAGCATTTCATCCACAATTACACAATACTTTCAGGCTGACCACAGTGTCCCTAAACCTATGTCTACTGCTTGGAACTAGGCTTTATTTTAATCTTCTACTTACTTTCCAACTAAACTTTCAGGAAGTGGGTAGGTGATCCTTTTCCATCCTTTAGTTGGAAAGAATACAGATGGCTGAGAAACACTTCCAGAGCATTTTGGGTCTGCAGGTAGGCACTGAGGGACCAGATAACTCCAGCTCACACCAAAGTCAGTAGAGTACTGCACATGAATTTGATTCTGGGTGACTTTTTCAGATACTTTACATCCAACAGAGATCTAACAAACGGAAATGCAAGATTATTGAGGTATTAAAACCATATTACATGTTTCTGCTCTAAAGACTTGGTAGCAAGAAAGTTGCCGATCACTGACAGACAACCACATCTGTCCTGTATTTTCAGGTTCATTATTTGCTCTGCTGATAGACGGCGGAGTTGACATGGTTGTCCAAGGTGACAGATTATAGAAAGTGCCACATACATCGTGCAGGGAGTTTGGAGAGAAGCTGAAATCTGCGCTCCTGCCGTGGCTGGCTGATTGCCTTGGTAGGCCTGGGCCTCCTCTTACAGATTGTTGTTTGTTGTGCTAATGGGCTGGCACTTCTGTTTGGCAGAATGCTCGACCAAGAAGGATTACTAACAGCTTTACCAAGTTTACTGTTTTGTTATACAATTTATGACTCTCAATAAATCACTTTTAACTACAAGTAAGATGCAATGAAGTAATTACAGAAGGTACTTTCGACCCTAACCCTTTGTTGATGGAGATAGTCATAATGCAACATTCGTTGCTAATACAGTGGGATTGAGGTAGACAGAATAAATTGATTGAAAGAAAATCTTGGCCAAAATTGATGTTGGCATTAATGCTAATCATGCCTTTGTTTTCTATAATTTTTTTTCTCCAGAAACACTGAAATGCTTTTGTAAAGAAAGTAGGTATATAAAAAAAAGTAGGTATAACTGCAATAGCTTTAATCTTCTCTTAAAGGAAGAAAATTGCCTATATCATATAATGATTTAGAATTGAATTGAATTGAAATTGAATTGAAATTGAAATTGAATTGAAATCAGTATCCTACATTTTATTTATCAATATTTTGCTCTATCAGTATTTAATCCCAGACAGAAACACATTTACTCTTATGTAAGTTTCATCTTGAAATAGTTCAAAAATAAAATACTTTTAATCATTAAGTTATATACAGTTGGGATGTATTGATATATTATCTTAATATTAAATTTCATTTTTCAAAGTATGTATTAAGTCAATAAAGTATTGTATGATCGTTGTCTCCACAATTTTTTTCATTTTTATATTGCTGGTGTATGGCTATTTATGTAATTGAGGTCATCACATTTTCACCTTGAATTGCATGATCCAGCCTTCAGTGGGGGTCAGGTCATGGGTCACTGCATACACTTCTCTTCCATCGTGACTACCACAAATCATGACACCATCTGGGGAGTCACAGAATCTTTCTACTGTACAATCATCATGGAATAGCCAGTGCTCATTTACTTAAAAAAAGAAGAACAAAAATTTTATGACAGATTTATGACAAAAATACTTTGAAACAAATTTTCACTTTAGGCAACATCTAGAATTATGTTAAGTAGAAATCTCTCTTCTTACATACCATCCACAGACAAAACACTAATGTAAGCACATCGTTTTAGGAACATGGATACTGAGAGATTGAGATATATCAAGTACCAATACTAGCTAAGTCTACATTTAGAAAGAAAGAGTGTATTCCATGTGTTACAGATGAAAAGCAAAGGAAAATGTATACCCATTTCTTTTTTCTGACAGGTGTTTAACTTTTTAGACAGAATCTAAAGGAGGAAGATTTTTAGTAACATGATAGAGGAAGATTTTTAGTAACATGATAGCCAAGTGAGTTAGCTATTTCTACTCAAATTTTGGTAGTACCTTCTGGGCAATTAAAAAAAATTGTAATAGTAAAACTCATAGAACCAGAGAGTAGAATAGTGGAAGGGGGAAATGGGGACTTGTCAGTCAAAGGGCACAAAGTTTCAGTAATGCAAGGCTGAATAAGTTCAGGAGATCTATTGTACAACATGGCGCCTACAGTTAACAATTCTGCATTTCATACTTAAAAATTTGCTAAGAGAGATCTTAATGTTAAGTGCTCTTACTATAACAGAAAAATCAATATTAAAAAAGAGGGGGGGCAGGAGGAAACTTTTGGAGGTGATTGATAAATTATGGCCTTTATTGTGGTGACGGTTTCATGGGTGAACACTTATCTCCAAACTCATCAAATTGTATAAATTAAATATCTAAAGCTTTTTGTACATCAATTACACCTCAATAAAGTGATTTTTTAAAAAAAGCTTCTAGGAGTCTAAGGAAAATTTAAGCAGCAAGGTTATGATCTGATCAGTGTAGAATAATCCTATTGTCCCTCTCTCTCAAACACACACACACACACACACACACACACGTGTGTGCGTGAGCACACATTCGTGTCTGTCACAATTCCCTTTCCCTTTCGGAAGAGGTGGTTTGTTTGTTTTTTTAATAAATTTATTTATTTAATTAATTTATTTTTGGCTGTTTTGGGTCTTCGCTGCTGGGCGCGGGCTTTCTCTAGTTGCGGCGAGCGGGGGCTACTCTCCGTTGCGGTGCACGGGCCTCTCATTGCAGTGGCTTCCCCTGCCGCAGAGCACAGGCTCTAGGCACGCGGGCTCAGCAGCTGTGGTACACGGGCTTAGTTGCTCCGCGGCACGTGGGGTCCTCCCGGACCAGGGCACGAACCCGTGTCCCCTGCATTGGCAGGCAGATTCCCAACCACTGCACCACCAAGGAAGCCCAGAAGAGGTGTTTGAACATAATGATTTTACCCCAGAAAGGTTAGAAATGAAACATATCTGTAAATCTCATCTAATTCATGATACACTTTGATTTCATAGGTCCAACGTTTCTCTGCAGTTTCCTGGTTAGCTCTAGCATTCACAGTGAAGATGAATGGGTGCAACTGGAGGCTTGGGTTACTGTGCAAATCACAGAGTTGGCTGGTCTCAGAAGAGTCAGAGAAGAGACCAAACAATTTAATTGGAATTGAGCCTTCACTAGTGTTGTGTCTTTTTGATTTTGTCTGAGCATAACATATATCTGTAGAACAAGCTGTTTATCTCCAGGACTCAAATGGCTACCACAATGCCATTATCTGTTAAGTTTTCATTCCATGGGATTTGGAGCTACATTTAGTCCTATAGCACAGATACAGGATTCAAGAATCAAAAGGCACAGAAATTTGAATTCCAGTAAGAATACCCTGAGTTTATTCTGGGGTACATATTTTATTTTATGCTAGAACTCTGCAATCCTGATGAAAAAGGGCTTACATTAATCAGCTAACACTAATTTCTTCCACAATACAATAAACTACTTATATAAGTAGATATTACACTTTCTAGGAGCACCATCTTTGCAAGACAAGCAGGAGCTTAATTGTACATCAAGAATTAGTCTAAAGTAAATATCACTATTTTAGGTACTTGAAAAATACGTATTTGCTTTTATTCGTACAGAAGTTGTACTAAAATTATTCTCTGATCATAAACTCACTTATGTAAACCATTACATAGGGAAAAATAAATGAGTACTTTAGCAAAGTTCTGAATCAGATCTATGTAAGTCTTCTCAATAACCTTCTTGAAAGAGTAAGACTACTTGGAAGTGGTGAAGAACATTTTAAGCTTTTTCTATTTAAAAGGGTGATTTTTATTAAATATCTGCAGTTATACCACTGTGCCATGTGAAATACTAATAAATAAATTAATAAGAATAATTAATCTAAATATTCAATGTTTAAATGATAAAAATTATAATGGAATATTATACAGCTATTAAAATTATATTTTCAAAGGTACTTAAGGACAAGAGGAAATGGTAAGGATTTAATTCTAAATGAAAAAAGCAGGCTACAAATATGTATAATTTAAGATTATAATTTTGTTAAAAATACGATTATAGGGCTTCCCTGGTGGCGCAGTGGTTGAGAGTCTGCCTGCCGATGCAGGGGACATGGGTTCGTGCCCCGGTCCAGGAGGATCCCACATGCTGCGGAGCCGCTGAGCCTGCACGTCTGGAGCCTGTGCTCCGCAACGGGAGAGGCCACAACAGTGAGAGGCCCACGTACAGCAAAAAAAATACGATTATACAGAGGCATAGAAAAAAAGACTCTAAGAAAAATATCAAAATATTGATGATGGTTATCCTCTGGGTGATTTTCATTTTCATCTTCATGATTTTCTGTATTTTCTTAATTTCATACTTTGAACATGTGTTGCTTTTAAAATAAAAACTAATAATTAAGTATTTTAAGTTATTAAAATTCCTCACATTTCAACTGTCTTCAGCATAGATTTCATTCCTCCAGAAGGTTCTTATCAGTCTTATTATTGTAAAATACAACCAGATTGTCCTTTCTATGCAAGAGGCTACTGCAGAGTTGGATATGGCACAGTCCCACTGTCTGATGAATCTATAGGGGTACAGTATATCTGTTCGATAGCACTTGCAGTGTTGATACGATATGTGTAATTAAACATCACTACTTCACCTGAGGATACCATGTTTTATGTAGTATAACCAAGTATGTGGCATGACAAAGCCATATCCTTAATATACGACACCACTTAAGAAAAGGTGACCAGAATAGTGTCACGAAATGAAAAGAAGTCGTTAAAAATAAGAACAGCATGGAGAGATCCTTGACAGTTCACTGGGGCACTGTGATACTCCTATCAGGAATGAAGAATAACAAGCATGACCTTGGACACTTCTGAAAACATGAAATACCATCACAAACGTGTCTGACGTGCAGCAAAACAAAACACTTGTCCTTGGAGAATAAAAAAATGTCCAAAAAATGTTGGCTTTCTAACCAAAATAAAAAACAAGAAACGTAGAAATGAAAATTTTTAAAAAGAAAATTACCCTATTAATAAAATTATTGAATGCTATTAAAACAAACTGGCTGGCTTGACCGAAAGAAAAGATTTAGTTACAATGTAAACCAGGAAGGTTGAGAGAAGCAAAAGGGTGACACCCTTTTCACTGTTTCTGTACCACTTGAGAATCTGTAAAAGGTTCCACATTCCACTTTTTGGAAAAGACCCAAATGGATTCTCATTTAGCATCAGTGAAAAATTTACCTGCAGTTTTGTCCTCCATAAACATGTCGAAAGCAATTCTTCCCACAGGGCCAGCGTCCGAGGGTGAACGCTCGTGCTGGGGCACTGGGGCGCTGCTGAAGGTGTCCAGCATGACGGTCCTCTGGTCCGCAGACCCTGAGATGAGGACGTTGTCAATGGCCCAGTCGTTCTGGTCCAGGCCGTCGTGTCTCGGCTGCCACCAGCGGAAACGAGTAGCAATCTCTTTAGCGTCAGAGGGGAGAAGGATATTCACGAATCTGAAGAAAATGATGGTTGGGGTGGGGGGGGGAAAGTCTTGTCAAATATCTCATGCAAGGAAGGGATGTGCAACCAGAGATAAGATATTACATGTCACATGGAGGATGAGGAGAGGACGTTAGCTAAAATTGTTTTTAAAAACCACGATAAATTGTCTTAATTTTACAAAGTCTCACAAATCACTAAATTGGGGAAACAGAATGTGAACAAATTCAAGCATCCTGGAACTACCCCCTTGCTCTAACTGTCCCTGGGCAGAACTGAGAGGGACCCTACAGTTTTCTGCTTGTCTAGAGACCCTCCAGATCCGTAGGCAAAGGGTATATTCACTTTGGTAGACATAAACCGATACTGACTTTTTTTCTGCCACTCAGGGGTTGGTTTCATCTGTTTCCTTCCCCTGCCACCTTGATTTTATTCCACTCCCATGTGTACCAGAAATTTGCTTGGAATTTGGACACTAGATTGTGGCAGGACATTTGGGTTCTCAGCCTGAGAGTACCAGGATATATGTAATTACTTCATCAGTTGCCTGGTTTGACATCGACTTTATGCTTTATTGAAAACATTATACTTAGAAACGCTGAGTGAGAACCATGGGCTAACAAGCCCAGCAGGCTGCCCCTGACTCAATCACCAAAGACAGACATGGAAACACATGGCTCCACCCTCCAACATGAATCTTAATCAGCTACAAATAAGGTCGGAAATACCCCTTAATCACCATGATGCATTTAAACCTCAGGAAGATATCAAACCCCTTCGAAATGATATTCGCAACTCATAAAGTCTGTTGGGGAAAATAATTCCCTGAGGTTTACTCTCTCATAAAGTCTCATCTTTTTATCCATGCTAATCTACCTCCCTTTACATTCCAGGGCTGCCTCTGAGTGTTAGCACTGCAGTTCATCCTGGGAAGACCCCTTAAGCAGAGGGCTTCAATATGACCCCTGGGTTTTCGTCTTTCACATGGAAGAGGTTTTGTTATTTTAGTTTTGCCTACATACTATCTCCTTGTTGATTTTATGTTCCCTTCTTCTTCTCTCTTTGATGTCTTCCTTGAAGTATAATGACCAGAAGAGTAGGAAGTATTCCAGATGAGGGGCAATCAAAATCCATTCAAGGCTAGGATGTTATTAGTTGGATTTCCAGTACTTGGATTTTAAATACTTTTTAAAAAATATTTATTTATTTATTTTATTCATTTGGCTGCTCTGGGTCATAGTCACGGCATGCAGGATCTTCAGTTGTGGCATGTGGACTCTTAGTTGTGGCATGTGGGATCTAGTTCCCTGACCAGGGATCAAACCTGGGCCCCCTGCATTGGGAGTGCAGAGTCTTAGCCACTGGACCACCAGCGAAGTCCCTTAAATACTTTTTTTGATTATGTCCATCATTTTGTGCACCCTTTGGGCCATGATAACTCAGTGTATCTTGGTCTTAGGGAAGGGAAGTGTAGACTGTGAATCCCAGACCCTCAGCTGTGTAGTAACTGGCAGTTTGGAGACCATGAGTCTTTAGGTAAATAATCTTTTCCAAAGTTAATTTCCTCATGCATCTCAGTTTTGAAGCTCACCTGTGCCCCTCCCTTCCCTCTTTTTTTGTATGCTCACCTTGTAAGATCTTTCTATAATTTTTCTCCTTTGAATTGGCATGTTTAATTAACATTTTAAAAAAGTATTAAATAACATCAGAAATCTATCCGTTCCTGGAGGAACACACAATCACACTTCTTTATCCAGAGCAACAATCTTTTATCTTCATTTCTCTATCCTGATAAATCCTTGACCACATTTTAAAATCCTTTGGAGTGGAAATTTATCCAAGGCTGCTGAAAAGTGTAAATAAATTATGACCACTGTTCCTGCCTTGGTGAATTTGTTTCTCCTTCAGAGAACTAAAGTGGATTAGACAGTTATGCTTTTACCCTACAGAAACATAACTTCCTTCTCCCTGTATACTATGCTGTTAAAGTGTTCAGGAACTCATATGTGAGAGTCATTATAACTTTCTCCATAAACAGTTTACTTGCCTTGCCTACTATCTCCTACTAATAGGTGAGCACATTTTTTTGCACTATTACACTGTGTACCACTTAGTTTCTATCTGGAATCCTTTATTGGTGTCCAACTTTAATGCAAGTGCAGTATTTAAAACTTTTGCTTATGGCAGAGACTGCTGGCATTTCCTCAACTGCCGCATTCCCCATTCTCCCTTCATATTAGGAGCCTATCTTTTTAGCGAGGCGAATAATCACTCAGAATAAAGACACCACGTCCAGACTGCCTTGCATCTGGGTGTGTCTCTGTGACTAAGTTCTGGCTATTAGAATGAGAAAGGAAGTGTGGACAACTGTTAGGAAGTGTCCTTAAAGAGAGACAGCACACTGCTCTTGCCCCATCCTCCTGCCTGCAGGCTGGAATGTGGGTCCTCTCAGACCAAAGGGTTGAGTGTGGCAGAAGTACCAGTTAGAAGGAACCTGGGTCTCTGGTCCTGGTGGAGCCGCTGTAGCAGCTCTGGGTTACTTCCTTCTGGATCTAACTTACATACGAGAGGAAAAAACACCTTTTAAGTTATTTTAGGTTTTCTGTAATTCACAGTTGAACATATTCTTGACTGATAGGTTGAATTTAAATTATCATTTAAAAGATCCTTGATTGTTTTAATTTTACATAATTTGTAGCTTGTACCTGGTTTGCCATGCACTGAGATTATCTATGTTTCTCCTTTTATTTATTCTGTTTCTTGACTGGGCTGCAATCACTCCTCCCCTCCCCTCCTTTCTCCTCCCCTCCCCTCTGCTCTGCTCTCCTCCAACCTTCTCTCCTTCTCTCTTTCTCTCCTATATCACCTTCTTCTTCCCTATTCTCCTCCTACTTTAATAAATATGCTCTTTTCCTTTTTAACAACCTTTGGACTTTTCTAATCAGCCACAACTGTTTTTTGCCCTTAAAGAGTATATTCTTAAAAATGACCCATACATTGTGTTTCTTCAGGGTTTTTCAATAAGGAATTTAAAAATAGACTCTAGGCTTCTTAAGGATATTTACATTTTGTGTTTATTTTCTAGCCCCCAATTCTCTAAAATGGAGTGAACACTATATAAACAAACAAATAAATTACTTTTCTGTTTCCACTTTCCCAAAATGCTCTTGAAATTAATTATCATATATTCATTAATTTATATGAGTTTTTACAGTGGATCTATTCATTACTGGCATTGTGATTGTGTATTTTATCTTATTTACGGATTCACAAACTAGTTTTTTTTGAAATAAAAACCCCAAACCAGCTGTTTATCTAGCTCAGAAACCTTGTCTTCGTGTTGGTCTCAGAGGCATCCTCTACTGGTGAGTGTGGTCCAGGTCCCCTGTGGTCCCTGTGATGGATTGCTGGCAGGCCTTACTAAGCATCTTCGCTCAACATACTAGTTATGGGCTTCCCTGGTGGCGCAGTGGCTGGGAGTCCGCCTGCCGATGCAGGGGACACGGGTTCGTGCTCCGGTCCGGGAGGATCCCACATGCCGCGTAGCGGCTGGGCCCGTGAGCCATGGCTGCTCATCCTGCGCGTCCGGAGCATGTGCTCCGCGACGGGAGAGGCCACAGCAGTGAGAAGCCCACGTACCGCAAAAAAAAAAAAAAAAAAAAACAAAACAAAAAAAAAAAAAAAAAACATACTAGTTATAAGAGATAAAATAGAATACAAACCCAGGTTTACTGTACTGGTCATAGAAGATTTCCATTAGCAGGTTCCAGGTAATGCCTCCATTGACAGAATATTCCAAGAGAACACCTTGGTTACGGTTGTTTGGTGTGATCAGGCATCCATACATGAAGTAAAATTGGATAAACTCAGAATTAGTGAGGTTTAGATCCACTGTGACCAACAGCCGACTGCAACCCTAAGGAAAAGAAGCAGAATGCAACAACACGGTGATAAGGAATCGTCATTACAGGTTCTAGGTATTCTCTGGCTTCCATCCTTTCTTTTGCAATACAAGTCACACAGTATTGCAATAATGATTTTCTTATCTCTCCTATTATACTAACTCCTAGTATGGCCTTTAGCATACAGTAGGTACACAGCAAATATATGCTGAACTTTGAAATTTCAGTATTAGAATTTACTTACAAAGGGCAATGTATTCTAAAGAGATTCTCTTCTATTTTCTTCTAAGCAATACGAGAGCTGAAATTAAAATAACTATTCTATATTTTTATTTAATTATTTCTAGCTATTTATAGGTATCTTTTAGATTTTTAAAAAGGTATCAGCTATTAACAAAATAGTATACTGAGATGACTATTTTAATATGCAATTTAAAAATGATGTCCAAAAATGTAATACAACTTAATTATAATTAGCAATATTAGTTGTAAGCTTTTTAAACTTTTATAGTTGATTTTAATGTTTTCTATATTAATTCATTAACATAGTCATTTCTTAGTTGAACCTATGAAGAAAACTAGGCCTCTCAGAGTTCCATCTAAGCTAGGAGGAGTACTGTGAACACTGCATTCTTTTTTTTTTTTAACATCTTTATTGGAGTATAAATGCTTTATAATGGTGTGTTAGTTTCTGCTTTATAACAAAGTGAATCAGTTATACATATACATATGTTCCCATATCTCTTCCCTCTTGCATCTCCCTCCCTCCCTCCCTCCCTCCCTATCCCACCCCTCTAGGTGGTCACTAAGCACCGAGCTGATCTCCCTGTGCTATGTGGCAGCTTCCCACTAGCTATCTATTTCACATTTGGTAGTGTATATATGTCCCTGCCACTCTCTCACTTCATCCCAGCTTACCCTTCCCCCTCCCTGTATCCTCAAGTCCATTCTCTAGTAGGTCTGTGTCTTTATTCCTGTCTTGCCCCTACGTTCTTCATGACCTTTTTTTTTTGTCTTAGATTCCATATATATGTGTTAGCATACGGTATTTGTTTTTCTCTTTCTGACTTACTTCACTCTGTATGACAGATTCTAGGTCCATCCACCTCACTACAAATAACTCAATTTCATTTCTTTTTATGGCTGAGTAATATTCCATTGTATATATGTGCCACATCTTCTTAATCCATTCATCTGTCGATGGACACTTAGGTTGCTTCCATGTCCTGGCTATTGTAAATAGAGCTGCAGTGAACATTGTGGTACATGACTCTTTTTTGAATTATGGTTTTCTCAGGGTATATGCCCAGTAGTGGGATTGCTGGGTCATATGGTAGCTCTATTTTTAGTTTTTTAAGGAACCTCCATACTGTTCTCCATAGTGGCTGTATCAATTTACATTCCCACCAACAGTGCAGGAGGGTTCCCTTTTCTCTACACCCTCTCCAGCATTTATTGTTTCTAGATGTTTTGATGATGGCCATTCTGACCGGTGTGAGATGATATCTCATTGTAGTTTTGATTTGCATTTCTCTAATGATTAATGATGTTGAGCATTCTTTATGAAACACTGCATTCTTAATCACTGTTGATGATTATAAAAATCCAACATAATATATGTCCTCTTGCTACTCTTGGGCTAAAATACTAGTATATTTCATTGGCACAAACGTAAACTCTAAGGTAGGACGTGGTAGGGCAGTAAAGAACTGATAGTGAATTTGTAATTTTTAAAAATTAAATGGCCTGTAAAGGGTATTTAATTATAGTATTGGAGAAATTCTACTTTTAAACAAGTCATCTTTGGCAGCAATGCATAATGGCTATAAAGTTTCTCAAAGCAATTTGCTAACATTGCTGCTATCATTCACAAAATAATCTGCTATAAATACACGTGTTTAGTAATTACTAACAATTACTCTTTCTTGGATAATTTACATAAGGGATTAATTATTGTTAATAAATTCAGGAAACTGAAGCTCATTTTCCAGATTTTTGGCTCCCTAAATCCCAAATCTGTTGCAAGCTCAGGAATTTTCAATTAGAGCATCATTCAGGTGGAAGACCCTCACACATTGTGCAAGCTCTCTATCCCAGGCTGGAAATTCGTTTAAGTCCTTTTTAAATGTGTACTTAAATGTGCCTGTGCTGACACTACCCTGAATAATTAAATTGTCGCAGCTGATTTGTGATACGAAAGTGTTGAAAATAATTAGCATTTTCTGATTTGTAGAAAGTTGTGAGTTCACATCAGGGTTGTGCATTTAGAGTGTCTAACTGTGCATCTTGATTTGCCAATTAAACTTCAAAAGAGACTCGACTTTTTGGGGGGGAACTCAGAGGATGCAGAAATGAATAAACAGTAGCCAAACACTAACCCCACTGAAATGCAGAGCCATTCCCGAAGCCACAGCTCCACACACAGTACTTAATTTCCCTCCATTCACAGTCAGCCAGTTCTGGTTGGATGGGGCCCGATTGAAGTTGTCTTTGAGTTGGGTTGGAAGGGAGGTCTGGGGCTCATCACAGTACAGGCCACCCCACTGCTCGTCACAGCTGGGAGTGGAAAAAGAGAAAAGAAAAGTCAACATCAAACAAAGCCCCTGCAAGTGTTCTCTCAAATTAGCGAAGCCAACTCCTTTTCCTAGTCCAAGATGATGAAAGGTTAGTTATCTTCACAGAGCTTGCTGGAATTCACCTGCTCTCCTTAACAGTGCTTTAGGTTAGAAATAAGCTGTGAATTAACTGCCTCTAGGCTTTCCTAAAGTAGTGACTTGGGCTTACAGGTGGAGAGAGAAGCAATTTGAAAGAATTTACTAAAGCCCTGTCCCTGCATGACACAGCTCTGGATGGCTGATAAGGAACTGCAGCTACCAAAGTAAACTGGTTGGTCCTAATAATTCATGAAACTGGTCTTTTTCATAGAGGCTTTGAGCCAATCAGGAATTCAAGAGGCCACGTTCCAAATAGCAGAGGGTACTTTGGATAGCATCTGCCATCTTTGACCACAGAAGTGAATTCCCTGTTCAATGTTAGAGGAAATATGAATATAGGACTGGGTGGCTCCGGGATCTCAGAGGTCATGCTGGATATGGGCTAGAATCATTAATCAAAGGAAAGACTCCCCAGGTGTACAGGGATTAGTGGAGAAGGAACTGAATTCTCTATCAGCATTTTCATTCATAGTATCCCATCGAACAGCAGTCTTTGAAAATAAAGCACAGAGCCCTGTTGTAGTACACAACACACACACACACACATTCTCTCTCTCTCTCTCTCTCTCTCTCTCTCTCTCTATTTAGATCCTTCCAAAGATACTAAGGCTCTCTGAGTAAAATTGTAGGTCTGTCCATCAAATACACCTGGCAAATTGATCAGGCATTTATATACTTCCTTATGCAAATACCACAGGAATACCATTCAAACCACAAGTAAGGCATATCACTACATACATTCAGACCTAAGTGAGAAAAATACTTAAGATGTATTATTTTCAGTCAGAACATATTAAACTCCTGAACTTCTTCTAATGTCTTTTTCAAGGCTCAGGTATATCACAGAAACATAGAAGAAAATAAAACAAGTCAATTATAACTCAGCCTTCTCCCTACAAGATATTGTTCAGTTCCTACTCTCCAAGCAAGAACAAAGATAGCCATAAACTCCATAGTTAGCTCAAGGTCAGATTTCAGGAAAAATGTATCAATATAACCTAAAGCAGCTTGGAAGTGATTAAAAAATCAGTTTCAGAAAAATTTCCTGGCCAGAATGTGAGCCAGGAACTTTCTGTAAAAGGAAGGAAAAAAACCTACTTACACACAGTTTCCTTGGATGCACCTTCCGTGGCCACTGCACATATCTGTGCAGCCATCCCCGATATAGACATTATCTATTGCCCACGTCTGCTGCTTGTCAAAAGGAGCTGGTTGATGCCAACGGAAACGAGTGGCTTGGGACCTTTGAAGAAAAAGAGAATTATAATGAAGGATGTGGTGGACAAGAGAAAGTGTTCTGGTATGTTTGAACAAGTGCATGGAGGAGTGTTACCCAAATGCACGTACATCCTCACCTGTGTTCTGAAAAATGTATTCATTACGGCCAATTCTTTGCCAAACTTTGATTAAGAAAACCAAACCAAACTGAACTGCAATAGCTTGAGAATATACTGTGTTGGCCGAAAAGGTCATTTGTTTTTTTCTGTAAGATGGCTCTAGTACCGCTTAGCTGTCTTTAACTTCATTTGAAACAATTTTGTTAGATTGTACTGGGACAGCTGTCATATCAGTGTGGCAGAAGGTAGTGGAACAAAGCGGTGAATATGTTGTTCAATAAAGTTCTTGGTGAAAATAAAAAAATGTGTCTTTTGTTTTTACTTAAAAGCTGAAGGAAAGTTTTGGCCAACTCAATATTTTAGGCCAATGGGCTTTCTGAGCCTTGTAAAAACAGACTAGAACAGATACTAAAACTAATGCTAAAATCAGTAGCCTCATGGGACCAGTGAGCCCTGAATTTTGTGTGGAAATCACTGTGGAGGGACAACAGGGCTGCTGCCAAGTTGTATTTGCATTTTAGGAAAAGATGTTTGTCCTTGAGGAGCCATAACCCCTCTGCATTTGAGTCGGGGAGAGGATTTCAACTCCTAAGCGCTCCCTAAGGCCAGACACTTTTGTACAGGAGGCAAACTGGTCAGCATTTATTAGGAATTCTCACAATGAGAGCCTTAGGAAGAATGGGGGTGTATATCAGAAGGATCAGTGAAACCCTAGATAAGATAATTGGACAGAGAAGAGAGAGGATAGTAAGACTCTGTTAGTAAGGATAGTAAGGATAGTAAGCTCTGTTACTCCCAGACTTATTTTATATTGATTTAAATGCAATGTAAATAAAACCCAAACAGAGATTCTCCCATTCTGGAGGATATATATTTGCTCATTTGCACAGCTTGGGGGAGTCTTGTTCATAAGGACAAATAAACTTATGTGTTTAGGGACACTAGATGGCAGTAAAATCCAAACAATGCCTGAGGCTCAAGTGAGCCTGAACATTCAAAGACCTTGGAGGAAATAATTAGCCAAAGCAACTCGTTTTATGGATTCATATACTTTTCTCATTAAGAGATATGCTAACCACTTGACTGAAAGATACCTGTTTTAGGCAGGACCAAAGACCAAATAACAGCAAGATGTAAAATTATCTAACTGAACACATTTATATTAAGTTTAGAAAATAGAAAAGAAACAACAGAACTCAAATCTTCACTCTGAAAATAAATCGTTCAGTTTGATATCTGTTTGCTGAGCAGCTATGCACTCATTTCTCCATAACCTGTCTTGCTTGCCAGCTTCCATCTGTTCGTCTCAGCAGAGAAACGTCTACCTAATACCCTCCTGTCACTTGCTATTGCATTTAACTTCAATCCCAAGCTCCTCCTTGGCCCACAAGGCTCTGCCGGAGCTGAGCCCTCTCCTCTGGTCCCTCAGCCTCCCTTCTGGAGCCCGGCTCCTCCTCTCAGCTCCTGAAGCTCCTCCAACTCTTTCCTGCCTTCTGCTGACATGTTATTCCTTTCTGCCCGGTTAACCTCTGTGTGTCCTTCAGGTCTCAGAGGGAATGTCAGGTCTTCATAGAGAAATATTCTTTCAGATCCCTTTAAAAACTACATTTCTTCCATAGCAAATGGTTCTTTTCCTTTCATAGTATTTATCACAACTTTAGTCATATATTTATTTGCATATGTATTTTTTTTTTTTTTTTTTTGCGGTACGCGGGCCTCTCACTGTTGTGGCTTCTCCCGTTGCGGAGCACAGGCTCTGGACGCGCAGGCTCAGCAGCCATGGCTCACGGGCCAAGCCGCTCCGCGGCATGTGGGATCCTCCAGGACCAGGGCACGAACCCGTGTCCCCTGCATTGGCAGGCGGACTCTCAACCACTACGCCACCAGGGAAGCCCTGCATATGTATTTCTTAAATGTCTGTCTCTTCCTCAGAAAAGTTGTAAGGGAGGAGGGTTAATCTCTTTTTGGTTAACATTATACACTCAGTGTACAGCACCTAGCCCTTAGTAGGTGCTCTAAGGTGCAGTGAGCTGGTATTCTCAGAGTAAGTAATATGAAGACGCCCCCGCTGTGGTTGTGTAACTCAGTGCTCTGCTCATCAGTTAATTTTTAATGACTAAGTTTATTAATAGCTATGCCTGGTACATGCAGCAACATCTTATGAATAACATAGTGGAATATCGTATTTCCCATAGCACATCATTACTTGGATTATAATAACAAGTCAACACTTACATACTTATTCTGCCCTTTAGATTATATGTTGCTGAAGGGCAGGAAATATCTCTGTATTCCTTCAAGGAAAATTGTTTTATATCTTCAGTGTGCATAGATAGTGGGCAAGTAATAAGATTTCCTTGTTCCCCTAATATTTTATATATGCTCCATTACCTTTAAAATTTTTAAAAATTGAAGTATAGTTGATATACAATGTTTCACGTGTATAGCAAAGTGATTCAGTTTATATATATATATTCAGTTATATATATATATATATATATATATATATATATTGGGTTGGCAAAAAAATTTGTTTGGGCTTTTCTGTAACATCTTATATGTTCTTTTTCATATTCTTTCCCATTATAGTTTATTATAAGATATTGACTACAGTTTCCTGTGCTATACAGTAGGTACTTTTTTTTTTTGTGTGTGGTATGCGGGCCTCTCACTGTTGTGGCCTCTCCCATTGCGGAGCACAGGCTCAGGACGCGCAGGCCCAGCGGCCATGGCTCACAGGCCCAGCCGCTGCACGGCATGTGGGGTCTTCCTGGACCGGGGCACGAACCCGTGTCCCCTGCATCAGCAGGTGGACTCTCAACCACTGCGCCACCAGGGAAGCCCCAGTAGGTACTTTTAAAAATCTATTTTATATATAGTAGTGTGTATCTGTTACTCCCAAATTCCTAATTTATCTCTCTCCCCTCCCTTTCCCTTTTATAACCATAAATTTGTTTTCTATGTCTGTGAGTTTATTTCTGTTTTGTAAATAAGTTCATTTGTATCATTTTTTAAGATTCCACATATAAGTGATACCATATGATATTTGTCTTTCTCTTTCTGACATATTTCACTTAGTATGATAATCTTCTGGTCCATGCATGTTGCTGCAAATGGCATTATTTCATTCTTCTTTATGGCTGAGTAATATCCCATTGTGTGTGTGTGTGTATATATATATATATATATATATATATCTCACATCTTCATCTATTCATGTGTCGATGAGCATTTAGGTTGCTTCCATGCCTTGGCTATTTTAACAGTGCTGCTATGAACATTAGGGTGCACGTATCTTTTTGAATTAGAGTTTTTGTCTTTTCCAGATATATGCCCAGGAGTAGGATTGCTGGATCACATGGTAGCTCTGTTTCTAGTTCTTTAAGGAAACTCCATACTGTTCTCCATAGTGGCTGCACCAATTTATATTCCGACCGACAATGTAGGAGGGTTCCCTTTTCTCCACATCCTCTCCAGCATTTATTATTTGTAGACTTTTTGATGATGGCCATTCTGACAAATCCATCACCTTTTATTAAAGCTCTTATCACGTTTTAATAAAAGTGCCTATTTATGCATAGTTGCCTCTGTTGGATTATTCTCCTTACTTACCATTTTACTGTTGGTGACTCCTATAGATGGGGCTTCATAAACCTTTACTGAAAGAATGTTTAATTGGCAGCAATAAAGGTGGCCAGAAAGAATCAAATAGGAGACGTCTTGAGAGTGGTCGGGCATGGGCTGGGGGTCCGTGGTGGAGACGGCAGTGATTTGATGACTGTTAAAGGTGGGGGAGATCTTCCTAGCAGTTGGGAGATGGCAGAGCTGCCTAGCATGAGGCGGCCCTACCCACGAGAAAGACAAGATCCAGCCCCACCCACCAGAACACAGACACCAGTCCCCCCCACCAGGAAGCATACACAAGACACTGAAGCAGCCTCACCCACTGGGGACAGACACCAAGAACAATGGGAACTATGAACCTGCAGCCTGTGAAAAGGAGACCCCAAACACAGTAAGTTAAACAAAATAAGAAGACAGAGAAACATGTAGCAGATGAAGGAGCAAGGTAAAAACCCACCAGACCAAATAAATGAAGAGGAAATAGGCAGTCTACCTGAAAAAGAATTCAGAGTAATGATAGTAAAGATGATCAAAAATCTTGGAAACAGAATGGAGAAAATACAAGAAACATTTAACAAGGACCTAGAAAAACTAAAGAGCAAACAAACAATGATGAACAACACAATAAATGAAATTAAAAATGAAATCACAGTAGCAGAATAACTGAGGCAGAAGAACGGATAAGTGACCTGGAAGATAAAATAGTGGAAATAACTACCACAGAGCAGAATAAAGAAAAAAGAATGAAAGGAATTGAGGACAGCCTCAGAGACCTCTGGGACAACACTAAATGCACAACATATTCAAATTATAGGGGTCCCAGAAGAAGAAGAGAAAAAGAAAGTGTCTGAGAAAATATTGAAGAGATTATAGTTGAAAACTTCCGTAACATGGGAATGGAAATAGTCAAGCAAGTCCAGGAAGCGTAGAGTCCCACACAGGAAAATCCAAGAAGAAACACGCCAAGACACATATTAATCAAACTATCAAAAATTAAATACAAAGAAAAAATATTAAAAGCAGCAAGGGAAAAGCAACAAATAACATATACGGGAATCCCCATAAGGTTAACAACTGATCTTTCAGCAGGAACTCTGCAAGCCAGAAAGGAGTGGCATGACATATTTAAAGTGATGAAAGGGAAAAACCTACAAACAAGATTAGCCTACCCAGCCAGGATCTCATTCAGATTTGATGGAGAAATTAAAACCTTTACAGACAAGCAAAAGTTAAGAGACTTCAGCACCGCCAAACCAGCTTTACAACAAATGCTAAAGGAACTTCTGTAAGCAGGAAACACAAGAGAAGGAAAAGACCTACAAAAACAAACCCAAAACAATTAAGAAAATGGTAACAGGAACATACATGTTGATAATTACCTTAAATGCAAATGGATTAAATGCTCCAACCAAAAGACACAGACTGGCTGAATGGATACAAAAACAAGACCTGGGGCTTCCCTGGTGGCACAGTGGTTGAGAATTTGCCAGCCAATGCAGGGCCACGGGTTCGGGCCCCGGTCCGGGAAGATCCCACATGCTGCGGAGCAACTAGGCCCGTGAGCCACAACTACTGAGCCTGCGCGTCTGGAGCCCGTGCTCCGCAACAAGAGAGGCCGCGATAGTGACAGGCCCGCGCACTGCGATGAAGAGTGGCCCCCACTTGCCACAACTAGAGAAAGCCCTCTCACAGAAACGAAGACTCAACACAGCAAAAGTAAATAAATTAATTAAAATATTCAGGGGACAAAAAACTTTAAGAAGTATAAGGCCAATAAATGTCTAAAAAAATAAAAAAAATAAAAATAAATAAATAAATAATGTAAGATTTATTTAAAAAAAAAAAAAAACAAAAAAAACCAAGACCTGTATATATGCTGTCTACAGGAGACTCACTTAAGACCTAGGGACACATACAGACTGAAAGTGAGGGGATGGAAAACGATATTCCATGCAAAGGGAAATCAAAAGAAATCTGGAGTAGCAATTCTCATATCTGACAAAAGAGACTTAAAATAAAGACTATTACAAGAGACAAAGAAGGACACTACATAATGATCAAGGGATCAATCCAAGAAGACGATATAACAATTGTAAATATTTACGCACCCAACATAGGAGCACCTCAATACATAAGGCAAATGCTAACATCCATAAAAGGGGAAATCGACAGTAACATAATCATAGTAGGGGACTTCAACACCCTACTTTCACCAATGGACAGATCATGAAAATACATAAGGAAACACAAGCTTTAAATGATACATTAAACAAGATGGACTTAATTGATATTTATAGGACATTCCATCCAAAAACAACAGAATAAACTTTCTTCTTAAGTGCACATGGAACATTCTCCAGGATAGATCATATCTTGGGCCACAAATCAAGCCTTAGTAAATTTAAGAAAATTGAAATCGTATGAAGTATCTTTTCTGACCACAACACTATGAGAGTAGATATCAAATACAGTAAAAAAAAATTTTAAATACAAACACATGGAGGTAAACAATACGCTACTAAATAATTAAGAGATCACTGAAGAACTCAAAGAGGAAATCAAAAAATACCTAGAAACAAATGACAATGAAAACACGACGACCCAAAACCTATGGGATGCAGCAAAAAAGTTCTAAGAGGGAAGTTTATAGCAATACAATCCTACCTCAAGAAACAAGAAAAATCTCAAGTAAACAACCTTACTTTACACCTAAAGCAATTAGAGAAACAAACAAAAAACCACAAAATCAGCAGAAGGAAAGAAAGCATAAGGATCAGATCAGAAATAAAAAGAAATGAAGGAAACAATAGCAAAGGTCAATAAAACTAAAAGCTGGTTCTTTGAGAAGATAAACAAAATTGATAAAACTATAAGCCAGACTCATCAAGAAAAAAAGGGAGAAGACTCAAATCAACAGAAATAGAAATGACAAAGGAGAAGTAACAACTGATACTGCAGAAATACAAAGGATCATGAGAGATTACTACAAGCAACTATATGCCAATAAAATGAACAACCTGGAAGAAATGGACAAATTCTTAGAAAAGCACAACCTTCCAAGACTGAACCAGGAAGAAATAGAAAATATGAACACACCAATCATAAGTAATGAAATTGAAACTGTGATTAAAAATCTTCCAACAAACAAAAGCCCAGGACCAGTTGGCTCTACAGGTGAATGTGATCAAATATTTAATGAAGAGCTAACACCTATCCTTCTCAAACTCTTCCAAAATATAGCAGAGGGAGGAACACTCCCAAGCTCATTGTACAAGGCCACCATCACCCTGATACCAACACCAGACAAAGATGTCACAAAAAAAGAAAACTACAGGGCAATATCACTGATGAACATAGATGTAAAAATCCTCAACAAAATACTAGCAAACAGAATCTAGCAGCACATTTAAAGGATCATACACCATGACAAGTGGGGTTTATCCCAGAAATGCAAGGATTCTTTAATATACAAATCAATCAGTGTGATAAACCATATAAACAAACTGAAGGATAAAAACCATATGATCATCTCAATAGATGCAGAAAAAGCTTTCAACAAAATTCAACACCCATTTATGATAAAAACTCTCCAGAATGTAGGCATAGAGGGAAACTACCTCAACACAATACAGGCCATATATGACAAACCCACAGCCAACATCATTCTCAATGGTGAAAAACTGAAACCATTTCCACTAAGACCAGGAAGAAGACAAGGTTGCCCACTCTCACTGCTATTATTCAACATAGTTTTGGAAGTTTTAGTCACAGCAATGAAAGAAGAAAGAGAAATAAAAGGAATACACCATTGTAAAGCAATTACACTCCAATAAAGATGTTAAAAAATAAAAAAACAAACAAAAAAACATGGTCCACACCACCCCCCCAAAAAAAGGAATACAAATCAGAAAAGAAGAAGTAAAACTGTCACTGTTTACAGATGACATGATACTACACATAGAAATCCTAAAGATGCTACCAGAAAACTACTAGAGCTAATCAATGAATTTGGTAAAGTAGCAGGATACAAAATTAATGCACAGAAATCTCTTGCATTCCTATACACTAATGATGAAAAATCTGAAAGAGAAATTAAGGAAACACTCCCATTTACCACTGCAACAAATAGAATAAAATACCTAGGAATAAACCTACCAAAGGAGACAAAAGACCTCTAGGCAGAAAACTGTAAGACAGTGATGAAAGAAATTAAAGACGATACAAACAGATGGAGAGATATACCATGTTCTTGGATGGGAAGAATCAACATTGTGAAAATGAGTATACTACCCAAAACAATCTACAGATTCAATGCAATCCCTATCAAACAGCAATGGCATTTTTCACAGAACTACAACAAAAAAAATTCGCAATTTGTATGGAAACACAAAAGACCCCAAATAGCCAAAGCGATCTTGAGAAAGAAAAGTGGAGCTGGAGGAATCAGGCTGAGTTCAGGCTATACTACAAAGCTACAGTACTCAAGACAGTATGGTACTGGCACAAAAACAGAAATATAGGATAAAACAAAAACAGGATAAAAAGCCGAGAGATAAACCCATGCACATATGGTCACCTTATTTTTGATAAAGGAGGCAAGAATATACAATGGAGAAAAGACAGCTTCTTCAATAAGTGGTGCTGGGAAAACTGGACAGCTACATGTGAAAGAATGAAATTAGAACACTCCCTAACACCATACACAAAAATAAACTCAAAATGAATTAAAGACCTAAATGTAAGGCCAGACACTATAAAACTCTTAGAGGAAAACATAGGCAGAACACTCAATGATATAAATCACAGCAAGATTCTTTTTGACCCACCTCCTTGAGAAATGGAAATAAAGACAAAAATAAATTAATGGGACCTAATGAAACTTAAAAGCTTTTGCACAGAAAAGGAAACCATAAACAAGATGAAAAGACAACCCTCATAATGGGAGAGAATATTTGCAAATGAAGCAACTGACAAAGGATTAATCTCCAAAATATACAAGCAGCTCATGCAGCTCAATATCAAAAAAACAAGTAACCCAATCAAAAATGGGCAGAAGACCTAAATAGACATTTCTCCAAAGAAAATATACAGATTACCAACAAACACATTAAAGGATGCTCAACATCATTAATCATTAGAGAAATGCAAATCAAAACTACAGTGAGGTATCACCTCACACCAGTCAAAATGGCCATCACCAAAAAAATCTACAAACAATAAATGCTGGAGAGGGTGTGGAAAAAAGGGAACCCTCTTGTACTGTTGATGGGAATGTAAATTGATACAGCCACTATGGAGAACAGTATGGAAGTTCGTTAAAAAATTAAAAATAGAACTACCATATGACCCAGCAATCCCACTACTGGGCATATACCCTGAGAACACCATAATTCAAAAAGAGACATGTACCACAATGTTCATTGCAGCTCTATTTACAATAGCCAGGACATGGAAGCAGCCTAAGTGTCCATCGACAGATGAATGGATAAAGAAGATGTGGCACATACATACAATGGAATGTTAGCCATAAAGAGAAACGAAATTGAGTTATTTGTAATGAGGTGGATGGACCTAGAATCTGTCAAACAGAGTGAAGTAAGCCAGAAAGAGGAAAACAAATACCGTATGCTAACACATATATACGGAATAAAAAAAAAAAAAACCTAGGGACAGGACAGGTATAAAGACACAGATGTAGAGAATGGACTTGAGGATACGGGGAGGGAGAAGGGTAAGCTGGGACAAAGTGAGAGAGTGGCATGGACATATATACACTACCAAATGTAAAACAGATAGCTAGTGGGATGTAGCTGCATAGCACAGGGAGATCAGCTCGGTGCTTTGGGACCATCTCGTAGAGGTGTGGGATAGGGAGGGTGGGAGGGAGACGCAAGAGGGAGGGTATATGGAGATATATGTATATGTATAGCTGATTCACTTTGTTATACAGCAGAAGCTAACACAACATTGTAAAGCAATTATACTCCAATAAAGATGTTAAAAAAAGAAGACAACATTATACAACATAGAAGCTGGTGATTCAGTGTGAATTTTCTGTCATTCATCAGCATTTTAACTTTGGAATGTGTTTTTCTTTCTCTCCTTTTGTTAATTAAATAAATGGCTAAAAGAAAACAGAACTTGTAATTCCCTTGACTATTTCTCCATGACTAACCCAATAAATATTATGTTTAGTTATTTGGTTTTCTTAGAATAAGACCTTTTCTTTGCAGTTACAGTAGTTGGGAATATCATTGAAATATCTCCTCCTACTCTAAATTTGTTTACCTGCCAAAAGGTACAGACTCCTCCAACCCCATTCCATCACTCCAGTCCTTCCACAATCTTTTTGCCCCTTCTTGAGCTTATCACCATTCCTTTAAACTTCCTGCACACATGGAATAGCTTCTGTGCTGTGGCTAAAACCACCTGGCTTCCAAAGTGTAGTAGTTAATCTTTAAAGCCAGTGGTATCGGCCAGGTCATTAGGGCCAGTAGAAGAGAATGGATCATTTTCAAACTGTGACTTTAAATAGCCAAGTCACACCTGAGCCTTCCAGTGGCAGCTCCCACACCCCACCTTTCTTGGTGGATTTGGGTTACCTGCCCTTCCACTGACTCACTCTGGTTCTCAGGTGACATTTCAAGAACGATGCCACTTGAGTCACCTTTATTTTTAGGTCTGGGGTTAGTAAAGGAGGAGAAGGAGGCATATTCAGAGTAGGGGCTATGAAATTGATTTTGGCATCTTCCTATTTTTTTCAGCCTTTCTCAAGAATGCCTGGCATCCTTCCTTTCTATTTCCTCTTGGACCATATCCCTTAGGCAAGCAATAAAGATGTAGTACTAATACAGTGGTTAAGCCCATGGGCTCTGGCACCAGACAAGCTGTATTTATTTCCAGTATCTCACTGAAACTGTTCTTTTGAAGGTCATTGACTATCTCCTTATTGAAAACTCTAGTAAATTTATTGTGAAACTGTCTTCTTCTTGACTCTATGTAGCATTTGTCACTGATTTGATCTATCCCTGCTTGATATTCTATTTTCACTTGGCTTTTGGATACCACTTTATTCTGATTCTCCTTCCTCCTTGACTGCATCCTCCTGGTTCCTCTAATAGCTATTTCCACTCATTCTGCTATTAAATTTAGGGATCCTTTCTTTTTAAATGCTCTCCTCTGGAGAGCTGCTGCAGTTTTATAGCATTGCCTATGACCTCTATGTTCACGCCTTCAAGGTTTATTATCTTCCCCTGGGCTCCAGTCTTCATAGCTCTGTCAAAAGGATATTTCCATCACATTTAATTCAGCATCTTTTGATTAAACCTGCTGCACTGTCCCTCCTGGAATCAGCTTCAGCTCACTCCTCTCTTCTTCTCACCACTTTCTCAGGCTTCAAACTTTAAAGTCATCTTTTGATGTGTGCAAGGGAGAAGAAGTTAGTGACTGAGTTTTATCAATTCTTTCTCTGAAATGTCCTATAATATCTACTTCATCCCCCTCATGTTAGCTGTACCCCAGATCCTTGTTACTATGTACAGTCATTATCACAATACCTTTGTCTTTCTCCTACTTGAGTCTCTCTTTTCTCCCAATTTTTTTTTCTTGGAAGAATTAGTCTCAGCTCAAAACTCACCACAGTTCATTTTCCCTACAAGTCTAAACCCCTTTGCCTTGCTTCAATGCTTACTATAAATTACCCCAACTCTGCTAACAAACAACTTCCCATAACTTACAGATATGAGCTCCCTCTTAAATCAGCAACCTCTGTGCTTCTCCCAGACTCACGTGCCCTGTTCACGTTGTTCCCCTAATTTAGGATGTTCTTTTCCTTACCCACCTAAGTCCTAGCCATCCTTTGAGGCCAGGGTCCATCTTTTCTCAAATCCCTAACTCTGGCATTCAACACTGTCTCCCATCTCTCAATACCTACAGCATTTCCAGCCCATTCCTCAGTGAAGCTCTAAATTTTACTCAGCATGTATTATTTTTAAGTTGTTTATTTTCCCATAATCAGATTGTAACCTCCTCCAGGGCAGAAACTTAAGATAGCGTCCTACCATTACTATGGGCTCACTCTTGTTAAGTTAACTGAGGACGACTTCTTAGTCTGACTGAAGTCTGGTACTACACTTGAGCTATGGTTAACAAATGTGATTATGTAGTTAACTCATAAAAGTAAAAACGACTTACCATTTAGTAAATGTTTACAATGTCCCAAACACTTCCAGGCACATTGATTAGCTTTTTATATGGTAAAAAATATCTTCATTTTTCAGATAAGGAAACTTAAGCTTAGGGACGTGAAATGACTTGCTTAGAAGCTCACAGGGCTGAAAAGTGGGAGCCCTCCACTAAACTGCAATACTTTCTGGTCTTTTTCTTTTCTTTCTTTCTTTCACGAAGATCTAACTTCACCAGTGTAAATGGGGAGGATTAGAGACTATGGTTCTATCTACCCCAATTTATTTAGGTTTCAACAGAGCAATGTCTGGAGCACAGTGTGATATATCTTGTGTTTAGTCTCACTGTTGCTTTCCTGATGAAAAGCACCAGCATCCGTTCAGTTTTGCAACTCAGAGACCAGGGAGTCATCTTCAACATTGCCCCTTCCTTCACTGTCCCACATGCCTTTCATCATTAAGCTCAATTTTATTGCCTCCATTTCTCTTGAACTTCTTCACTTCTCTTCATGTCTGCCACATCTTAGTCTAAGCTACCAGCAGTCACTGTCTCTTTAAGGGCCTCCTTACATCTACTCTTATCCTCCCCAATTTGTTCTCCAGTTAGAATAAGCTTTTCTGAATGCAAATCTGATCATGTCTCCCCATCCCCAAGCATTTTAGCAGGCTTCCAGCATCCATATAACAAACCCCTAAATCTTTTTTTTAAATTAATTAATTGATTTTTGCCTGTGTTGTATCTTTGTTGCTGCACACGGGCTTTCTCTAGTTGTGGCGAGCGGGGTCTACTCTTCGTTGTGGTGCGCGGGCTTCTCATTGCAGTGGCTTCTCTTGCTGCAGAGCACGGGCTTTAGGTGCGCGGGCTTCCTTTGTTTGTGCCTCATGGGCTCTAGAGAGCAGGCTCAGTAGTTGTGGCACACAGGCTTAGCTGCTCCACGGCATGTGGGATCTTCCTGGGCTCGAAACTATGTCCCCTGCATTGGCAGGTGGATTCTTAACCACTGCACCACCAGGGAAGTCCAACAAACCCCTAAATCTTTAGTATGACCGACTCTCCATGGTCTGACACCATCTTACACCTCACTTCACTTTCTCTCTTGGTGTCTGATCCATTCTATCAGCATCTCAAATATGCCTGTTTCCTCCTACTACAGGGTGTTATCTTTACCTGGAACACCCTTCCCCTTCCCCTTCTCCTAGTTAACTTGTATCCTTCCTTCACATCACACTACAATTATTTTCTCAAGAAAGTGTTCCTTGATCTTCTTGACCAAGACAAATCTCTCTATGATGTATAATCTCTTAGCACCATGCAAGTATCCTCCATCAGTTATCAGAGTTGAATTTCATATTTACTTCTCTGATTACTAGTGATTTCTGGTTAATACATCTTTCTCGCACTAGACTAAAAGTTCCTTGAGGCGGGGCTAAGTTCAGCCTCTCACACGGACCTAGGTAATAATGAAATACTTAAAAAATACTTGTTTAATGAACGGTTTAATGCATGAATAATCACTACTGATGACTACTAGTCATTTCAGTTTGGTTAATGGTTTGATGTCAATTTGTGGACACCCAACCTCGGTTGACTGTTTCCACCACTGTGCCAACAATACTGAGAGCCTAGCTCTGTGGTCACATGATAAGTGAGCGGACAAACTACAATTGGCACATTGTCACAGTCACTCCTAATTCCTACTTAGCTCATAGCTTTAAGTTGTCAGCATCATGTTTGTTTATAGTGAAGAACTACAAACTAAAATCCTCAATTCTGTCCTGGCAGATGACATAAACACTGATGTCCCAGTATTTTGCAGATGTTGAGGCAGTAAGTTCAACTCAGAATAAGGAAGCACCGCACTTAAAAAGCAACTGGATGAAAGAGCAGATATAGTATAGATTAGCTATCTTGAGTTTGAGGCAAAGTGCTCTGAGTCTGGCACATTGTTCTAATGATCTTTGGCCCATGGCAAAGCACAGTTAGAAGGGGGTCTGGCTTGGGTTCCAGCCATGCTCGTTTCTTTCTGAATTACCCAAAGGGCCTTGTTGTAAAGCAGTGTTGCCTTTAAGACCATTGTACAACATGAACTTTCAGGGTAATATAATAAACAAACTGCATATTTTCAATATGATTACAAGATGAAATGCATGCTCATCAGATTTTTAAAATATCATTTGAAAGGGTCAAAATTTTTATGGGTATGTGTAAGAGACAAAAGATAGATTAAAAGATGAGGATTAATTATTTTTCTTGAGTAAAAGACTCAAGGGCATAATAACGAGCTGGAGTATATCTTAGAATGTCGTTTGTTTGCAAAATGTTACCATGTTGCTCGGTAATAATTCACAGAATTCATAATGACTTAAAAGACTACCACCTTAATAGAGTTTTTTTTTCTATTTTACTTATTAAGATCACCTTAATAATTCATGCATGGCAATACCTTTAACGAGCAACAAAATCTCACGTATCTCATTTAAACTTGGCAACTCTGCTAACAGTTGATATAGTCTTGCACCCCTGAGCCAGCAATTGTACAGGAGCCCTAGGCTGTTAGTAAGTGAACCCATCCCATTTATGATAATCCCAGGAAAAGTTAAGTCCTAGATGAACGGCTGAATTTTACGATCATTTGCTAGGAAGATTTATTCATTCTTCATTTGTGGGGAGGTGAGAGAACAATAATGAGCCCAAACTATAACTCCTGTTCCACAGACTGCATTGGTGGCTTTGCTTCTTTCTTAACGGCAGCAACTGATTACCATTTTCTACTTAGATGGTGAAAAGAGAGAGAGGCATGTAACACTATCCCACTAGGCAAGGTGAGTTCTCTGCTTTACTCAAGCAGGAGCGCAAATACAGAGATAGTTTAGACTTAACTTCTCTACCAGCACCTACCAGGCAGTTTTATTAAGACACTGTCATTTCTTAAAGACACAACGAAGGAGCATTTACAATTGTTTTTCACATAAAAGTACATTCCAGGTGATAATTCTCAAGATACTGTTCAAAATAAAATTTCAAAAGCAGACAGTAATTTTAATACACATTTTTATGCTACATCCGTTTATATGATACCACTCACTGCTATATTTACAATAGTCTGACTGACAGAAAATAGACTCCATTTAAATCCATTAAGACTTGTTCTTGGCCTAGTGACTTAAGTTGGAGAAGCTCACTGAGCTGGCCACTATTTCCTTTCATATGCCATTTAAAAAAATATTAGAGTTAAAAGTCAGAAAAGGCCTGGATTTAGGGAAAACACAGGACAATGTCACCACAAAAACTGGTTTCTTTTTTACGTATTAAGGTCGCTTTAATAATTCATGCATAGCAATATCATCAACAAGTAACAAAATCTCATGTAACTAATTTAAACTTACTGTGCTGAAATTGGACATGCCAAATTATATCACATTCGGGTTCACTACATGCAGAAACATCCATACCTGGTGTACGGTGGGAGAGGCAGAGTAATTCTGGTCCATTTGTTGAAAGTATCTGACACCAGGATCCGCTGCAGGTGATAGCGATTGCATTCAACATTGGTAGGCAGACAGTCCCTTACCAGTGGGTGCCATGACAATCCAAGGTCTACTGAGTATTCCAACTCAATAGCTGAAACAGGAAGCATTATTCTGGTTAGAAATACATACCTGCAGATCCAGGAACCATAATTACTTATGTTTTCATATGTTTTAATTTCAATCAAATATCATTTGATTTTCCCCAAGTGTATTTCCTGGTGTTATTTTTTCCTCTGTATACTACTAGTGATTATTTTTAGCTTTCCATATTAAAATAATTTTTCTGTTAAGGGGATATGATCAAGTGAAACATAAAGTAAATTTTCCTGAATCACTTCTTTAATTGCGAAATTTTCAGAACAATTCTAACAAATCAATTGCTTCACATGCAGTTAAAGCAATAATAATAATAGTTATAATTTATATATATTTATTATTTAATTTAATAGTTATAGGATATATATTGTATAAATACATTATATAAATTAGATATAATTTATGTATTATAATAACTATATTTTGTCTGTTTATTTAAAGGTTAACATACAAATACAGAACGTAATAACCATATGTTATAATGACTACTTTTTAAATAGTTAAAAATATTGAGCAGCCTTCCCAAAATTTAAGCATTCTATAGGAATCCTGACCAACTTATGCCAAACTTTCTCTGGTATAGGTGAAACTCCTAAGAAAATGACAAATCGGGCTTCCCTGGTGGCGCAGTGGTTGAGAGTCCGCCTGCCAATGCAGGGGACACGGGTTCGTGCCCCGGTCCGGGAAGATCCCACATCCCACATGCTGTGGAGCGGCTGGGCCCGTGAGCCATGGCCACTGAGCCTGTGCATCCGGAGCCTGTGCTCCGCAACGGAAGAGGCCACAACAGTGAGAGGCCCGTGTACCGCAAAAAAAAAAAAAAAAGAAAAAAAAAAAGAAATTGGCAAATCTCTTTTGCTTATATACCCTGCTTTGCTGTGTTATGGAATATACTGGGAAATCAGAGAAGCATAAAGAGGGAGCTGAAGGCCATGTAGTTCGTGCCAAAGCAGGAAGTCAGGCTGTGGGTCTTATGGAAAGAGATTTCTTTCTTTCCTTTCTCTTCTTCCAAAACATTCAACCTATACGCTTTGTTTTATATTTCTCTCTCTGGTCCCTTCTTAAGACTTTATAAACTACTTCAGCCCATACCTCCCTACTGAAATTTCCTAAGACCATGATTCTCAGTCTTGGCTGCACACTGAAATCGCCTGGGTACCTTTAGAAACTACTGATGCCAAAGTCCCACCTGCAGAGATTGGGATTTCACTCTTGTGGGGCAGGCCAAGGTGCTGGGAGCTTTTAAGTTTCCCAGGGGATTCTCCCATGCAGCCAGCGTGGGACCACTCACTGGTCCTGGTGGCCTAAGTTTCCTGGTGGCCTTTTCTAGTTAAATACAATGGCCTGTCTCAGTCTTCATTGTTCTTGCCCTCCCTACAGCCTTGCACATTATTGATGACTCCCTGGTTCTTGAAACTTTCCTTTCGTTTGGAGGACATTATTCTGAATCTCCTGTCTTATTTCCCTCTGACTTCTGTGCTAACTAGCCCAGCTATGGGCATCTTTCCGGACTCCATTTCTGGCCTTCTATTCTACACCTATCTTCCTTGGGCTTCAACTGTTATCTCTGTGCCCAAATCTCCCAATTTTACGTCTCAAAATTGATTTTATTCATTCAGCAAATGTTTATTCAGCCTGGCATTGTCCTGGATGCTGGCATACCGTGATGCACAGTATAGACAAAGTTCCTGCTTTCTACACTGCAAGCCCTCCGCACTAAAGGATACCACCACTTAAAACTGTTTTCACCAAACTAGAGAAAGACTCATCATTGTCCCTCATAAATAAACATCTCTTCTTAACTACCAAATGCTATCAGTGACAATGCTTTTGCACTAGTTTTCTGGGTTCAGAATTTAGAAATTATTTTAGAAATTTTACTCCTTTCTTCTTTACCCTCTATGTTCAACATGTCACCTGGTTTTGAGGTTTGCTGCTTCTTTCCTTTTGGTTTGCAGTGTCTCATACTAGTTTTATCCATGCCCTTTCTCTTCATGCCATGTAATTCAGGTTTTCATCACTTCCTACAGAGACAACCACTGACACTTTTTTGTTGGGATTCTTCTCTACCCACCTTCATTGGCTCCTGGGCTAATCTCCCTAAAACCCACCATGCCACTCCCCCGCATTTGTGCCCTCTTTTTTTTTTTTTTTTTTTGCGGTATGCGGGCCTCTCACTGTTGTGGCCTCTCCTGTTGCGGAGCACAGGCTCCGGACATGCAGGCTCAGCAGCCATGGCTCACGGGCCCAGCCGCTCCGCGGCATGTGGGATCTTCCCGGACCGGGGCACGAACCCGTGTCCCCTGCATCGGCAGGCGGACTCTCAACCACTGCGCCACCAGGGAAGCCCTGTGCCCTCTTATTCATGACCTTGTCAAGCACAAATTCCTGTGCCTGCCTTTTAATGCCCTTCTTAATTTGCTGCCAACTCTTCTTGGCCACTTTCCTCTTTCATTTTTTTATTCAGTTCCATCTTTTCAAGAGGTTTACCCAGCCTACAGAAGAAAGCACATGTGACTGGGCTTATGAAGGCAGAGTTTCAGTCCTGGTTCTGCTGCATGCTGAACATGTCATAACTCACCTCCCTGGTCTCTAGCTGACTTCCTATGCTAATGAGGGAGTGGGTGTCTAGGACCCTGAAGTCCCTATCTATTTTCAAAATTAGCACTCTACTCTCCTCCGGTAGATGCAAATATTATCTGTTCAGGCTGGTCTGCTCATGGTTAACCCATGGACCAGGAGAATCCCTGCTTTATGCTGCCAGCCAGCCTGGGGTGTCCTCTCTTCCCCATTCACCCTTCAGATTCACTCCAACCATCAATGCCCACTTGAGATTTAGCTTCTTTGTGAAATCTTCCCGAACTTCTTGGACTGGCCATCCATTGGTTATCTCTTCCTCGGCTGAACTCTCATTACGTTTTGCATTAGTACCACTCCATACAGCACTGGATTTAGTCATTTATTGGACTCACTTTCTGAAGTATCCCCTCAACTAGACTGTACCTAGTGAAGACAGCCTGTGTATCTTATACTTTTCCAAGTTCCACCTTTACTGACTAGTTTAGTGTTGACTGATTGAGTCTGAAGTAGAAAGAGTTCTTCTGGGCTTCCTTCTTAGATCTGTCCATTAAATTCAAACTAATGGAAATATGAAAAATCTGGATTTTGCAGGACCTTGGAAGTAACCAAGTTCTCCAGATTTTGGACCGCAAGAATCTAAAACATTCTAGTGTGAACATTCTAGTTTGGATCTCTTGGAAGAATAGTGATACAGGGTGATGCAAGACCAGAAGGTCCCCAGAATCCTGACAGATCTGCAAATTCCAGTGAAGGGTCCAAGTATGCAGAGATGTCAGTTTTTAAAGCTCCTAAGATAGGCTCGTGTGTGTGTGTGTGTGTGTGTGCGTGCGCGTGCACGCGTAAGGTATGCATAACCTAGAAGATGCAAACTGGTCACAATCACGGTGGTTTAGAATATGCTATGACCCACGGTGGCAGAAAGTATCAGACAAAATAGGAACAACAAAATTTCATGATTCCTGGGAGATGGAAAGGAGACAATAACTGGACTAATCTAAAGCCCTATGAATTAAAACCCATGTAAATACAAATGTATGTGTAAATCCTATTGCTTATTCTGACATTCTCTATATGACGAGAACCCTTTATTCTGTAAATATGATCCTTAAAAAATCTGGATTTATAAACGGAGATAAATTGGGGGCTATTGTTTATAAAAAAAAGAAGTCTTCATGGACATATGCTTAAAAATAAGCTCACATTCTGAGGTTTTAAAAAATAAACGTCTAAAACTCAATTTACACACAGCATTTTCAAGAATGCAGTTAGGTTCTGACCGAAAGCACACTTGTGTTTTACTTACAGACTTCTTGGAGGTGTAGTATAGTCCTTTGACAGAGGCAGCCTTGGATGCCCATTTACACTTCTCTGTCCCTCTACCTGGAAAGGGAATACTTACCATAACAAGAGTCTGTGACCGAGCAGGAGGCAGCAAAATCTATCTGTAGGAATGAATCCTCATTCACAGCAATGTCTGTGGTGACCACATAACGGGTGCTGGCCTTTTCGATGAAGACTAGGGCATCACCAGTAGAGCCACACACAGGCATCTTGGTGCCTCCGGGGTGAAGCAGCCATTTCCTACTGTCCAGAGTTGTGAAATCATCCTCCAAGACTGTATTACCAGAAATATTTCCTCCAATAAGAATCTGAAATATATTTTTTAAAACACAACTTTTCAGTTTGGTTTCGAGATAGGAGAAAGTTCGTTTCTTTTTGTTTGTTTGTTTTTATCTGTCAGATCGCTCAAAACTGGCGTTATACAGCAAGCTTAATGTTAGAGGGCCTTTCAGCATGTTCCTGTTTCTGTGGTCTGCTTGCCCCCCTGGCAAAAAGCTACAGAAACAAATCAAAAGACTGACAAAACCATTCACAGCCTTCATGGGCCAAATTGTGCCTTTGGAAACTACACGTACCCAAACTGGGAACGCAATGTTTGCCTTACATTATTTTCCATGTAAAATTTCTATTTAAGGACAGTAGTACCCTAAGGCATTTCAGTTCCAATTCTTTGCATGGATTCTACCGTCTGTTAACAGGTTCTTTGAGTTCTTTTTGATATGCGTATTATTATGTATGAAGATCCTTTAGAACTGTCGTCCATAAGGATGTTAGGGAGATTTATTTATTTTTTCTTTAAAGGCTAGAAAAGAGGATTGGGCAACTACTGCATGTGGCACCAATGCTAATTTGCACATTTTCCTTTTCAGAGAATTATAGCCTTGTATCACGCTTGATAAGGTCCCTCTATCCATATGGCAGAATCCTCTTATGAGCAGAACCTGGGCCTTCTGTTGCGTCGTTTGTTTTTATAGGCTCAGGCAGTTGAAGGAATAGAGAAATGAAAGGAACCTAAATGCCACATCTAATCTAGCCGTGTGCCCTTGGGTAAGTCACCCAACTGTGGGTACTGGGCTTCCTCTACTGAGCGAGGGGTTGGACCAACTGCTTTCTAAAGCCATATTTAGCTCAAGTGACAACATTGTAACAGTTAATCCTGAAGGGACTGACCTGGTCGATTACCCAGGGACTGTAGAAGTGCCCATTTTCAGATGGTTGCCACCAGCGGAGACGTGTAGAAGCAGAACGGGCTTTCAAAGGTATCTCCAGGGCTATGTACCTGCCCACGTTGCTGGAGTTGCTGAAAAGGAACTCTTGAAGGAGACTCCACGAGAGGCCACCATTGAGAGAATATTGTAGAAGTACAGGTTGGCTCCTGGGGTCTGGAACACCTTTACCACATCCCAGTCTCATGAAGAACTGCACAAATCTGATACGAGTAAAATCTACTGTAGACTTTTACTTGAGTGAAAATTCACACCATTAACAAAAGACAAGTGCACAGGATAATAGGGGGAATGTATAGCTTTAACGAATACCATGATTTAACGAACGTCCGAAGCAATTGTTTCAAAGCCTGACTTCCCTTTTTAATGTGAAAGGGAGTTAATACAATGTGAAGTCTGAAAAAGGGTATTCTGTATCCATATTTATATTTGGCACTCCTCCAGAGGGGAGAGTCTGAGGGAAGTGAGCATTCACTGCACCCTCTGGCTATTCTATAAGAAGATGGGAGGGGTCCAAAGGCTGTCCAAGTTTGGGAGTGTCTATTGCTATCTATTCAAGATAAATTCGTATCCTTGTCTTTAGTACCTGAAACTGGAAGAAAGTAATCAATGTAGTTTATGCCGTTTATTGGCAAAATCATCCATTCCCTGGTTCTACCAGTAGTTTTCCAGACCTCATATTGTTGGTTTTGTGAGACACATTTAAATTCACCAGTTGTAGCACCTCCCTGTGAGAGGCCAGGCATCTTTTGCAAGAGGTGTGTCAAACCTGAGCCTCTTTTCTGTCTTTTGCGCCAGGGGCAGGAGAGCATGACTGTGGGGTGGTGGTGGTGGTGGGCTGTGCCAGGCTCTGACTGTTGCTGGGTCTGGGATGGGTGATACTGGCCATCGAGAACTGTGGCAGTCAGCCAGTGGCAATCTTCCCAGCTGGCAGGGAGGTGGACAGAGTGGCAGCAACCAGCTGGGGTGCCAATGAAAACCAGCTCACATGTTATCTTTGGCAGGCGAGCTGCTGGTGCCTGGTCTGGCCGCTGTGCTAGCTGGTAACGCAGAATGAATTTCACATGCAACCCAACACACGTACCCAATTATGGATGCGTGTCAAACATATGAAATATATTGGGGCTTACGATAAAAGTTAGCAGTTCCATATATAAAATCATGCACTCTTCATGGGTTCCTCCCCTCCCCCATCTCCACTAACTGGGCATTCATTTACCTCATAACCCTGAGAAAATTGGGATTTTATATGGAGGTCAATATATGCAAATCTTATACAGCATGCTACTGAGATGAGATAAATAATGGAGCTTTTAACATTGGATTAATGACAAAAATACATGGTTAGTGCCTTGTGAAGTTTATATCTATAAAAACAATAATCATTTACAGAGAAACACTTTTAGCACATTGTCTACTTGTATTGGGAAAATGTTTACATTAATTTATAGATAAACCATGTTAGAATTATTTGGAAAAATCTAATAATTTCTAAATTAGAGAACTCAGCTGCCAATGATAAATCTTAAATAAAGAGAAACAAACTACATGCATTAAAATAGGATGGAGATAAATAAAATCTTGCTTTCTATAACTGTAAAATTATTATCTCATAGATAAGAGTTGTATTTTCTATGAAGCATGATCAAATTTATAATTCAATAAATAAAAGATTTAGGAGGAAGAAGAGGATAAATATGTTACAGTGTATGTTAAGATACTCTGAAATGTTTCAAAAGATGAAACATGATTTCTTTGTTCACTGGCAAAAATAGGTCAGGGTTCCATTTTATACATGTTAAACTGTATTTTCTATTTTACTGGCTAAGTTTTTGGCTCATCAAATGATCAAGGGATACACATCTTGACAGGACATAATCCTCTGAGCCAGTTTAAAATGTTTGTTTCTGAGTGACTGTGCTCAATTTAGAAAATGAGTGCTTTGAATGTATGAGCAAATCATTGGAAAGAAATGCTTATAAACAATAAGGCTACACTTTAGATGTTCTTAAATTGCTAATGGATATAAAATTAACTGTGAATAATTTGTGCATGTATTATATTTCAATTAAGCTTTCTCCTAAGAATGGTAAAGAAATTCTACATAGTCCAAGTGCTAATGAAATGTATTCTGTAGAAGGTGGATAAAGAAGATGTAACATTACTTTCTTGAAGTTAAAGTGAGTTAAACGTTGTCATTTCCTGGTCATCCACCATGTAGAAGACCAGGTATAAACCTCTGTCCGTTTAGCTGTGTTTCATTTCTGATCCAGTTATTGTTCAAATCTCTCTCAGTTTTAGAATGGAAATTATATAAATTGTGTCTTAATGGAGTCTTTGACAAGAGAGAAGCTCAGCATTTACAATGGAAGGCCTTGTCCTTGAGACCTCTGTTTCTTTCTGATTTGATTATGTTCTGCTACTTTATATTACAAGGTGGCTCTTCAACAGCATTTAAAAATGATTACCTAGCATGTGATAAATCCAGATCTCGTGTCATCAACATGCGTAAGCCATCTTCATTGAAAAAGAGGTTGTTTCCACTGGAAAGGATTCCACACTTCCGAGATGGCTTTCCACCACTCATTAATAAGAATCTATCAGATTCTAGCTGACCTGAAAAAAGTGGAAAATGTGGTTTACCTATGACCCCAAATACAGTCATATTATTTTTTAAAGGAATTTAGTAAGTGCTTTGTGCAGTTTTAAAATATGAAGTCATGAATATTGAAGTCATATATTTTGGGGATAAGAAGTCTCTTCAACATTTTAGCTTGTCTGAACTGTTTAACGTTGGCTGTATGATTTAAGGGTCCACATGACAGAAGGAGGAGGCCTTTTCCTGAGTATCTACGGTCCAGCCAAATTGTTCCCTCCTTCTGCTCCTCTGCACTGCAAAACAAGACACTGGCTAGTCAGAGTGGTTCAGCCCAAAATTTAAAAAGGGTAATGAGACCTTTCCACTGGTCTCTTTACTGTGTCCTTGCTACTGAGAGGACAGTATCAGGCCAGTGTTATATAATATTTTAAAAAACACAAATTTAATGGGAGAAATTTCAGTATAATTTAATATTTCCTATTAAATAATGTCTTTCAAAACCACCTTGCCAATCTCTTTAGATATTCACCTTCGATCTAATTTACTTTTTTGATTGTGGTAAAATGCATATGACATAAATTTTGCCATTTTTACTGTTTTAAAGTTAATGATTCAATGGCTTTCAATACATTCACAATGTTGTAAAACCACGTTGTGTTGTGCTAACTGGCTCCAAGAATTTTTTCATCACCATAAAGAAAACCTTGTACCCATTAAGCAGTTACTGCCCATTTCCCCCTCACCCAGCCCCTGGTAACCACTAATCTTTCTGTCTCTATGGATTTGCCTATTTTGTGTTTCATAAAAATGGGATCATGACATGTGGCCTTTTGTGTCTGACTTCTTTCTCTTAGTATAATGTTTTCAAGGTTCATCTATATTATAGTATGTATTAGTATTTCATTCCTTTTTATGGCTGAATAATATTCCATAGTATTGATATACCTAAACCTAATTCTAAAATATACCTTAAAACCATAGATATATTATAAAAAATTTACAGACAACTTGGGACTCTCACTGTTGCAGCTTCTCCCGTCGCGAAGCACAGGCTCCGGACGTGCAGGCTCAGCAGCCATGGCCCACGGGCCTAGCCACTCCGCGGCATGTGGGATCTTCCTGGACCGGGGCACGAACCCACGTCCCCTGCATCGGCAGGCGGACTCTCAACCACTGCGCCACCAGGGAAGCCCAGAAAAAAATCTTTTAATCTCACTATCCTAACAGAGATAGCTATTACATTTATTTAAGACTTGCTCTTGTGAGAATGTTTTCCCAGTATTATCAGAAAGCATATCCAATGGATATACAATTAACTGTGAATAATTTCAATCATTAGAGCACGTACATTTTTCTACTTTGTCACATATCTTCATACATAATGACATTAGATTCTAGGTATAACTGAGGTGCATAAAGTGACAAAAGGCTGCATAATGAGTTGGTGATAAAGCAATGACAAGAATTTATATTTCCGGAAACTTGTTCCTTCTACCCAAGATTAACCCTCTATAGGCATTTCCAAAATTATCATTGATCAGAAATTACATGTGATAGAAAAAAATGGCTAAAATAGCCTTAGTTCTTCTCAATTACGGTCTTGTTCACTCTCACTGACCATTGTTTCAAGAATGGAACCCTATGAAATTCAGAACTAAATGAAGCCTTGGGTGGTCCCAAACGTAATGATAAATAATGAAATATCAGAGTAGAACTTAATGATTACTTCTACATTACAAATTGTGCTTAATGTATACGTTCTTTCACAAAACTACATAGATTTTAAATGAAGAAATTACCTTCAAAATCATCCTTGAGAAAATCAGGATTTTTGGTGCTTATTTTACAGGTTGGACCAGAGTAGCCAGGATCACATATACACTTGGTTCCATTGATACAACTCCCGTGTCCGTTACACATCTCTTCACATTGGGGACCGATATAAACATTATCAATGGCCCATGTCACTGGCTGAGAGCCAGCAGGATAAAATCCTTGGTACCATCTGAAACGCACAGATCTGGAAAAGAGATACAAGCCCTTCAAAATCTAATCAACACATTAATGTAAGTAAGCACATCTGATCAATGAGCAGTGGGCAGTTACTACCTCTGCACCACACTCAAGAAGTACAAAACATGGTTCAACATTTCAGGACCATAAACTCCATTCCTCAAACTCCAGGATTTTGCCAATAAAGTTCCTGCTTTCTATAAGCCCTTCCCAATCCTACCACTATGTCAAAGTTCCACTTGAGCTTCCACCTTTTTCTATATTGACTTTTCTTGGTAAGGATTTTTCCATTAAATTCTGTCTATGTTCTACATAACTAATCTTTTTTTAATGGAGGTAAAATTCGCAAAGTATAAAAGTAATAACTAACCATTTAAAGTGTACATTTTGGTGGTGTTTAGTACCTCCACAGTGTTAGCCAGCTATCACCTCTATCAAGTTCCAAGACACTTTCATCACCCCAAAGGAAACCCTGTGCCCATTAAGTATTCTCCCCTACACCCAGCCCCTGGCAACCACTAATCTGCTTCCTGTCTCTGTGGACTTACCTATTCTGGATATTCCATATAAATGGAATCATATGGTATATGAGCTTTAATGTCTGGCTTTAGTCACTTATCATAATGTTTTCAGGGTTCATCCATGTTGTAGCAAGTATCAGAATTTCATCCTTTTTTATGACTGAATAATATTTAATTGTACGGCGATATCAACTTTATTTATCCATTCGTCAATTAATGGACATTTGTTTTGTTTCCACCTTTTGGCTATTGTGAATAGTGCTTCTGTGAATATTCGTGTACAAGTATTTGTTTGAATACCTGTTTTCAATTTTTTTTTGTAGAATCATAGTGGATTTGCTGGGTCATGTGGTAAATAACTCATCCTTTAATATCTCTCTCTTCCATAATTTTGCTGGAATTTCCATTATTATAGTTACAGCTGGAGGTATTTAAAAGCACACCTATTTGCCTCATTGGCTATGAGCTCCTAGAGGCCAATGCTCGTAACTCTTTCTTTTTTGCACCCTTTCACGGTGACCAGTACAGTGTTTCACACATAGCAGATGCTCAGTGAATGTTTCTTGAATGTCATTTGTTATGGAAAGCCTTAAAAGCCAAACTAGGGTGTTTTGGATTTTATCCTATTGGCAACAGAAAGTCCCAAAAGATTATTTTAAAGAGAGGAGTGACAGAGTCAGATTTATTTTTAGTTCAATGTCTCTTATTTCTTAATTTCTTTTTATATGAAACACAGTTTTCCTTTTTACTTGAAAGATGATTGTCCTATCACGTTGCTGACGATAAGTTAGCTCCTTAGAAATAACCTACATATTTAGGTAGCAGTCCAGAAATAGTTGAGTATATTTTATTATGTACAAAACTCGGTTCAAAGAAAATAGACTTTATTTCAGAGGAGCTAGATATAGAGATGGCATGTGCACTCATATTTGTACCCTGTGAATCTGTCCAATTTTCAATTATATAGAAACCAAATTCAGAATAGTTCTTTTTATTTGAGAAACAGAAATTAGAAGTCAGTATTAGAAGCATTTAGACTTCTAAAGTTTAGCAGATAGAAAACAGATGGAGTCAAGTTCCCACATATAATTTTAACCCTAATTTCATTGTTTATATCAAGACTCCAACTATATTAAGCTGCCCCCAAAATGCCAGTTCATAATTAACTTTTATTTTCTAGTACCTGTCAGAGTTTAGTCTTGGCAAGAAGCACTTCCTACCTGTTGAACTTTCAGTCTGCTGAGCTGAGGGAAACGGCTGGAGTTTTCCTTTGAACAAAGCCTACCTCGATTTTGTTTGAACTTCTTATTTATTCAAATGTTCTGAATAAAAATGAACCACCTTGGTTGGATATTTATTATTGTTCACCTGTCTTGACACAGAAACTGCAGGCACTATGATAAATGGACTGAAGGGTCTGGTTTCACTGTGGTTCCCAGTCTGCTGAAATCTTATTTTGAAAATTTCTCACTGCCACCCTCCCTGGTGAATGTCAGCATCTGTTCTCTCAAGCCAGTGGTACCCAAAAGAATCTGTTTTTTTTAATGTAAACTTAAAATTTCAAGCACACAGCAGTGTTTTCATTAAATAGGGGTTTTGGTTGACTCATTATGAAACTGCATAAAGCAAAAGCAATTAGGAAGTTTTAAAGACAAAAAGACTCTAAACGAAAAAGACACAAGGGTGATGTGAATAAAATTCGATGGAAGCTCAATACTTATGCTGCAAATGTGAACTGACTATATGTAAAGGCAAGAAACAGCCATTTCTGCACCTGAAACATTTAGTATAGTTTTTTGGTACCTAGTGTCCTGTGAGTACACAGAAAAAGGCAATTTAAACACGGGTAATATATTTTTTTTAGCATGTAGCACGTGTTCCATTATTATGTACCATGCTGAATACAAACCAAGGAATGGTTCACTGAGTTGGAGAAAATTTAACTTTTGCCTTCCAGCCATTCATGCCTGTGTGGGTCTTAAGAAGAGTGCTAATTGTTTTCCTGAAACAAGGACTAGGCAACACTTCTAAGGCAAATTCTTCTCTTTGCAGAAGCAGTTGAAGGCAGTTTGAAAGGTAGGTTTACACCACTGTGAGAGCGGGCATGCCTCCTTAACAGATTTACTTTCCTTTCATAGAAATGAAAATCACATGGAATGTAAATAACATGATGGTTTAAGTTCTGTACCTTTATAATTAGAGGAGGTATATTTTAAACTGACTCCCAATATACCAGTCAGTGAAAATACAGATGTCTGCTTTTCTCTCGTTCAAATTACATCTCCATGCCTTATGTGTAAGCACAGCCTAGTGGACAAAGCCAACTGGTAATGATGCAGGCTCCATGATCCTGGAGCACTGTCCTGGGGTGGGTAGCTTCATTTAGTACCTCTGGTTGGCAGTGACTGTATATCACACGCCTTTAAATCGGATTATTTTCATGTGGGAACTTGCGGAAGCAAGTCTCAGCTGTTAAGACAATCTAAAATCATGGCCTTCACCCTATCTTTAGGGTTGTTTTCTATTTAATCTAATTCTTAGCTGAGCAACTGGAAGGAATTAGCGGTCCACTAAAAAGGAAACCTGGAGCTTTTCACAGTACCATAATGATCATGGGTATTGGTCAAAGGAGGCGAAGTGATTGTTCATCCAGCCATTTTCCCCTGCCTGCACTGCCCATAAGCACAGATTTTTGGAATTTATGTTTCTGTTGCAATGCTTGGCCTTCTGGCTGTAGCTGATTTGCTCAGATTTTCTTTTCTAGAAATGCAGAATTAAGAGTTCCAGAAGATGAGAGCTGGAGTTTGCTGACTGACGTTAACATAGCATGATAAAAAGGAGGATCATGAACTCCTTTTGCTGATGCCCCCAAACTTCCTGAGTGGAGTCCATGCTCTTCCCCAGTATTTTTCTAATAAGTTCTTCCACTTTTTCGGTAAGCCTCTTTATATTTCTCTCAACATATGATCTTAAATAACACGACTGATTTTGGATAAAAAATTTTTCCTGAGCTATTTCCCCCTGCTCAATTCTGCTATAGACAAGTTCACACCCCACCCCCAAACACCCCAATAGCAGCTTTCCGGTTGTGCTGGCTGAGTCTTCAGCTCTATTTATTCCTGGTCTTCAGAGATTCTCCTTGCCTCCTCAGCTGTCACTTCGAAAGAATCTTGAGGAGAAGGGCTTCCCTGGTGGCGCAGTGGTTGGGGGTCCGCCTGCCGATGCAGGGGACACGGGTTCGTGCCCCAGTCCGGGAAGATCTCACATGTCACGGAGCAGCTGGGCCCATGAGCCATGGCTGCTGAACCTGCGCTCTAGAGCCTGTGCTCCGCAACGGAAGAGGCCACAACAGTGAGAGGCCCGCGTACCGCAAAAAAAAAAAGAATCTTGAGGATGTTTTGCTTAGTAATGCTTGTTTTTAAAAAACAATTAGATTTTCTAATAGAATAACATCCTGGTGTAATAGTAAGAATTAATAAATTACTTACTTGATAACACAAAATATTAGTATTTAGTAATCAAATTATAAAAATTTTGCTAATGATATGATGAGGAGTGAATGGATTTATGTTCAAAGAGAATGAAGACTTTTAATGAAGACTTTTTTTTTTTTTTTTTTTTTGCGGTACGCGGGCCTCTCACTGCTGTGGCCTCTCCCGCCGCGGAGCACAGGCTCCGGACGCGCAGGCTCAGTGGCCATGGCTCATAGGTCCAGCCGCTCCGCGGCATGTGGGATCTTCCCGGACCGGGGCACGAACCCGTGTCCCCTGCATTGGCAGGCGGACTCTCAACCACTGCGCCACCAGGGAAGCCCTAGAATGAAGACTTTTGAAGATTCACTTTCACCCTTTTGGAAACGTAATAGGTGTTAGCAGTTTTGCTTGAAGACTCAAGACTTCTAATTATGCTGAGTTTCACATCAGGAATGTAAATCTATCTCCATCTTGAAAGTATGATATTAGTACTTCCTTCTTTTTTTGGCATGCCCTTAAGTTTTTATTCTGAGAGAAAAGACAAATTCTGAGGCAGACTGCTTTGCTGACTTCCTCTCTTTGTTCACTTATACTATTAGTTTTATTTTTTTGAACTATACTTTTCATTTCTGTTGGAATTGAAGTCCTTTATCTCCAAATAGCTTTTCAACAGAAGAGTCAAATATATGTAACAAGAATGCTGAGAAAGGTTGAAAAAGTAGAAATGCCTGGGGAAAGAGCACTAATAAATTTTTTTTTTTATGAGACACCTGGAATATTCTGCAGGCTTCCGTCCTCCATATGTGCCCTCTCCTTGCACGAAAGACATAGGCAGATGTTCGAAAGTAAAAATTCTAACTGCATTTATATTGTGAGGTAGGGAGCAGAAGGGAGACAGATTATAACACTAGGGAAACCATATTTCTGTTGCTTCCTAACTGATCTAATAAAGACCCATGGGGATATGAACCCCAGGACGGGGTGCTGCCCAGGGTGTGCTCCTTTAAATCTATCTTCAAACTATGAATTAGTAGTATGTCAGTTTCCTATGTTTTAAACATCCACTGATCTACTTTCAGTGGAGAACTAAGGAAGAAATGTAAAGTGAAAATTTCCCTGATAAAGTGGCAAGGCAACCATGACATCACGGAGAAAACTGTGAAATGAGAAGAACATGGTGCGAAGCAGCAGGTCCTTACCCGCAAAGGTGCAGCTTCCCAAAGTGCACAACCTCCCTCCTCCAGCCCTGGGTGGTCCCCGCATAGTAGGTGCTGCTCGGGTGGTGCTCCGTGGAGCACAAAGAGCTGACATGGCTGCTGCTGTGGTAGCAGAGGGGGAGCAGCAGGTGCCAGGTTGCCCCAAAGTCCCTGGAAAATTCCAGTCTGACCGGATCAGCAGAGGAGCTATCAGTTGAGCATCCGACATTGATCTTGGTGAAGAAGAAAAAATGATACAAATTACCTCAGAGCAACAAGGCTTGAAATGATTCACCACTTCATTATTTTCTCGAGAGTCCATTTTCCTGGGAACTGTCTTGCTGAAATACTTAACACCATGAAATTCTGTTTTGCCTGAGTAATACTGCATATTACTTTTAAATAACACTTTTTCATAAAGAACCTCAAAGGGCCTCATAAAAAATTTACTTTCCCTCATTTCATAAAAAGCTAGGAAGTGAATAAGGCAGAGGTTGGCATGGAATTCCAAATTTTACCTTTAGCCCACTTTCACTGCCAAGCCAAGCAAATCGTAAGGAAAAGACTGCTTCCCTAATCCTAACCGTTAGCTTTTTTTTTCAGACTGCTGGATGGAAAGAAGACCTTCTACTTTCCTTCCTGTGATACCTTCAAATAATCCCCAAAGTACTGAACATGGAGAATCTTCAGTATGTTTTCAGTCTTAAAACAGACAAAATACAATTATTGTCACTATTTCCCTGGCATAGGGAGAATATTCTCTGAAAGACCTTTTTAACCATGAGGGAAATAACCACTCCACTCCTTTTTCATACTTTCAAGTGAATTAAACTAAAACTTAAATAAAGCATGTGATTCTTTCTATGAAAAAATTTTCCCACTTCCAATTGGGGTCAACATTTTCTTGCTGTCAGAGCAACCAGATATATTTATATAATATTTGTTGTTGTTGAACTTACTCCTCTTACCTTATGATGAGTAAACTATTGACATTTGATAAACTTTTCAGCTATAGGCATTTGTCTCTACCTAGATTCTTCTGATAACAGAACTCTTGAAAGGGCCACAGGGATTACTTTTTATTAACATTTAAAGCATAAATGTTAGAAAATATAACAGAAGGTTATATAAGTAACTTAAAATAAAATCAGAAAATATAACAGAAAGCTTAAAATAGAGAATAATTTTTCCACTAAGGCATCATTTGGTCTCTGACTTTAAGATGAAAGAAACAACTCTAATTTAGAGTATGCAGACAGTTAATCTAGAGCAAATATTCAAGCTTTTTGATGAAATTAGGCACTGTCCAATGGTTGGTATAGATTTCAGCTATGAAACAAGTTATCTTCAAAAGTTAATGCGGGGGAGGGGGGGGCTTCCCTGGTGGCACAGTGGTTGAGAGTCTGCCTGCCAATGCAGGGGACACGGGATCGTGCCCTGGTCCGGGAGGATCCCACATGCTGCGGAGCGGCTGGGCCCGTGAGCCATGGCCGCTGAGCCTGCGTGTCCGGAGCCTGTGCTCCGCGACGGGAGAGGCCACAGCAGTGACAGGCCCGCGTACCGCAAAAACAAAAACAACAACAACAACAAAAAAGTTAATGGGGGGCTTCCCTGGTGGCGCAGTGGTTGAGAGTCCGCCTGCGATGCAGGGGACATGGGTTTGTGCCCCGGTCTGGGAAGATCCCACATGCTGCAGAGCGGCTGGGCCCGTGAGCCATGGCCGCTGAGCCTGTGCGTCTGGAGCCTGTGCTCCACAATGGGAGAGGCCACAACAGTGAGAGGCCTGCGTACCACACACACAAAAAAAGTTAATGGGGTCCTCCCGGAAGGCCTTGGGGCACAGCGGTCCCACCCCCTGTGCCCAGAATAGAGCCCACATTTCCACAGAGCTGGAACTCCTGGCTCGGGGTCTCTTCCCTCCACTGTCACTGAACTGCCCCGGAGCCTGAGGGGAGGGCGGCCTCACTGAGGCTGCCGGCTCTGGAGGGGCCCCTGCAGCCGAAGCCACGACAGTCCTGGGGACCGCGGGCTGGATCAGTCATCCTGGGTTAAGCCAGCTGCCATGTCATGAGGACACTCAAGCAGCCCTAAGGAGAGATCCATGTGGCAAGGAACTGAGGCCTCCTACCTACAACCGCGTGAGACATGAAAAAATGTTCAACATCAAGAATTATTAGAGACATGCAAATTTAAACTACAAAAAGGTATCACCTCACACAAGTCTGAATTGCCATCAGAAAAAAATGTCTGCAAACAATAAATGCTGAATGGGTTTCCGAGAATGGGTACCCTCCTATGCTGTTGCTGGGATGTAAACTGGTAACAGCCACTAATCAGAACAGAATGAAGGTGCCTTTAAAAGGTAACAATTGAGCTACCATATGATCCTGCCGAACCACTAATGGGCCTATAACCCGAGAAGACCAGAATTCAGAAAGACACAGGCACCCAAACGTGCACTGCAGCGATATTTACAATAGCCAGACATGGATGCAACCAAAATGTCCATCTACAGATGAACAGACAAAAAAGAAGTGGTCCATGTACACAATGGAATATTAGCCATGGGAAAGATGAAACAGTGCCATTTGCAGCACCACAGATGAGCCTAGAGATAATCATACTACACAAAGTAAGTCAGAAAAAGAAAGACAAATATCCGATGATATCATTTACTAGTGTTATCTAAAAAGTGATACCCATGAACATATTTCCACAGAGAAAGGCCCATACAGACTTAGAAAAAGGTGAAAGGAATGGAAAAATTAGGATGTTGGTGTTAACATGCATTTAATAATTCATATAAAATATATAATCAAGAAGGACCTAATGGATGCCAAGGGAGGTTTACTCAACGCTCTGTTAATGACCAACATGGGAAAGAGTCTAAACCTGATTAGATATATGTATACGTATGAATGAACCAGATTCTGTACACATAGAACAAACACAACATTGTAATCAAATTTATTCTGATAAGAAATAAAAATTAAATTAAACAAGAAAAAGAAAAAAAAAGTTAATGGGAATTCCCTGGCAGTCCAGTGGTTAGGACTCAATGCTACCACTGCAGGGGGCATGGGTTCTATCCCTGGTTGGGGAACTAAGATCCCTCATGCCATGTGGCGTGGCCAAAAAAAAAAAAAAGTTAATACTATTGAACCCTAGCACAATGTACCTTTGGTTCTGCTGATTTTATCTAAGCTTTTGAAATATATAAACGTTTTTCTTTTATACATTATTAGTTTGCTGTCTTGAAAAATATGAGTCCGTGAATATTCATGAAATACCCAGAAATGATAAGAAACAGTATAGTACTATTTTATCTGTAAAATTCATGACACCATGATAAATATTATATAAATGTGCTGGCATGGTATAGTTACATTGACCTGGATCCTAAGTAATATATAAAAATTGTGACTATAATACTACTAGAATAGTATGGTCCTTTTCATTTTTATAATGTTTGAAATAAGCTATTTTGACAATTTCCCATTGTAGTAGGTGAGGAGATTATGTCATAAATAAAGGAGCAAAATTCAGAAATAAACCTTAGTAGAACAATTGGTTCCGCTAATAAAAGTGAATTATGATGTAAAATCTCTTTTGTCCTTGCACAAAAATGGAAAGTCATAACGCATGAAATCATCTGAGATTTTCCTCCTCTTTCCTAGCTTTTGTTCAAGATAAAATTTAAAGCATTTCTAATAGAACAAAATCAAGTACCTCAAATTGTATGATGGTGTTCTCATTCACATTCAGGTCACGAGTAGTAATGGAATGCTCACCAACTTCATTTGAAACAAACACCATAGCTGAATCTTCCTCGCTGTTATACAAGAAAACAACAAGGAATCCATTTAGGCAAAAGATCATTGTGACCTGTATAGAGCAGGGGTTTTATTTTTACCTTCTCAATTAAGTACTTACGGTGCTCCTTTGGAAGAATATGGGCAATAAAGACCAATGTTACCACCAGGGTAGAAAAACCAATTGTCTTCTCTGGGCCCAAAGTCAAAAGTATCTAGAAGCATCACAGGGTTGTTTAAATTATTTCCATCGATGATGAAGTCATCAACAATCCAGATTTCTTCTTTCTTACCTAAGGCATTTTTGGATAAAGCAAGTTTTTTCAATGGTGAAAATCAGGTGGACATTTTTGCTCATTGGAAGAAAGTAAAGGACAGAGGGAACTCAGTAACAACCGATTAAACAGATGCCTTCTAGACAAAGAAGCACAAACTATGTAAGTGTGTTTACACGGATTAAAGTGTGAAAAAATTAAGCTTTCAGGGCTATTAAATTGACACTGCACGGAGCAGCTTCAGTAATTTCAGAAGGCTGGTAAGAGTCTGCTGCCCTTCCTGTCACAGCGGTGCTATGGACCCTCCACCGCAAGAGTGGGCTTTGAGTTATGCTTTCACGGTTTAGGGGACTCTGTAAGATACCGGCATCTGTGAGGATGGGTGGTCAGCCTGTGGATTTAGTACTGAGTTACACTAACTAGTCTATTCATGGAGTAACTCAGGACTTTTTAGAGTCAACCCATGACTTAGAATCATGCTTCCTTCAGGCTGAAGGATCATGGCCATTATAACACTGGCTTGATGCACAATTTTATTTAGGTGTTAAAAACTACACAGAAGAAAATATTCTGTGTTATATAATACTTTATTTTCCCCTTAAAGCGTCTCAAAACTTGTATGTTTAGTTGAAGATATGTGGGGACATACAGAAAACTAGGAAAATCACTCCTTAGGCTGTCAGAATTTGACTCAGCGACTTAGGCAGGGTGTTTAAGGAAGATATAACTGAGCAGATAAGAAGGGTGTGAGCTCAGTGCTTTTGTAAAGCATTGCTTGGATTTAACTGGAAACAAGGTGATAAGACCATACCAAGCAGAAACAAGATTCCTCAAGGATGCTTTTTCACTGATTCCTACTTTTAGTAGAATTCTTACAAAATATAAAAAAGGATCTGTAAAGAGGAGCCTGTAGAAACAACCTGATGATTTAAATGAAGTCACATGTGCCTCTCCCTCTCTAATCCTATCACTGCTCTAATCCTAGTAGCTTTCTTCCCTTTTCTTATTTTGGAAGCAGTTGGTGAAAACACTGAAGAACAATTGGTGAGCATTCCAAACATAACATGAAGATGACTATCCTCTGGACTGTGAAACTGGTTGCATTTCTTTTTTTTTTTTTTTTTTGTGGTACGCGGGCCTCTCACTGTTGTGGCCACTCCCGTTGCGGAGCACAGGCTCAGGACACGCAGGCTCAGTGGCCATGGCTCACGGGCCTAGCCGCTCTGCTGCATGTGGGATCTTCCCAGACCGGGGCACGAACCCGTGTCCCCTGCATCAGCAGGCGGACTCTCAACCACTGCGCCACCAGGGAAGCCCAGGTTGCATTTCTTTTTTGGACTTTTCCTCAGTGATTATACAAGATTATTTTTTCTGTTCACGGTAAATTAAAATTATTTTTTGACTTACTAGTTATAAAGGAAATGTTCAGGTTAAATTTTAGAGATGGAAATACATCTTTCTTATCCATTTCTGTGTTACCTCTGCAAAGAATCTGCTTAATATGACGTCTCTGTGCTTACTTAGGCCATTAAATGCATAATTTGGTAGAGTCTGGTCCTTTATAATCAGTAGTTAGTAGAATTACAGGAAGCAATAAAACATTATAAATTTGTAAAATCCTTCTCTGTAACCGCCATTTGAAAATACTGTTAAATTATACATTCACGTTAGCTTATCACTAAGGCAAGTGTATGTGATAAGAATATTTTATCTCAGGCACTATCTGCTTTGTGTCAGTCCCTCTCACTTTGTCACGGCTTTTGCTGTAATGCTGTTCTATCTCACTAATGAAGTGCCATACTCAGAAGAACTATGGGGACTTCCCTGGTGGTCCACTGGTAAAGAATCCACCTTCCAATGCAGGGGACACGGGTTCGATCCCTGGTCGGGGAACTAGGTTCCCACATGCTGCAGGGCAGCTAAGCCCATGTGCCACGACTACCGAGCTCGCGTGCCTCAACTAGAGATCCCAAGTGCCACAAACTACAGAGCCCATGTGCTCTGGAACCCGCGTGCCACAACTAGAGAGAGAAAACCTGCACGCCACAACTAGAGCGCGCCACAATGAAAGATCCCACGTGCCGCAACTAAGACCCGAGGCAGCCAAAAAAAAAACCCCCCAAAAACAAAAACACATAAATATTTAAAAAAAAAGAACTATGTATTCCTAAATGAATTCAGTAAAAAATGTAGTTACAACTGATGAATACCTAATGGTAGAGCTGGATTAAATTTTAAAATCCTTCGCTCTGTGACAGTATTTAGCTGTATTTACATCAAGAGAACTTAGGAGTCAAGCCCGAAGACAATACATAGTCAAGTATGAAGATAAAGATATATAAAGCTAAATATTCCTTGCGACTCCTCAAAAGCGACGCATGTAAAAGGTACTGTGGATAGCGAAGCCACTCAGCTGACAAACCCTGCCTCCACACCTGAGGAGCAAGCATGCTAACGTGCAGCAGTCAGTTTTGATCACAGGAGAACATGTGCATTTTTACCATTGTTATAAGGTTGCCAGAGTCTGAATCTTGTAGCGTTGGTTTGGGCAGTGTATGGCAAGGGAACATTAATGAAAAGTACGTTGGTCATTTGAGGAAAGTAAAATTCATCCATCAGGTGCCAGGTGATTCCCCCATTCGTGGAGAATTGTAATAGAATAGAGTGGGACCTCTCTGGGGTACCTAGAAAGAAGGTAACAGAGGCATGAACACATCATTATAAAAATGGGGAAGTGGTATGATCTTAGACTATTTTTTTTGTATTGATGCATAAGCTGACTTATATTCACATAGACACCTTAGAGTCCAAATGCTTCTGAGGCAACTTAAAGTGATGATGGGTTGGGATTTCTGTATAAATATATCTCAAAACACACACCAAATCTTGCATTTTCACACAATAGTATCTCCCTCTTTTTCTTAGATATGAACACATATCTTTCTGTATTTCATCTAGGAAATAGTACATCAAAATGTTTTTATTCTGTAGGCATCACAGTTCTACAAAGGGCCAAACATTTAAATCCCAGAATACACAGAAAATCTACTTGAGAATTTATTATATCCAAATGGCATTACTTGTCAAGAAAATTAGTTAGTTAATATGAAAGGTCAGAACGACAGAGTTGACTTTTGGGGTTCACCGTTCACATCTGCGAAAGAAAATCCCAAGTTTCCATAAGTTAAATTTCTTAAATTTAAATTTCTTACGGCTAGAAAGAAGTGGTGGAAAAAAGACTCAAGGACATGATGATAAACTTAACTACCACAGGACTAGTATGATTACTACATCTGTATGAAATTATTATAAAACAAGTAGTTATCTTACCCTTATATTAAAAGGAATATATAGTATAGAACATTTGTGAACACTATGTACTCAAATTTATGTTAGCTCTCCCATATAACAAAATTAATAGGCCTCAAATCTGTTACTTCTCTGTGGAGGAGGAATTATACATGGGGAAATTTGCTTGAAGGGAAATAGTGAATTCATACTCATAGAAAGGCTTACCTTTTGCTATAAATCGAAGTGAAAACTGAACATACATTGTATTGGTACAGTCTAGATCTCTTGAAATGAGCATCCTTAGTCCTTCCTGTAAACAAAAACACATATGTTAGGCAATCTCATTTCATTTGCAAAATTATTTTCCTTTGATTTTATACATCTAACTTACATTAGCTAAATGATACATAATGATCAAGAAGCAATACTTGGTCCAGTTTGGAAGGAAAAATTGATCATTTCCCCTTTCAATGGCTTTCATTCCCTATGCCTAACTAACAATATCTCATTGTCTCAACTCCAAGTCACACTTTGCTGTGACTTATAGAAAGCAGTGCAAGAATGATAGCATTACATATCTACAGGCCTTTTTAAAAAACAGCCTCCTTTGATCACAGCATGTTGTGAGAGGAATAACGAGGAAACAGACGGAAAATGTGCCAAGTGCTCCTGCTGGAAGCTGGGAGCTAATAGGTAACTTTTTCAGGGTTCCATAGAGTCTTAGGAACTTACTCATTTGCGTGCTGTGACGGCCCTGGGAAGCTCTCATTCAGGCTGACACAACACCCTCCAGTTGGTCAAGTTAAATAAGGCATAACTAAGCAAGTCCCCAAGCCCAGGCTGGAACCATTCATGCAGAGAAGCCAAGGAAGGCGGAAAGTGATCATATTGGCTTTAGTAATTTTTTCTGCTAATTAACTATTTCTGGTTGCCTGGGATTGACAGCTCCATAGCTTGTTTTCTCCGTGTGTACACAGGGTTGCGGTGACAGCCAGTAAAACAGAACTTCACTATGCAGATGTCCTAGGTACAAACAGGCCTTTCGGTTTCTCAGGTCTGACTCTGAATGAAGTGGCTCTTTGGTGGTGTGGGGCTGTGTGATACTGAGTGGACACTGTCTATTGATTTCTTAATTATCAACTAACAAATACCAAATGGAATCTTAGGTAGAGAAAGCAAATTCTTCCTCTTCTTCTTAACATTTATTATAGAGTACATTCTTCAATAGCTGAAAAATTTTAAATAGGACTGATTTTGTAATAGTAACCGTATATTGAGTGCCTACAACATGCTGGGTTCTAAAAGAACCACTTTACTCCTTTAAGAAGCACCTATCACTCCTAAGGGAAATATATTATTATCTTCCTGTTGCAGATAAGGAAACAAAATCTGAGAGGGACAGTAACTTACCCAAGATTGCAAATGTGAGGATAGCAGGATTTGAACTTAGATATGTCAGATTCTGAAACTTATCCTCCACCCTTTAAGATACCATTATTTTGTTTATTAAATTATTTTTTGGTTTGGGGAGAGATATCCAGCTAATGTTAAATTTAGAATTTGAGAATTATTTGATACGGTAATGAAAAAGCAACTGCATTTATACCCACCCTTGAACTTCACAAAGCATAGATTCAAACTTCCTGGATTAAAGGCTGCTGTGTAAAAGCCTTATATTTCCAGTCTTATTTTTCTTTTATCATAATAACTCACTGCCCTGCTCAGTCCCTGATGCTTGATCACTGCATGTCTTTATATCCTTACCCTCTGCCTCATACACTTACAAACAGAAGGCCTTGGATGTTTTTACAGCTTGGCGCCATGTAGAGGTTAAGCTTATGGGGAAAGGTCACTTCTTCATCTTATCAATACAGTGAAAAAGCTTTGAGGTGGGTAGTTAACAGATCCAGTTCATAAATATCCCTTGACAACATCAATATAAAGGAATATGATTGTTCTTCCCCCTTGATTATGGAATGTGAGTATAAAATTGTTCCCATGGGTCAATATAAGTCAGCCATAAAAGAACCCATTTTATAGTGTATCTTGTAGGAGCAATTTTTAAAAAATTTATTTATTTTATTTATTTTTGGCTGCATCGGGTCTTAGTTGCGGCACACACGACCTTTGTTGAGGCAGGTGGGATCTTTCATTGTGGTGTGCGGGTTTTCTCTTCTCTAGTTGTGGTGCGCAGGCTCCAGGGTGTGTGGGCTCTGTAGTTGTGGTGCGTGGGTTCTAGTTGAGGTGCGCAAGCTCAGTAGCTGTGGCCCGCAGGCTTAGTTGCCCTGCAGCATGTGGGATCTTAGTTCGCTGACCAGGGATCGAACCTGTGTCTCCTGCATTATAAGGCAGATCCTGCATTATAAGGCCAAGGGAAGTCCCTTGTAGGAGAAATTTTGTTGAAAGTTGGCATGATCTGTAATTATGAAGGTATCTTTCTTTCATATTTAAAATTTTGTTTATAGTTAAGCACTCGATATTGATAATTGCCCAGTGGAACTGTCATGCCCAGCTTCTGTATATATTCTAGTTCATACAGATGTTTTTTTTCTCATCCTCTTCCAGATTCAGTAATCCATTGTGCTAAAAGTGAAGCTATTTTAATAGTGGATAGCACTCCTGAATCTATAAACATTAAAAAGAGCCTATCATTTCCTTTTTCACAAAAGAATGCCTTTCTAGGTCAAACTACAACCTACTGAATGGCACACGCTGAGCCCTCTCTGCATCTTGCAGAGCTGATAGATAATATGTCCAACACATATAATGCTTGGCTGCCCTTGCATTTGGATGGCTACAGGGAACATATAAAAGACTATATGTCTTCCTTGTTTATAGGATCTAGAGACCAGTTTAATTCTACTGCTTAAAATTTTATCAGGTAAAGATATTTGAATCACAGGACTTTATCTTTTTTGGTCTTGTCAACTGCTTCAAGTAGATAGTGGCAATGAGAGCTAAAGTCTCAGACAAGACTTAAAAACATACACACAAAAAAACAGAAGATTCCACCCCGAAATGTCCTGCCTCAATTTCTTTTGGCCCCTTATAGCACTCAGGGACTTATAAATCTCTCTGACCCTTAAAGTGCTTTTTCTATCTCATCTAAAACTTGAGAAGAATTCTGGATTCAAACAAGGATGACAGTCAGCATCTATTAGCTATAATTGAAAAAGTTCCAGGGTGTCTAATTTTCTAACTGTTAGGTGTTAATTATTAAGGATGTACAGAAACCCATGCAGATTTTTGTTAAAGATTTCATTTGCACACCTAGATTAGCCGATTTCCCCAGCTGAGTGAGACAGGATGTAGCATGTATTCACATATGAAGATGTGTCAGCTCAGCACTGTTTCACACAATTGTTTACCAACCCTCTAACCAACATCTAGGTTGAAATACAAAAAATACACTAATGATGTTTGAGAATGTTATTTAACTTGGCTTAAATGTTTGGTTTTCTTAAAGTCACCAACTGGTGTATTGGTAGGAGGAAAAGAAAGAAAGTGAAAGGAAAAAGCAAAGACCTTCCGTAAAATCAATTAAAAAATATTCTAAGTTAGATACTTAATTACACATAAAATGCTACATTCTAGAAGTCAAGATTCTAGAAGTAGTATATATATAATTTTTACATATATAATTCCAGCAGAGAGGAAAGAAGGTCTGATCACCAAAGCAAAGGAAAAATTTTATGCCTAAGTGATCATAAAAAGTGACTGCAGTGAATATAAGAGGAAACATTTTTTGTTGTTTTTGTTGACATGAGCATATTCATGTTCCTTAAGGACCCTTTTTTACTGAAATATAAATTACATAAAGGAAAGTATCAAATTATGATGGAATTATCACAAAGTAACACAGCTACGTAATTTCCATACAACTCAGGAAACAGAACATTACCAGCAGTCCAGATGGCCCCTAATTCTCTCTTCCAATTTATACCTCATTTTCTTCTGCCCAAACCAACACTATCCTGACTTCTAAAACCATGATATGTCCTAGAAGACAATAACTATATATAAAATAATACATCATCTGAACAGAAATGCATGTGTGTGGAGCAGTGAGTGAAGTAGGGAATTCAGTGGTAGTGAAGAAGAATCTTATCTGACCCCTTTAAAAATGAGCGATGTTCCAGATTTGATGGTTTCACCATTCAGATTCCCCCTCTCTGCACCATATACTTCAGGCCAAAGGTCGGGATGTAAGTTCCCGTTGAAATCATCTTTAAGAATCGAGGGCAGAGGAACGACAGGAACACAGTAGGTTCCACCAAAGCCCCTGTCACACCTAAGAAAAAAATGAGCGGAGAAAAGGAATTATCTGTCGTGAGATCAAGAAGCCATCTTTATCTCTGCATTACAAAGAAAGAATCTGCCAGTTTTATTAACTTACACACAGCGTCCAGCATCACAAATCCCTCGTCCTGAGCACATCCAAGGGCACCCCGAGGCCAGCACAACGTTATCAATAGCCCAGGAGTCAGCCCCCATGGTGTAGTTGGCTTGGATCCATCTGAACCGGGTCCTGGGAGAGCTAAGCAAAAACAAACAAACAAACAAACAAAAGAAAACAACCAAAAAAAAAAAACACACTTGGTTTGAATGGCAACCTTCAAAGCACAAAAACATTTATTTTAATTCTTTCCCTTTAAAGTGCCCTCTCTGGCTTCCAGTTCCCTCTTTATTTGAGACACTTCGTTTTCATACCAAGTAATGGATGTTGTTTACTCTTGACCCACAAACAGGAGAGTAGAAAACATGCTTTAAAAATATTTCACCATTTCTTTCATACAAGAGCCTCTGAACACATGTGAGATGGGAGAGTTACTTTGAACTATCACTTTATTCTGTGTTTGAACTACATGCAGAACCTTAGTTTTTGCTTTCAGGCTTTTACTACTTTTCAGTACTGGGAAAGAGATTGAGGATGATAAACATGCGTATAAGTTGGAATCTTACAAAGGTCTTGCCGTGAGGTCTCTGTTCTACTGCTCCCTAAATGGTTTCTGGGGTAGTAAGTGGAAGCCCTATCAAACCTCTGCCTCTATTTTGGTTCCTGAGGGCCTGGCTCCCTTAAAGGTGAAGACTAGAATGATGTGATGTACTCCCATGTTTTTTATTATATTTGCAGTCTGTTATTTGGAATATACTGTCAGAAGACCACTTTATCCAGAAATATGTGCAGCCTTACCAAACAGCAGTCTCTCACTTAGGAACAGATTGCACAGTAGAAATGTGTTAGTTATTTGGAAAGGAGAACACAGCTGACTTGAAGTGGAATTTCAACAGTAAAATCTCAAGTGCTATAGTTTCCCCTACACAAGTTCTCCTTCAATGCAACACAGCTGCCAGCATGGTGGCTCTGAAATAGAAATCTAGTCACATTGACACTCAGCTTTACACCCTTGAAATGGTTCCCCAACACATGCAATGTCAAGGCCAAACCTCTAATAAATACACGGCCCTTTCATTGTCTGCCCTCTGCCCTTGCCTCGTCTTCCCCTATTGCCTCACAATTATACTCTGATAGCATGGAATCCTTGCACTTCCCCATAAACTCTTGTTTCTTCTGGCCTCTGGGATTCTATTTCGGTTTACAACAGCACATACGCCCCTCCTCCCCAATGAGTGCTTTTCACTCAGACAAGCTCTACTCACTTATTTAGACTCAGCTCAGACATCAGTTCCTCCAGAAATCTCCCTCCGATCTCCCCAAACTGAGTTAGGTAGTATCTCCCTGTGTTTCAATAATACCATTGGGTTTTGCTTCTGCTATCATTTTATAAGATAACTGTTTAGATACCTGTTACCCTAAATAATATATTTGGATCCTGGCATCAACTTATTCATTTTGTGTCAGAGATCTAAAACATAATAGATATTCAATAAATGTTTGTTGAATAAAAATAAAGTGAGTAAATGAGCTACAAGTTAGCACTCTTTAAAGCTCTGGGGTCCACAGGAAACTATTTTGGGTTATATACTAAAACGCTTTGATTTCCTGTGTTTGTTTTTTTTTTTTCTGCCACTTGTTTGTGCCTCTCTGAATCCAAATTGAACGAGGAAAATGGAAACCACTGTAAATATTTAACACAGAGGGAATTTAACACAAGGAATTGGATGCACAGTTCATGGCAGAGCATGGGGGCAGTGAGGAAACCAGAGTTTAACAAAGTCAGGAAGCACTACAAGTCCAAAGATGGAGGGACACAAGAGGAGATGAGGTTAGTGCCCAGGGGCCAGTGTCACATGGAAGGACATCTCGGGGAAGCTAGAGCTGCTGAAGTTGGTCAAGATGCACTTGAGATAGAAAGGGAGGGGAAGGAACACCCTGGCTTAACTTTATTTCCACCCTCCAATTTCTTGCCAGTATCTGCTACTCTCTAAATCTATCAGGAAGCCAGCAAACACATGCAGCTGGCAAATGCAGCTTACAGAGGACAATTTGCCTACAATTCAGAGCAGAGCAGTGGAAGGGAGATACAGGGATGTGCGGGGAGCAGCCCCAGGAGGGTACAATCTCTACCACCCACCATAGGACACATTGGTTCCTAGAAAGATCCCCAAATTATGCAAATGCCTAAACCACAAAAGTGGGAGCCTGCTGTAAGCCCTAATATAACACCTGAATGTGATCTGAAATACTGTGGAGGGGAAGAAAGATGTAAAAGGATATGAGCATCCCCAAAGAACGAACCTTTTACTCTTATTCCGGTACTGAGATTAAAAAAAACCCAAACAGGGGCTTCCCTGGTGGCACAGTGGTTGAGAGTCCGCCTGCCGATGCAGGGGACACGGGTTTGTGCCCCGGTCCGGGAAGATCCCACATGCCGCGGAGCGGCTGGGCCCGTGAGCCACGGCCGCTGAGCCCGTGCGTCCGGAGCCTGTGCTCCGCAATGGGAGAGGCCGCAACAGTGAGAGGCCCGCGTACCGCAAAAAAAACAAAAACAAAAACAAAAAAACCCAAACAACTAAGGATACTCTTCCACATGTGATGATTTCACAAACTGCTTCATGTGGATAAGTATCAGTCTGGTTATTGGGTAGATATTTGTTTTTACAACAGTTTAAAAACTGAATCTGGTGGGCAGCCTTCACCTTGCTGAAGAACAGAAAAGTTCAGCCTTGGAAAACTCTCGGAACTCTTAACCACATTTAAAAATTGTTACCCAAGCACCTTGAACTTTTCTTTCCCCCCGGTATACTCCATGCATGATTATCATGAGAGAGTAATAGAATTGCCAAGTGGCATCATAATTATTTTCCAGTTAGGTGATAGAAACCCGAAGTTCTGACATGTAGCCAAATGACAATTCTCACATGGTGGAGAGTGGAAGGTAGACAGTGATCCGCTTCCAATTCTGGAATCTCTCGGAGGTGTAAACTGAACTTTCTGTGTAGTGCAGACAGCCAATGGTTGGAGGAACACACTCTTCGGTGACAAGATGCCAGTCCCTGCCATTGTTCAGAGAATACTGGAGCTGTACACCGTGGGAGTCGCTAAAGGGCTTGCTACAGCCCATGCTCATTTCAAACTGCAAGAAAGTCGATGCTGACACATGAAAGTCCCAGGTCTCAGCATAACGGGGTTTTCCTACAAAAAAGGAAAAGTTTAATGGCAGCATATAATTGTGCTCTTTTCTTTTTTGGTGTTTCTGCTCATCATGCTTTCAGTGGCAAACAAAACTCATGTCTTATCTATAGTGTCTCACATGTGCTTTGGCTTTTCATCTCACGTTGACTATTTTTATCTAGTTAGCATAGACTCAGAAATATGGAAGGCTTCTAACTTGAAAAGCTTTACCATCTTGAGACAGGCTAATAGAGAGTCTGCAAATTGTAATACTGCAAATTATGAAACATGGGAATGTTTTCAGATAGGTACTTTTGCCCCACTTTTAAGAAACCTTAGTCATATTATGCATGCCATGAAAGACAGTTCCTGCACAAACTGTTATTGGGCTCACCAAGTTACATTAAAGGACAACACAGGTCTTTACTTCCAAGAGCCCCCCTCAGTGCAGGCAGTTATGCACACAGTTTTGCATTAGAGAATCTGCTTTTGGGTTTTAGTTAATTTAATCCTCCAGTTAATGAAATATTCTCCCTTTATCTGGTGAAAACGTATACCTATGTTTTCAGTGAATATCAGAGCAGTATCCATAGAGAGACAGTCAGTATTGACTTGACCTCCTTGGATTCGATACCAGTTGGCTTGCAGATCTAAAGAGCCATCGAATTTGTCTTGAAACCCAGTTTGCGAGCTGTCGTTCATTCCTATAAGGACGTCATCCAAGGCCCACTGGGCTGAGTGCTTCCCTGAAATCAGATGAATAAAGGCAGTCAGAGAAGGTTCATTATATAGCAATAGGAATATCTTTATGACTGTGGCTTTAAATCAAATTATCTAGAAATCGACAGCAAATTAAGAAACACACAGCACAACGTGGCTTTAACTGGATGATCTAAACGCTACCAGGAAACTTGGGGTGAGCAGTAACTTGCCATGTTGGGGTTGCCACCATCGGAAAGCTGTTGCAGGTGTCTTTGCCTCTCGTGGAAGGTCGATGGAAATGATCTGTGGTTCCAGAAATGACATGAAGTCCAACTCTCGAAGCAAATGCCAGAGTATCCCATTGTCATTTGAATATTGAACAACAAGCCCTGAGTTAAAAGACATAAATCCAGTTACTTAGACAGCTCTCCTAGAGGCAAAAAAGGCAAGGGACAGTATTATTTGAAATGGCAAGACTGCAGGATTGCATCTCATAGGATGAGGGCACATTCATCTAACTTCCAAGGAATGAATTCATAGACCTGAAGGCTCATCAATTTCTTGACAGTTTCTAATGCACTGACTCCTAGGAAGTGGGGGGAAAAAAATACATAAGCTCTTTTTAAAGACCACTCAGCTTTGTATGGGTGATGAGTAGGTTGGTAAGGGGGACATAAAAATCCACTCCAGATTACCTATTTGAATTTTAGATTCTGTCCTGAACTTTACAAAGTCTCATATCATTATTATATACTCAGAAAAAACATCTCAATCTCCCAGTACAAAACCAAGAAGTGCTCTGTGCCACCAGTGTACCAGATAGGAAGCACAGCCCAACGTGAAGGTCTGTTAAGCAGAACAGAATTTTTACTGGCACTTCACACTTTGTCAGACCTTGGTCACTGAAGACTGAATAAAGACAAATTATTAAATAGCAAAGCAGAAGAACTCACTCCCATCCGATGGTTCTACCTTTCTTTCTCTACCTTTCTACGTTTCTAGTTCTACCTTTCTTTCTCTGTGTCACCTTTCCCCTTCACTTATCCCTTCTACCCCACCTCCCTCTGCCTGTCACCAGGTGTGATTTAGGGAAATGCATGTTAAAGTTTAAGATACTTCGTGTGCTATTCCTGCTACCTATCCCAGAAAAATTTTTCTTTTAAAAGAGGACACAGGGAAAGGGTAATGTTGAATGCAAAGGAAAAAGTTGCTAATGATGAAATGGTAGGAATCAACAGGATATATATATGATCATTAGCAATTAATAAAAAAATATATTTTACTTGATGTGGCGGGGGGCAGAGGGCTTTCTTGGCATCTATCTGATTGCTATTCTATAACTGTTCCTAAGACTGGCACTGCATATTCATAATTATGACTGGGGATATTGAAGTGCTTTCTGAGTATTCACAGAAATTATGTTCAGTAAAGTTGCATTTGTTATATTAATTTTATTATGCTCTAATCTTTTTGTAATTGCAATAATTCATGGTTCTTACAATAACTTTTTAGTTTCCTCATTATTGACTAACCAGAACATCTCAATCCCTCTGTCATGTTGCACAGCAAAGAGTTTACTAAAATTAAGTTTCAAGAAATAATATGGTAAAATATAGAACTAAAAGAAAGCCTTTTAAGGTTAATTGATGTTACATGGAATTACTGTCACCACATCTGACAAGGGGTGATGCCAGAAATAATAATGACTAAGATGCAAAAAAATTGGAAATCTCAGGAGAATTAATCCTACCATATTTAAAATACAAGAAATCATCGTGTTTGACGAGAGGATAAAAACAGCTCAAAGAATAGGAACTCTCTGGGGAGACAGTATGCTGTGTATGCGTGTAGACATGCGCAGTTGGAGCTTCAGTGGGTGGAGGTGAGACCCATGTGCTGGAGAAGGGAGAGAACCACACCAAAGTTCATGAAGAACACTGAAGCTAGGCTCTTTCTCATTTTGATTCTAGTCAAGGTGAGGAGCATCTGAGAAAACTCCAGTCTCCAACCCTCGATGTTTTCTCAAAATATAGTTTTTCTTGTAGATATTAATTTGTTTGATATGGTTTATATTTAATAACATAGGGGAGAGAGAGAGAGGGAGAGAAAATGAATAATTTAGATAGTTATCTGGGTGACCTATTTAGAAAGCAGATACAGTACGAAGAAATGAAGCGTCACAAGACTAAAATCTCACTGGTGGTCCTTTAGCACCTTCTACTCAAAGTATGGTCCAAGGACCAGTGCTTGCATCACCTGGGAACTGGCTCTACCTGTGGTGTTTTTACATGTCCACAAATTCTTTGACACTCCTCCCATCAAAAGTGAAGCTTAATTCTCTTTTTGAGTGTGGCTGGACTCAGTAACTTGCTTCTAATAGAATATCGTAGAAGCGACAATGTGTGACTTCTGAGAGTACGCCATAAAAGGCGCTTGCACTTTCTTCCCTGCTCTCTCATGGTTGTCTTTCTCTGAAGAAAGTCAGCTGACAGGTAGTAAGGACACTCAAGCAGCCTATGGCTAGGTCCACTGAAAGAAACAGGCCTCTTGCCAATAGCCATGTAAGTGAGCATCTTGGAAAGAGATCCTCCAGCCCTGGTTGAGTCTTTAGATGACTGCACCGTCTTGGCTTTTATCTTGCATGCAGCCTCATGAGAGGTCTGGAGCCAGATCCACCCAGCAAAGCTGTTCTTGAATTCCTGACTCACAGAAGCTAGAAGATAACAGATGTTGCTTTAGGCCACTCAGTTTTGGAATGATTTGTTACGCAGCATACCACCCAAGTCCTACTGAATCAGAATCTGCATTTGAAAGCCTCCTAAAGGATTCAGATGTACACAGGAATATGAGAAACACAGCTCAAGAGGTCCATACTCCATTTGGTTTCTTCTTGCTGCCTTTCTCCTCATTAACTTTTTCAGGAGTGTCACTTATACCTTCAGGCAGCCACAAGATCTACAGAGATGAGGGCCCCAATTCTGCAGGACAACGAAGTGCCTTGCAGATAAGTATGAAGGAATGGAGAAATGCAAGACAGGGAAACAGCAATATCCATATTTTATATCAATCGCTGAGCCTCTTCAGCTGTGTCATCTAAACACTGTCCATCTGAATACACCAAGCCATCTTAGCTCATCTACTGAGTGTTTAAGGAACATAAAACATTTCCCTTTTTAAATTACAATTTCATCTACAATCTTCCCAGTCTTATTGAAGATAGCCTAATTTTGATTTTAATTCCAAATATGTAAATTGAGGCTTCAGCTTGAGTATGTAAAAAATTGTGACTTTCATCACTAGAAGAGATTTGTTCAAGGATTTAGGCAGATTTACATTTTAACAACCACTTTTCAATAAAAGACTGAGAAATGCCTGTGGGATGTAAATTACACAGGCAGCAGTGAGTTCAAGAAAATGGCTCAGAGTGGTCCAGAAAAAGTTGTGTTCTTAAAGGAATCCTAAGGGAATAAGCCCAACAGGGCAGACAAGAGCATTTGTAATCAGAGGTTAAGTATAGAGCAGAGCTTCAGGTCAGCAAGTGGATGCTTCCCACTGTACTCTGGCCAGAGTTGGTCTTTTTTTCTCATATACAAATAGGGGTACGGATTTGTAATTTTCAAAAGAGTCATGCACATATGCACATGCACACAGTTGCTACACTGTGCCAACCACAAACTATTTTTAAATAATAATTTTATTACAAGGGTCAAGGACAACATTAAAGTGCTCTACCTCTCCAATCAGCTAGCAATGTCCTGGGACAGGACCCCATCTACCTTTGCATCCCTCAAAGCTCCTGTCTCTGTGTGGGCGGAGAATGTGCTCTAGAAATACTCCTTTGCTTTGAACTACATATTGCTTCCGCAGGGTGATCCTGTAAAAACTTAAATCAGGTTACGTCACTACCTGACCTAAAAGCCTCCAATTGGTTTCCCTGACGACAGTGGATTCCGACCCCACCTCCCTACCACGACCAGCAAGGTCCTGCCTGACTGGGCCCCTGCCCCTCGCCCCCAAGCACTCCTCGACCTTCACATGCCCCAGGCCACTTGGCTTTCTTTCTGTTCCTCCAATACCACAATTCTTTTCCACCTCGTGGCCTTTGCTGTTTCTTCTGACTGGAAAACCTCCCCTGAGCTCCTCCTGTGCTGGCTCCTTTTCACCCTTTAGATTTCAATTTAAATGTCACTTCCTCAGTGAGGGCCCTCCCAGACCATTCTATCGAAATCTGCATCTGCCCCTGCATAAGTTTACTTTCCATCTCATCAGCTTATTTATTTCTGTCTAGCCCATCAATCTAACATCTTGCTTATTTCTTTTCGTTACCGTTGATTTTCTGACTCCTCTTACTAGAAGGTAAGTTCCCTTAAGGGCAGGGCTTCTGTCTGCTATGCTCATCATTGCCCCACTAGTTCTTCCCATCCTGGCATGTGGTAGTCTGCATGTCTTGTCCCCTTTACCACACACTCTCTTTCCTTCTGCCACGTGGCTGGCAACATCCAGAAGCTCCCCAGCAGCTGTTTCATTATCCTGGGTGCTGGAATGAGGACCTCAGATGACCCATGAGGAAAATGCAGCACAAAGGACAAATCCTTTTTGTTTTAACCCACAGAGATTTAAGGGTTGTTTGTTATTGCAGCATAACCTAGCTCATCATGACTGATGCATCCGTCTTTCAGTGACACCTAGAACTGTGTCTAGCTTAGAGCAGATTCTTAATAAATGTTTGTCAAGAGATTAGGAAATGCAAAATAGTCTATATAAGTTTCTAGACTGCTGCTTCAGTAAACAGATTATCTGGATAATTACTAGACTAAAAGTACTGAGATACTTAGAAAAAGTCATGGAAGCTTTCAGTGATGATATGGCCAAGGACATTTAGAATTGATGAACAGAGCTATTGGTAGCTCTATTGACTAACAGGTACTATAGTGTTTAAGCCAATATGTTTTACATAGTCATGCCTGAGAGAATAACAAACTTAGAAGCTGCAAAATTCTTCATATACTATTTACGAGGTCAATGTTTGGAGGAAAACCTATCTGAGAAGCTCATGGATTTTGTACCAGGAACCAACTCATATGCGGGGTCCCTTAAGGAATCCGTCATATCTGTAGAGCAACTGAGGGCCATCCATGTATGTTTCAAGCCTTATGAATTTCTTTCAGCACTGAATCATGGAGGCAGAAGATGGTATGGATGCCTAGAGAGAGGAGAGTTCTGGGCAAGGAGAGAGGCAATGTGCATGGTGGTTAAGGCATAGGCTCTAGAGCCAGCATGAGTGGTTTGACTCCCCGCTTATCTACTTACTGACTGAATGATCTTGGGTAAGTTACTTGACCTGTCTGTGCCTCAGCTTCTACATGTGTAAAATAGGACAAATAATAGTACCTATGGCAAAGAGGTATGGGGAGGATTAAATGCATTAACAGATAAAACACTTGGTACAGTGCCTTGCATATAGTAGGTACTCAGTAAAAGTTCATGTTTATTACTACAAGAACTGCTCCTTCCACCAAAGGATTCTAGTACCCTCAGGATGCTTACGGGCGGGAAGCAGAGTATGATCCGCATTCAGCAATACCCTATGCAAACAAGTTCCTAGACCTAAACCGTGCTGAATGTAAGAGTCTCTGCAATTTCGTTTCCTCCCGTGTAAAGTTATAAAGGAACAGGTTTCCCTGTTTACAGGCTTAAGGATCTGGATGAGGAATCTTAGAGACCAAGGCTCTATGTAGTTACCCACTCACTGATAGAGGAGAGAAGAGAAGGAATGATCTAAGGTAGTGTATCAGTTTACAAAATCCCGGCCAAACTTTGGGAGGAGAAAGAACTAATTTGCTAGTAGTAACTGTAATTTCTATGGAAATATAGCAGCTTACCTTCATTTCTAGCTCGTGGTTTGATGCAGGTAATTCCTGAAGTTTTGCTTCCAATTTGTATATAAAACTGAACGAGTCTGGGGGAAAAAATCCCAAAACACTTCAGTTTACTTACAAATAGATGAGCTCAGAAGAGATTTAGCCCTTTGTATTTTGACACATTAAAAAGTAAAACTCCTATAATTCTTAGGTACTACTTTTAAATTCGAAGGGCATATGACAAACAGAAACTACAAAGATTATATAGTAAGTTAATTCTGTAACCATTTGAAAAAGTTAATTAATATGACCATTAATTTTATTCTGGAATAATTACTGAAACAAAAGGAAACAGTTTAATTCCACTTCATTGTGACAGTCTGATATGATTTAATGAAATCACTGAAATGGGAATTCCTTTAAATTGAGATGATACTATCCTTGGAAACTCAGGAGGAAAAATCTAACATTAAAAAGTTGAATGCTGGGACCTCCCTGGTGGTGCAGTGGTTAAGAATCTGCCTGCCAATGCAGGGGACACGGGTTCAATCCCTGGTCCAGGAAGATCCCACATGCTGCGGAGCAACTAAGTCTGTGCGCCACAACTACTGAGCCTGCGCTCTACAGCCCGCGAGGCACAAGTACTGAGCCCGCGTGCCACAACTACTGAAGCCCGCGCGCCCTAGAGCCCAGGTGCCGCAAATACTGAGCCCACGCGCCGCAACTACTGAAGCCCGCGTGCTCTAGGGCCCACGTGCCACAACTACTGAGCCTGCGTGCTGCTACTACGAAGCCCGTGTGCATACAGCCCGTGTTCCGCAACAAGAGAAGCCACCACAGTGAGAAGCCCGCGCACCGCAACGAAGAGCAGCCCCTGCTCGCCACAACTAGAGAAAGCCCGCACACAGCAACGAAGACCCAATGTAGCCAACAACAACAACAAAAATTGTTTAAAAAAAAAAAAAAAAAGTTGAATGCTGTATTTGTTTAGGGCCAGATAGTTACCTGTATTACTGATTTAGACTCAGATGGTTTAATTTTTCACAACTGACACTCACTCAGTGTGATGTAAACCATGCCTCAGCCCACAGTAAACCAACCTACATGGCAGGCACACCTCTGTGACAAGGACTCAGAAGGAAGGGAAAGAGATCGAAGGCAGAAAAACTATGACACAGAACCCCAGATTTTAGTGAGAAGAAGGTCTAAAAGTTTCAAACATTTCTTTGGTTTCCTTTCTTCCAATTCTAAAATAGTTTGACTAAAAATAAAAACGCACAGTTTTATTTTAGGTGTGCTACTATTTCATTTGCCCTTAAAACTAAGCATTTATTTATTTTACCAGTAGGTGTCAGTGTAGGTATTTTAAATTTCTGGAACAGTTTTCAATAAGTGAATACAAATAAACTTAGATAAATGGGGGTCATGACATTTTTGGACACAGAATTTAAAGTTGAAAAAAATTCTTTGTTTCTCCTGGCATATATTAAAATTAATACCAAATAGTTTTCATAATAACACAGAACTTTAGAAAACCAAGCTGACATATATTAGACACACAGGCCTTGGTGATGACTGTACGCTGATTAATGAATTGGAGTATAAGTTTTGCAGAAACTGCCTATTTTATTATAAAGTTATGCTTTATTTTTATATATCAGAATCTATATAGAGAAACATTACTATGTAAACCCTCAATAACAGAACAGAGTGTTGTAGGTTAGAACACATGGCACGGTAAGTACTATGTTCATGGAGAAGTATACCAATTAACTATTCACCTGATATTCCTGGTGTCCAGAGGGATGGTCCTTGCTTCCCTTTTTCCGGGGCCACTGAAGTACAGAGACTTGCCATCGTTAAGTGTTCCACAGCCCGTTCCAATCTGGCCTCCGGTTATCTTGTACCACAACGGACTGAGCTTCCCCTCAAACCTATCGAACATCTCACTGTGGTTAGGGACAACAGACACACAGGTTCCTTGTGTGGCTTCCGAGAAAAGAAATACACAGGAGAGAGGTTTTGTTAAAATCATGAGACATTGGAAGTTACATTCAGTGCATGGGCAAAAGAAGCATTGCCACAGGTGTTAGGGGAAAGAAACCACATCAAAATCTGAATCTCCCAATCATCTGTCTGAAATACAGCCATCACTTCTAACATCAAAAACACTATTCTGCTCCTATAATTTTAAATTTTTAAACAGAGAGACATCAGGAACCACACATTTCCATGATTCTTGTTACTCAGAGGATTTGTGTAAACTGAGAAATAGATTTTGTCCACAACAAAATTGGTTCATTTGTTCTTTGTATTAGTGGATCAATAAGGGGAGTTAATCCCAGATTTAAAAGAAACACCCTGAAACCACGAGTGACAGCACTCTCTACAGAAGGCCTGCAACAACATATGTTTGTCTTTGGTCACGCACCAGATGAAGGGCAGAGCACTGAAAAGCTGGGAAGGATCCTTTGAAGTTCCCTCCAGGAAAAATTCTATAAAAAGATTTCGGAGCTTATAATATTTTCTCCAATTTTACTCTTTAATCTCAGCTTCCTTTTTATTTTGCTTGTAGCAACATCCAAGGGTGACTGTGGTCAGAAAATACTTCTCTTGTAAAGTTCTCTTTTGGCAGTCTTGGGTTTATCATTTCATAAGTTGATTTTTACTTTAAATGTATACAATTACATTTTGTATAAAAGCAATGTAAAAAGCACAGGCAGCCAAGTGGTTAAGAGCTCGGCTGCCAGGGTTTGAAGCCCAGCTCCAGCAGCTCCTAGCTTTGTGACCTTGGGAGAGTTACTATACCTCTCTGTGTCTCAGTTTCCTCAAGTGTAAACAGGGACAATAACAGTACTACACTATAGGGTTATTTATTGCTAGAATTAAATGAGGTGAAATAAAAACACCTACTATAGTGCCTGGCATGAAGTACGGACTCAAGCGATGTTAATTATTTTTACTATTAATAATAAATAAATATACTTTAGGAATGAAATTTGTGTTGTCATGCGTTTCCTTCTTAGGCAGTTCAAAACTACAAAATATCTCAGCACCTCATTTGCCTGGGTTACAAATTCCTACAATTAGGACTTAAAGAAGAATAAACTCAGAATCTATTTCCTTGGAAGAAGTGACATGAAATATAGTAACTAGAGACGAATATTTTACAAACAAATCATCAGACATGTCTGCAGCCTTACCGGTATACCCCAGGTCGCAGAAACACACCCCTGAAACGCAGTCCCCATGGCCACTGCAGTAACTGGGACAAGGCTCTGATATGTACACGCCATCCAAACCAAAGGGAGGCACATTCTTCTGTGAGCTGCTCTCTTGGATCCAACGGAATCTGGTCTTACTGTTGGGAAAAACAGCACAGGTGTTTCTTGTACCAGTATCTCATAGCAAAGCACTGAAATACAGAACGTTTCAGAAAAACTCAAGAGAGATTTAATATTTATTTGGAAGTCACATTCACTTGATTGGTCACTTCACCTTCATACGGTGTTTCTCAGATCTTTCTCAAAACTTCTTGATTTTTTTCTTCAGCATAAATATTTCAATATCAGGAAAATCAGATAAAGAAGATTCTGATGGCCAGAAACATATTATATAGGTTTTTGCTTGTACATTTTAAGAGGCTATTTGGGAATCTTTGAAACCATCAAACAGAATGGTCTTTGTTAGGACAAATGAGAGGACTCTGGCTATTTGCCATTCTCATGATTCCGGGAGGACAGATCCAGTTCGTACTGACAGCTCTATTCCCACCTGTTGCCTCTTCTTCTTACCTTCAAATCTCCAAGATGCTCATTCTATAAACTCTTAGCAACCAGCTGGGCTGCCAATGAACACTGGTAACTGCCAACAAACAGAAGAGGGACCTGGTCCCAGTGCTTCAAAACCCTGGAACACCAGTGGCCTGGGCTACTGCCCAGTCCTATTTTCCCCACAACAGTTGTGAGGTTGCCAAACTAAAACTTGTCCCAGTTGCTTTCTAACCTTTCCAATCCCTTCAACACATCTCTTTTCTTTTCAAATATATGGAAATCCACACACATCTATAATTTCATACCAAGAAAACACCTCTTCCTTCTCAGTTCTACTAACATTAAAGAGGGAAGATGGATTAGGTTATCTGGATACCAGTTAATTCTGCTGCCAATATTTATAGACTTTTGAGTGAATTCAGTTTCTTAGTAAACAAGAATAAAAAATCTTAAAGATTAATGAAGATTGTCAAAGATAACTGTAGACAAAGGTTCCTTTTCCCCTCTATTATTGTGAAAATAATACAGCAGTATCAGAATGCATTTCTTTCTGGCTCTTCAAATAGCTTTGGTAATTTGGCAACACTGAATCATAACCCTGGCTTTTTTTCATTATTTTAAGTTACCTACTTTTAGCAAATTTGCAAATGTAACTAATGATGTTGTTTTCTAGGTTTTAACTAATGCAAGTCTTAACACATTCTTCATTGTGTCAAGAGGAAGGTGAACACATCTTTTATTTACTTTGGAAATAATTCAAAATATATTGGTCTTATTTTTTAAGGCAAAAAGACAATTGAATTGAAGATTAGAAAAACAGAGCAAAAACAGAAAGGAAAAGAAAAAACTCATGGGCTTTGGGAAAATTCCTCCCAATAAAGTTGTAACATTATTTAGCCTGTGAAGATATTTTTCCTTTCAAAGGAAATAAATGGAATTGATGAACAGCATCTTTTGCCAATTGCTCATAAGAAAATGGTAAGCCCTCTATGCCCCTTCCAGAAGATAAGCTGCATATCTATGATAAAAGAGGAAAACATACCAATTCCCTGATAGAAGTCTTCTTTAATTAGAAGTCATACTTGCCTTTTCTTTTACGTTTCTATAATATAAATAGAACCCAGAGAAACATGGATCTATGATTTCCGCCACATGGAAAGTGAAAAAAGGGGTAAGAATAATTTCTTTTCTTCACCTAGGCTCTCTCACCTGGGCAAGATGAGGGCATCTCTCTATCAACTGTTCTGTTTCATGGAAGAAGCAAGTTCAGACTGAGCCCCAGAAGCATTCAGAAAGTTGAAGAATCCCAACTGTAGGTAGAATTCTAGAAGCTTTGGTAATTCGATAGGGAGTGAAGGGTAAGTAAAGCCCTTTGACTCATTTCTGATTCTTGGGGTCCTGTAGTTGTCATTATAAAAATAAAATAATCAAGGTCTGGTCTGGCCAGAGAGATGAGGCACCCTTGTTTGTAGATTCTAAGGCTGCTATAGACCCAAGAAACAGAGTAGGCTGTTAGATACTTGAGAAGGCAAAAGACTTCAGGAGCTCAGTATTAAGGCATCCATATTTAAATAAAGTTTTAAAAAAGCAAAATGACTAATCATTTGATTAATAAGGTGTCCAGGACATGGTGAATTATTGCTGAGAGTCCTAGCTGGAAGCCCATATTTCAGAGTGAAAGGGCAAGAGATGGCACCTTTTCCTTCTTTTAATCTTTGTTAGTTGGCTTTTAGTTGGAAGGTACAAATCAAAGCAACAAAGATTTCACTGATCATGACATAAACAAGCTTTGCTTTATCTCCATTTCTCCAAGTTATGCCTGGTTCCTGATGCCTACTGCTTTTCTGTTCTCTTAGGAGCACAAGCTTGGAAATGAGCACAAGTAATTTAGCAACCTTAGGGCTGCCTGAAGAAGAGGAAGAACGAGTAAGGAATTTACAGAAAAACATAATCATAGACCATCGGAAGAAGGGAGGAAATAAGTAGGCCGAAGTTAGCTAATAGCATGTCTAGATTCCACATAGTTAATCTTTTTTTTCTTAAATAGAGGAGATGTAGCTTTAAAATGATTAATATTATGAATGTGTGTGTGCACATGTGTACATGTGCTATTCATATCTTTTCAAGGGGACACAGCAGAATGCAGAACAATGATTTCTTGCTGAGCAGCACTGAATTTATTTTGGAAAACATTTTAGAAAGGGAGGTGTCTTCAATTAGCTAATCACCTGTTGCTGGTCCTTATTCTTCATTTAACCAGCATTTACAAGTGCCTATAACATGCCAGGCGGTGCCAGGGCTGGGCACATGATGGGGAGCAGAATTCCTGCATGGTTCCTACCTTTACGATGCCCACAGTTGAATGAGAAGACACATTTAATCAAACCCCTGCACAAAGAAATGTAAACGTGCAACTCTGATAACTATCACCATTAAGAAGGACATAGAGCCAGGAGAGCATGAGTCTTAGAGGTCTTTGACCTGACAGTCAGGAAGCTCTGGGAAGGTGTTATAGGACGTGATGATTGAGGAAAAGACAGAATTTAATCTTATGTAATTTAACTAGAAATAAACCAGAGTGCAATTCGACTATTCATATCATTGAACAAAACTTCCCCTTTGCCCTGCATGTTCTAGATAAGGAAGAAATAAAAGGTAAGACTCTCTCTCTCTTTGTTCTCTTCCCCAACTGCCACCTTTGTTCAAAGGATGCCTGAGTGACCAGGAGAACCAGTTTCTACCCCTCTCCCTTCCACCACCACACTTCAGAGGGGTGTTGCATCTGTCTCTCAAACCAGGAAGGTGCGTGTGCACCTGCTTGTCCTGTGATAGGTGGTGGTGGAGGAGACATTCTGCAGCATAGTAAGCAACGGTGTTTCTAGTCCTTTCCAGAGACATCGACTTCTTGCATTCTGCACAGGGAGCCTAGAGCAGGCTGAGGGGCATGCTGTGTGGCTGGGGAGACAGTCAGGAGGGATGTACCAGCACATATTTACCACCACCAGTGTCTCTCCTCTGTAAGCAAGAACCAAGAGACTTAACATGAGCACAAACTGCTCCTTTGAGAAAATCAGCTTCGAAATATTCGTCAAAGAGCAATGTTTTAGTAACTATTACAAGCATGTTGCCTTGTGGCAAAATAGGTCCAAACTTTAACAATTTTCACACTTAGAATTCTCAGCTTTCCAACACTGCATTTGGAGATATCTGAGTTTAACATATTGCAGAAGAAACAACAACAGCTCATTTACTTGGGTTGAAGTAGAAACATATTTACTATTCTGTAGCAGAGAGCTCTCCATCACAAATGCCATCCACCAGCAAGCTGGACGGTATTCAAATGAACCACGAAGCCAGATGCTAATGAACAAGATTTCTTCTTCCAAAAGCTGAGGTCCAAGAAAATATTGATAAATTGGGAGACTCAAAATTTTGGCTCACTTTGTGATGTTAAGGACAACCTTTTTTTATTTCTGAGATGTGGCTTTACCGAGCGGGTGTTTCCACTCAGCGTCAAACAAACTGCAGTTTCAGATTCAACTTTGTATTATCTGGCTCTGGAGTATTGCACCAGAGGTGTGTTCCTTGTCTCCTGATTCTATTGGCTACTTTCACAGTGATGTCTTCCAGCATCCTGGTCTCCTAGTCATTGCAGCAAAGATGCAGCCCTTGATGCACTCCGGCTTCATGGCATGCTGCACTTGTCTATTTGGAAGAGATGTGGTTGGGCCACAGTTTCAGAAAAGCATGGGGAAGAGGCAGGCAGTGGTGGAGGAGAGAATTACAAGGGCTGCACTTTACATACCTAGCTTGAAATGGGCAGCAAGCAGGATGAAAGGGCTATTTAGCTGCAAACACAGATATGTTCTTATGGACAGATGTCTCAGAGGATGAAGCCTAGAGGGTAGAACCAACAGCTGAGAAGAACAACAGATTAGGGAGCCACTCGTAGGGAGCAGAATTATCTCAATCAAGAAAACTTTCTTATCCTGGACATTGCTCCTGGAGGAGGGAACCCTAGTAACAATCTTGCTAGCTTTCAGAATCCCTATGAGCCAGTGGTTGCTATGTGATTCCCATTCTTTACTCTTTTTTTGAGTTGGGGTGTCTATTGTGTTTATCTTGTCATTGTCTCACTGTTGTATGTTGGGTAATGGGTGGGGTGGATAACTTGTTTCTTTAGGTCATAGGTCAATGGGTCAAGAGGAGCCATATCCAGGGAACTCTGACTTGATAGAAATCATGAAATCAGTGACTTAGTACCTGATGCTGTGATGAGATGAGCGTTTGGGGGTTTTGGGAGGAAAGTGAGTACATCTGCCTGGGGGAGACATGTGAGTCATTAGGGCTAGGACAAAATATGGTAGGTTGTTACAATAATGACCCCCAATGGATCATACTAAATCTTTTTCTACAAGACTTCCCTGCACTTCTTATCAAAAAGGGGAGTCTGCTTTCTCACCCTCTGAATCTGGACTGTCCTTGTGACTTGCTTTGACCACTAGGATGTGGCAAAGAAGACAGGGTCCTGCAGCTTCTACTTTTGTTCTCTTGGAACCACCTAACTGTGGAAACTGTTATGAATACTGGGACGGATACTGGGATGAGGACCACTTAGAGAGAAAAGTCCTACTAATCCCAGACACTAATCAAGCTACCAATTGAATGCAGCTACATTATAAAGCTTAGGAGAGACCAGCAGAAGAAATACCCAGCCAATTCCATAAAACCATGAGAAATAATAAACCACTGTTGTCTTAAGCCACTAAGTTTTGGAGAGGGATGTTGCATAGCAATAGGTAACTGTACAAATATTATCCTAGGCTGTACTGAGGAATATGAAAAAGGAATAAAGATGATTTTTAAAAAGTAATGCGTCTATGCATTCCTGATCTTTTTGCCTTCCACTGGTTAAGAGATGACATGGTCTGGAATAGCTGCCTTGGATCCAGAGATAGAAGTTGTGTGTTCAGAATGGCAGAGACACTCTGTAAACTCTGAAGTCCTCACCTGTGGACACTATGCAAGAAAGAATGGATTTCTAACTAGTTTAAGTCTTGTTAAGCATTTGTATTTGTTTCTCTGTTATAGTAACTGGGCCTGTATCCTGACTAAAGCAGAATGCAAGTCAAATTATTAAATTTCACTAAAGAAGGTCAACTCATCAACTCTGCCACATACACATCAAATCATTTGAGTCCCTCTTTGATACATAACGAAGTACACTGGCATGTAAAGACAAAAAATTACTTATAAGTTGACTTGGATCCACTGACTGATAAACCATTTCTTGGAACAGCTGGCATTTAAACATTATGTTCCAAAGTTTAGTAGATTACCACACAAACTTATACATCCTGACCATACTTCTTACCCATTTGGGAAGTCTGTGTACCAAAGTCTAAGGTGTAATTTTTGGAGGTATGCACATCTAAGTACTGAGGTAGGCAGATGAACACAAGCAGCATACCCAGCTAGATGCAAATTTGGTGATCAATTAGGTGAAAGATTATAGACAGAATGGTCTCTACAAACATTAGAAGTAAGCCACTCCTATAGATTTTCTAGCTTTTATCACTGTATCAGTCAGGATGAGATAGGTTGCCAGGGTAACATGCAGCCCCTAATCTCAGCGGCTTAACCCAACAAAAGTTTATTTTTTGCTTATGCTATAATGTCCAGTATAGGTTGTAAGAAAGTCTGTTGATTGTAGACACTCAAGGACCCAGACTGATGTAAGCTTCATCTCAAAAGAGGCTTTCATGAAGCAGAGAAGATAGCAAAATGCACATGAACTCTGAAAGTCATATGTTTAATTTCCACTCACATTTCATTAGGCAATGCCAAACTTTATTTTTTATATAAATTTATTCATTTATCTATTTATTTATTTATTTATTTTTGGCTGCACTGGGCCTTTGTTGCTGTGTGCGGGCTTTTTCTCTGGTTGTGGCGAGCGGCGGCTACTCTCCGTTGCGATGCGCGGGCTTCTCATCGCGGTGGTTTCCCTTGTTGAGGAGTACGGGCTCTAGGCGCACAGGCTTCAGTAGCTGCGGCACGCAGGCTCAGTAGTTGTGGCTTGTGGGCTTAGTTGCTCCATGGCATGTGGGATCTTCCCAGACCAGGGCTCAAACCCGTGTCCCCTGCATTGGCAGGTGGATTCTTAACTACTGCGCCACCAAGGAAGTCCTGGCAATGCCAAACTTTAAAGGGTGTGGGGAAAGTATAATCCTATCATATTCCAGGAAGGAAGTAAGCTGGAAATATTGATGAATGGCACTAATGAGTATCTCAACCATATATTAATTTACATCACCAGCAGTGCCAGTAGTCTTCTTATACCATCTCAGCTCTGCACAGAAATGCTTTGACTGAGTCACAATTGAATGTTATGTTCTAGGATTCAATTAAGAAGTGTCTACTTGAAGAATGCTTCATCTTTTGAAAAACTATAGAGTTAAAACACTGATTTTCATGTTACCTACTCTACCTGACACAAAGATACATATACGTACTATAAAGGTATTCTAGAATACTGAGTGTAGAAATATATGATATATATATCTGATATATATTGTCAGAATATATGTATTTTCTTTCTTTTTACCCAACAATGAGAACCAAATGACCCTATCCCCAGACCTCCCACACTATGTCCTAGCTGCCAGGAAGCTAAGAGTTAAATTTGTTGCCCTATTACTGAAACTAATTTGCTTCAAGTTCTTGATCCATTTATCTCATTCTTCTGTCAATTGATTTTAAATCTTTTCCCCTATTGATTTAATTATTTATCTTAATGGTCATTTAAAGGGATCTTTTATATTGTAAGATATCTCAAATTGTCTATTTAAGGAGGCATTACATTATCACAAATCTCTATATAGTGAAAGTCTGATACGATAATGCCTTATAACTCCCTTAGCTTTTAAACATCTTTTGTTCAGGGCTGTAATCCAGTGCCCAGAACAGAACTTGGCACAGGTAGGGTGGCTCAATAAATATTTGTTGAATGAATGAATGGATGAGCGAGCGAGTGAACTTTTTCACAAGTATGAGCGTCATTTCCTCAAGAGTCCTTACAGCTAGAGTTTATGAATTCTCTTAGGTTATTGAGATAAATGAGATGAAGATACTGAGATAAATATATGCTCCTCAGAAATGGCAACTATGGCACATAATAAGAATGGTCACTTTACCTGGATGCAAGAGACCTTGGAATAACAATGGTGATTCTCGTCCATTCTTCAAAGTCCCCTGTGTGATACAGGGTGGGCTCACTCAGTTCTCTGGAGTTTCCTTCACATCCTTTGCCTGCAGAAGCTGGGTAACAGCCTTCTTTCACCAGAAACCAGGACATCCCAGCATCGTGAGAGTACTGAAGAAGAACTGGGGCAGCGCTGCTGAATTGATTGGCACACCCAATGTTTAGCTGTTAAAAGGAAAGACAAAATTATACAAGCTTTTGGTTTCAAGTCATCATTTAACAAATTAGGTGCTACAGCCATCAGGGCTCTTTCTACTGAGTTTGCACTAAATTTACAATGATAAGACTCGGGCAACTCAATTCCAACCAAGACCCTTTCAAAGGTTCTGGAAATCTCTGTATAGGCAAGCAATAGGGGATTTTCAATAGAAAGCGGGACCAGTTGCCCATTTTGTGGATTTCTTGAGATTATAGAAGGGAAGAGAGAAGCACAGATGGGACTGGAGTCTTGGACAAAAGATAAGAAGCCAAGAAACTGCTTTTTTTTGCTTTCCCAGACAGAGGGTATAAACAGAGGGAAGCAGACGATAAAGGGCTGTCCTCTTCAGAACATGAAGGTTACTGAAGCTGTCCTCTGCTTTCAGTGGAACAAGCAATTTTACTCTGGTTTCTTACAAAAGCTCAGTAAGAAATCATTCTCAGCTTAGATGAAAGAGCTAAGTTCTTGTCACAGCATCAAATAAGCAACACAATCCAGAAATAAAACTATTACTCTTCTGTGTACTTGTGTAGATGATTGTCATCACAGGATTAACAATATTCTAAAAAAAATTATAAAAACATGCAACCTAAATCCCAATGCCCTAGCACAACCATTTTTATTCTTGTTTTCTCTTCTAAACTTTATAAAGAAGCATTCAATACCCAGAAGTAGTATTACTGAATCAAAATGCAGAAACACTTTGAATTTCCTATTTATATGTGTTCATTTTGAATCACCTGGGTTCAAATGAATCAGTTTTACACAGCACTCAATATTATTATAATTTTAGACAGTTTCTTTCTAAATTAATAAATGATTGTATTACTGTTTTAGTTTATATATATATATATATATATATATATATTTTTTTTTTTTTTTTTCTTTTTTTGCGGTACACGGGCCTCTCACTGCTGTGGCCTCTCCTGTTGCAGAGCACAGGCTCTGGACGCGCAGGGTCAGCGGCCATGGCTCACGGGCCTAGCCACTCCGCGGCATGTGGGATCTTCCCGGACCGGGGCACGAACCCGTGTCCCCTGCATCGGCAGGCGGACTCTCAACCACTGCGCCACCAGGGAAGCCCCTAGTTTATATTTTTTGATAATTGTAAATGTCAGACTCTTTTCCTGGTATTTAATTACATGCTATCTTATATAAATGATCTGTTCATATCTTATTTCATTTGTTGGTTGGTGCCACCATAGAATTTTATTGTAAAGACTTTATAACTAAGAATAGTCAAATTTTAAAGAAAAAAATTGAAGAACTCAAAAGAACATAATCATGACCAAAAAATAAAGGACGCAGGAAAGGTAGGCCCATAGGCAAATAACATTGGGTCAGAGTTCAAGGGCCAACCAGCTCATCTTTGTGACTATAAGGTAGCTTGAGCCAGTCTTTCAAAAAAGAAGACTCCATATTTTCCTTAATTCCATGCTCAGAGCTAGAAAGCGTCTCTCAGAAGGATTTAAAAATGTGGCCAATAGCAATTTTATTGTGATTCATTTCTCCAAGTTTACATAGTTAAATGTCAAGAAAATAAAGACTTGACCCTCTCAGATGCCTGATTACCTTTTGTAACACAAACCCTTTTATTATATTACCAGTTAGTAAGCACAGTCTTCGGTTGGCACGTGGTGACAGCATCCACACTGGGCACACATAGTTATTTAGCTTTTTGTCTTAGACTTATTATCACTGCCACTGTTTCTAAAGTAAGCAAGTCGATGGAACTTTCAGTTCTGTGACATCTTTGTGATTTTTTTTTTAATTGACCTGCCTCTTAACTGTTGATGTCTTCTAGAATGCAGTTCTTGGTTTTCTTATCTTTTTACTTCATACTTGCGTCCTAATCTCATTCACAATCATAATTTCAGATTCCTTCTGAATCCCTATGACTCCCAGATATGGTCGCTCTCAGGTTCTCTGCACAATGTACATAACTACTTCCTGTACATCTGCCCTTCAGCAATCCACAGGCATCCCTAAATCCTATATTTGCAATTTCAGTGACTGGAGGTAGAAATGTGGGAGTCATTCTAGAATCCATTTTATCACCCAATAGGTCACCCAAACCTGTAGACTACTCACCTTTAACATCTTTCAGACCCATCCATTTATCTCATAATCCCAGGCTTCACCTTAATCTGGCCTCCTCATTTCTTACTTTGATGACTGCTCTAGCATCCTCACTTTACTCAACATATGCCCGACAATCTGAGTACTTCTCTCTGCCTCCTCTGCTATCCCACAGGTCCAAGTTCCCATCATCTATTATTGGGATCACCACAATAGTTGCCCAGCCAGTCTTTCTATCTCTGCCTTTGGCTCTGCCAGTGTACTCGCAACACAGTCACTGGAGTGATTCTTTTTTATTTTTTTTGCGGTACACAGGCCTCTCACTGTTGTGGCCTCTCCTGTTGCGGAGCACAAGTTCCGGACGCGCAGTCTCAGCGGCCATGGCTCACGGGCCCAGCCACTCCGCGGCATGTGGGATCTTCCCGGACCGGGGCTCGAACCCGTGTCCCCTGCATCGGCAGGCGGACTCTCAACCACTGCGCCACCAGGGAAGCCCTGGAGTGATTCTTTAAAAGCCTAAGTCAGAGTATGTCACTCTTCTGCTAGCCATTTTATTTAGAGCAGAAGTCAAAGTCTGATCTTATTTTTTTCTACCTGTCTCCCCTTCCTCACTTTGCTCTAGTCACAGTGGCATCCTTCTGGTTTCTTGAACTTTTCCAAGCACACTCCTACTTCAAGGCTTTTGTCGTTTTTGTTCTCTGTGCCTGGAGTGCTCGCTGCATGACTCCCTCCTTCACTTTTCACAGGTCTCAGATTAAAACTTATTTTATTACTGAGGCTAACTTGACAACCTTTTACAAAATAGTAATTATCCTACACCACCCTAGTCAAACTCTCTATTCCTAGTTATTCTCATAGCCTAGAACTGAGCCCGGAACATAGTAGATGCTTTACAAATATTTGCTGAATAAATGAATGAATGTACTTGTTGATTCCAGTTTCCCCTCCTGTTAAGTCAACAGAATGATCTTTCTAAAACACAGGTCTGATTTTTACATTCAATGTATTAAACATCTTCCATGACTCATCGCTCTTGGGTTAATATCCAAGTGACTTAGAGTATCACATAAAGCCCTTTAGGACAAACCTTATCTCTTATTTCTGTGGCAAATACTCCAAACTCCTTAAATTTCTGACATTTCCATTCTCACTTGCACTTTCATGTATTTTCACATATTTGCACATTCTGTTCCCTCTAACTAGAATCCCCCCACCCTCTCCACTTTTCAACTGGCTAAGTCTCTGTATTTCCAGAAACTTCCAATTTCAACTCATCCATCCATCCATCCATTTATTCAACCAGCAGATAATTTTGGAGCACCTGCCACATGCTAGGAACTATGTCAGGTACTCCTATAGTATCAGAGGCTCTCTCTACCACAGCACTCCAGCGACTGTAATGCAACTGTTCACTTTTCTGGCTCACTTGCTAGTTTCTGAGCTCCTTAAGGGCTTGGGCTATATTTCTCATCTCTCTATTCCTAGAGCTTAGTGTTGACACATGGCAGGCAGTCACAAAAACTTTACCAGCACCGTGCCTTTTGTAAAAATAACACCAAGTTCTT